>NC_044062.1:3845701-4025701 GCF_902167405.1 Gadus morhua
AAAAAAGGAAGGGTGAGATTTACTCAAAGCCCATCTGGGTCTGTTGCTATACAGGCCCTAACATTTTAAACACCTGTTCAACCATATGCTGAGGTCGTAAAAAACATTGAATCGTCGGGAATGAAGGACATACTTACATAGCATCATATAGATCCACTTTGTGAAGTACACCAAGAAGATGATGGTATAGAAACCTTGTCTTTGGGTGTACATTATTACCATCTCATTAATATGAGGTATGCTTTATGCCTGCATGAGGTCATACACGTTTTTCAACAGATACATGCATGTATCACATGGTTAGAATAAGTTATTTTTACAAGATATGGTTCATGTAAAATAAACTCTGTGGGCACTGATTGACAAGCATCAAATCCATCGTAGGATAAAAGGAATTTCATGCTGGGTGCATCGTGAATTATGGCCATCCATTGATCGCATGCCCAGTAACTCTTCAAAGATCTTAAACCATGCATCTTTTAGACAGACATTGATTATCTCACAGGGTTAACATACATTTCACTTTGTATATACTTGAAGTGTTTACGTGCTCTGTGAGCAATACAGGAACGATGACTTACATTTAAGCTCTTCCTTGGTTACTGCAAACCTTGTTAGATAACAAATATAACTTCAAATTGCATTTGAAGAGATGCATAATAACTGCTCTGACTTATTTATTGTGAAGAGCAAGCATTCTACTAATCTCACGAATGCAGAAGGCACAAGTCGATAAACTATGATCTTGACATTGATGGTGACACGTAAAAACAAAAACCTGCATACACTGAGACCCATAACTACACTTAACTACATTCACCTATAACTAACGATTTTATTTTGCAGCCAATACTTAAAGATGAAGATAAAATAGTGACATTAAATGTTGATGGGTTAACACCTGGGGACTAGCATTAACACCGATTGGCACTCGGGTGAAATGTTCCTGGTGATACAAAATATAATGTGGCCGACAATGTTTAAATAAGTTAGGGCTGGTGCAACACACAATCTACTTACAATACTGTTTGTGGATATAACTGTCAAAAGCAGGCCTTGCGGTTTAAAAGAGACTTGTTAAGTCCGTCATGCGGTATGCATTATTCAGTTGAATTCAAGTCCCTAGGTAATTTTCCGGTTTATTATTTAATCATGTTGCCGAGAAAATGCACTTCTCGATCACATTCGGTGAAATACAGTCGGGGAAGAGAGAGTGTGTTTTGGTGATTAATAACAACAGTGTTGTAACTGCGTCAGTGTGGGTGGAGCTCTACAAAAAACTAGTCCCCAACGTCCAGGTGTGAAATATGAAAAACAACTGTCCGTACACGCTTCCAAAAACCCAGAAGGTGCAACCGCCTCAGTGTACAGGAGGTCATGTTTGAGGAGGAAAGGGGTCAAAGCAGGTCAAGTGTATTTGTACAGACCTTCATCCCCGCTACGGTCTCAAAGGGCCTTACGGGGCCAATGTTTGTAGACACCCTCTGACCGTATTCACCCTTGAACCAAGGAAAAAAAATCAATCCCTAATGCCTGGTCCGAATAGGAAAGAAATCTTGAGTTGTAACAGAAAGAGACCCCTCCTTGCTGGGATTGTTGGGAGTTGTAGTGCAATGGGTGCTGATGGCTGGGCTGACTGAGATAGCTTCCATAATACGATGGGAAACATTGCAGAATCGAGTCAAAAGCGCAAATGAAGGTTAAAAGCGAAGGCGGAAATGAGGGCCATATAACATTAGAAAGGATTTATTGCAGAATTAAGATCAGTCATTAAATTTATAAAGAACAGAGGAGCGTGAATTTCCGTTTTGCAATCAGGTCTCCCAGGGAGACATAATGGTCGATTAATAGCGAGTTGACGACGCAATCATAGGGTTAGATTAAGGTTGCCACATAACATGCAATTAGTTGAAGAGAAATCCGAAGCATTGGAGTTGTACCCGGATCGCATTGTTGAAAAGAAATGCAATGGATCTCGAGATGAGGAAAAGTCACCAACGGAAAAAAGAAACAAAAGGAAGAAAAATAAGATTACCTCCCAGAGAAATGTCTCTCAACCCTGCTCATTTGGGGGTTCACGACCGTCGCCCAGCGGAGAAGGACTGCCGGGAGGACACAATTAGGAAGGTGAGACGAATGGTACACACAGGCGGACGCAATGCCTGGGTGGTGAAGGAGTAGCTCTGAAACTCCATCGCCATACACACAATATACACCATATACATCACCCACTGGAGCCATGGGAATGCACCCAGGGTGCATGTGCGTTGGTGCATTCTGTCATTCATGTTTCGTATCTGTTTGTGGGTGTGTGTGTGTGTGTATAATAAATAATAAATTTCCCATCTTTGATTAACCTGCAAAGCCTTTTTATCTATATAGTATATAGAGCGATTGTGGTACTTGCACTTGGTTCTATGCACATCCTTTCTGTACCGACAGCGATATATTGATGCACTTCTTATGACAAATGTACTTATTGTAAGTCGCTTTGGATAAAATCGTCTGCTAAATGCCCTAAATGTAAATGTATATACATATATACTTTATGTCAGGATGTCAGGAGACAGAGAGAAGACTAATAAAAAGTGCTTGATGGCAATTCTTGTCCTGAGGAGCATCTGAACACAAGGGTTATGACAGCGTTCCTATAGTTTGGTATTTGGTATTTGGCCAACCCCCCCCCCCCCCCATGGACCCCGACCCACCAACATACCGAGGCTCGAATTCCCAAATGCCCCAAGTTGTCATTATTGCGGTGGGATGGGGCGTTGGTGGAGGTCACACCCAGTGTGTGTGGAAGACACCGGGGGGTCCACCGCAGTCTAACACACGGCCGACGCCGCTGGCCGTAAGACGGACCGCCTTCTCCACAACACCGATTACCAAGATGGATTAGTAATAATGTAGCGAGGGATAGGCTAACAAAGGGATCAAAATAACATCCTTTGCAAGGACAATGTGAAATCCATATGGACTTAAAGGAGAACCAGCTTGGATGTGGGCGTAATCAACAACGAGAGACATGGTTACAGATTAAAACCTGATTGTCATCAAGGCGAAATGCTCCAGTTTCTCATGTCATCCCTTATCCTCGCAAGAGGCAGTGACTCACTGCCTCACTGGCATCATTAAGTATATATAGGCTACGCAGAATAAGATTAGAAAAAGGTGTGTAGGCTATCCTGAAAGACATTACACATCAAATGTGTAATCAGCGTCCTAAGCAGCCGTTGGATCGATAGATCACTAGTGATGCCTTGACATTATGCAGTGTCCCTTTCTCCCCTCCTTCTCCTTCTTCCTCCTCCTCCATAGTGGTTGATTGTCCATCAATTGTCCATTTGTATTCAAAATTGATAACACTAGACAGTCAGCAACCGCAGAGCACAAATGGCTCCGAAACAATGACTCTCTCGGTGGCTACGTGTAATGACTTTTAATGTGTTACTGACCAAGGAATGACAATTATTGTGAAAACAAGAATAAAGAGGAAATGCCCAAGGTATAGCTTAAGCCTAGTGGATATAGCATCTCAATGATGCAGTCATCTTAGTATCCCCTTAGAAATGCACTAGGAAATCTCTCAAAGGGACGAGTTGGCATAAAGGTCAGCTTTGGAGGTTATATCGGCCCACCTGTGAAGTCCATTTTTTTTGCAGAGGTAAGTCTGTCATCAGCAGGAACTTTGCAGAGACAACTTAACTTGCCAAGGGTCGTCCTGAAGCCAACTATAAAAAAAGCCATGTCGCTAGTATTCACCAGCCCCTTTACAACAGCGCACACTGAAGATGGAATACATCAAAAACGTAGCAGGATATTGCCAGACATAAAACGCTCCTTGTGCCAAAGCGGCTAGAGAGAGATCCCAAACGGTTATCCTGCTGGGGGTGAGAGACCAAGGACGACGGAGCAGCACGTTTCATGGTCTTGTGCGCACACCCTAAACGCAACTACACGCAAAAACCCAACAAATCCCAGATCTCGAAAAGCCCCAACTCTGTGCTTTCATGTGGGCTTGCTTTCCCCTTCTCTCCCTCGGTGAGCGAGGGTCCACTTCTAGGCGGAGGTAAACACTTTACAATCGAATAACGAACGGGCTATAATACACGAGGAAGGGTGAGGGAGGTATGTGGCGGTGCCAGACGCAGCGAGAAAACGTACGTACGTGCTTTACCCGAGTGGCGGTGTGTGTGTGTGTGTGACGTGATATTGCAGCCTACTCCTCCTGGAGCTCTGCGAGGGGAGCAAAGCGTGTCTATTTCGCTCTGTTCTCTTACTCAGTGTTCCCAACATCTCACATCCACCCACACTACCGTTTTTTTTGGAGGGGCGACTTTTTTGGGGGTGCTGACCGTCTCGTGTGTGCGCTAGCCTAGGATCTCTGGAGAACATATGACAGAGGGAACAAACTGTGGAGTATAGTCTGTCGAATTGATTTGAGTTGGTTCCTTGCAGATCGCCTTTCTACCCCACCATCACTCAAGAATCTCGCCCTCCGTCGATAGCTGTCGTATGTTGCGCTCGCCGTTCTCTCAGCAGCAGCAGGTCAGTGTTGGATGGAGAAGGCAGAAGGGGGAATGAGCCAGACCGGAGCCTAACGCATTTTTCATCCATTGACCGTCTTGTTGCGCTGGACTTCTTTTGTTGGGAATGGGGAGTATTGATTCACTGGAGGGCTGCAGAATTTATCTATAAAGGATGTGGCCAAGTATGTTGGAAAAATAGCCATAGCTTCCGCAGTGTAAGGTAAGATGATTTTATTGTGATTATGAATATGATTATTATGATTCAGTGCATTATGAATTTGGCAGCTTTTAACTGCAATGCACAATCCTGTATCACAATCAGTATTGTTGAACCAAATGTAAGATTTGCAAAGCAAACAAGTGAAAGGGTCGTCGATAGCCGACCGTGATGCATCGGTAAAGTTTCTCGTGATAAACGTCTGCCCTGTGCATACAAAGAATGCTTCTGAGGCATCGGCTTAGGATAAATCCAGGTTATTTAACACTCCGTTTTACGAGCCCAGCTCGCTCGTGGAGACGGACGCCTGAAATCGCACCGATGTTTGGTACATACATATCTCCATTTTTAACGCATCTTCAAATGGAAAATGTCCTACCCGCCTAGGAAAACACGCTCTTTTGAAGTCTGCATCTCTAAAATGCCGATTTTTGTCTGAGCTAAGGATCAAGCGGGGCGATGTTGAATCATACGAATGCCTTCCCCGACCGAAATCAGATTTCCCTCAAAACTATTCGCATATGTAATCAACGTAACAATGATTCCATTGTAATATAGTGCGCCTCGTCATGATTATAGTTTAGAAGCCTAAATTGTATGATTATAGACAGTATGATTAGATGCATCTATATTCTACTTAGTGTTTCAACGCCTACACACACACACACACACACACACACACACACACACACACACACACACACACACACACACACACACACACACACACAAGCACGCACGCGTATACGTACATACACACATACATACGCACACACACACACACACACACACACACACACACACCACACACACACACACACACACACACACACACACACACACACACACACACACACACACACACACACACACACACACACACACACACAGTTGTGACACTGCTCACAGCTGCATTGCCTGTAGGATTAAAGCAATCAGGACATCGCATTGCATTCCCTCTCGTTTATTCTGTCTCTCCCCACCTCACACGCACACACACACACACACCACACACACACACACACACACACACACACACACACACACACACACACACACACACACACACACACACACACACACACACACACGCACACACACGCACAGTCAGGAACACACACACACACACACACACACACACACACACACACACACACACACACACACACACACACACACACACACACACACACACACACACACACACACACACACACCTGGTGTTATAGCATTGTTAGATATATCATGTTATTATTTCATGTTTCCGATGCATCCAGGTCGTGTAATGCCACACGCTGTGTGCCAAAAGGCACATGCTACTGAGAAATGCACATGTTCTCATGTTAGTCTATGATCGAATAAATATTTTATCAAACAAACTGATTTAAAAGATCACTACGTAGACTGGCCTTTATGGTTTTGGGCTTTTAGATCTGAAAGGGCACTTTATGTGGTTTTGTCGGTTTTCAATATATTATATATTATATATAATCGTCTTATATTAACACCTGCTTGGTTTTGATTCCAGATTGATATGCCTATCGCTCTATCAAATATAATTTGCTCAAATCGAGCTGTTTTTCTATTTCAGTATGTTTCTTTGAACAAAATTAAATTTTACTTCCCTCCACAAAGAGACGTAGGCTATATAAATATATAAATAACCTCACTAACCACAAGATGGCAATGTTTGCCCAATATATGGTAGGATAATAAATGAGTTGCGCATGCATATGTAGGCCCCAACGTTGCTAAAATGAATGCTCTTTTTCATGCTAGACAGGAGATTATTTGAAATGATTAGTGATTAATAATAACCCATAACCCTTGTGTTTGTGTTTACCGTTGAACACCTCCTAGTGTAACCATGTCCATCCATTCCTTGCAGGCCAAATGACATAGGATGAAGGCTGTTCGTAACCTGTTGATTTACATATTTTCCACCTATCTTCTGGTTATGTTTGGATTAACTGGTGCCCAAGATTATTGGTGTTCCACTCTGATCAAGGGGGTCATATATGGATCCTACTCGGTGACTGAGATGTTTCCCAAGAACTACACAAACTGTACTTGGACCCTGGAAAACCCGGACCCTACCAAATACAGCATCTACCTGAAACTGTACAAGAGGGACCTGAGCTGCTCAGAGTTCTCCCTGCTCACCTACCAGTTTGACCACTACTCCCACGAGAAGATCAACGAGCTGCTGAAAGTCAACGAGTCCATCGTGTACCTGTGCGACTCCAAGAACAGCTACGTTTTTTTGCTGTACGACAAAAACTTCGTCCAACTCCGCCGGGTCTTCCCCTACGACTACAACGGGCTGACGCCGCAGAAGTTGGAGGAGGAGAAGTCAGTGGTAGAGTTCCTGGTTGTGAACAAGGCCAGCCCCAGCCAGTTCGGGTGTCAGGTGCTCTGCACGTGGCTGGAGAACTGCCTCAAGTCGGACAAGGGCAGCGTGGAGACATGCGGGATCGAGTACTCCAAGTGCACCTGCCCCCAGCACTTGGGGGACGGGGAGTCGGAGAGCATGCTCATGCTCAACAACGTGGTATTACCCCTGAACTCCCAGACTGAGGGCTGCCTGTCGCCGCAACTGCAGGCCGGGCAGGTGTGCAATCTCAGTGCGGAGGTGAAGCGTCCACCGAAAGAAGGTGAGTATTCTCCGGGCTTTTTTTTTTTTTTTTTTTTCGTGGCGCTATGCTTTTTGGCTTTTCTTAACACTTTAAAAAAAACAAAAACGAGAAGCCAATAGGAGGGGAACGCTGCGTTATGCATCGGTGGCGTTATGTGTGGTGGTTGCACGTTGTCGGTTAACTCTGCCCGGTCGATCAGCCACCACCGCCGGCGTTGCGTCGCGCGTTTTACGCAACAATAGGCCCATGAAACAAAGAACACACAGGCCCGGTACAGAATGAGAAATGTGTCACGTTTTTTTTGGTTTGTTGGGATATTAAAGCATACGAAACACAAAAAAAAAGCTACCAGAGGAGTGGGTTCATGTATAAGAAAGGATTCTTTCACCAACAACTTCACAAACCAAACCACCAAAAAAGGGTATTTCATTGTATTCCAAGATCCATGGGAGAATAGTGAGATTTAATATGACTACTTCACTTCAAGGACAGTGGCTGTTACTGCCCCCCCCCCCCCCCCCCCCCCCCCCCCTCCCACCAAACCCCCACATGTTTATTTCTGTAGTCCACCTTAATGCCAAGCTTCCCACAATAAAACCTGCAATAGACTACTGTGATGCTTCTAGATATTTAAAAATATCATATTCAGTCCACACTTAAGGGTTAATACATTAGCATGAGAATTAAGTGAACACTGTTACATCCAATGAATAACCAAGGTTTAGAAAGAATTAAATACAGTAACTGTCACAATAGGTAATGTTCCAGTCTACAAAATGGCCAACACACACAAACACACACGCAGAGACGTTGGGTAAATGCTAATCAACTAGAGCTCCATTGTGTTTTTACATCAGCATCAGTAATTACAGACCGATGCAGAGGAGGTTAAATGGCTGACAGAGTTCAGCACCCAATCTCATGTTACAGATATGCACACATACACCCTCAATAATGCAATAACAAATGGTCATAGTCGATTACCACCATTCCTGACCCATTGTGCTATTTACTACTTAATTGGTGTATGCTGGAGGGAGCACAGCACATACGTCCTATGTACATACTACTACCCTTAAGGCAAATGATCACTAAAAAACAAACCTTATATTGAGAGAGGGGTCTTCTAGAAGTCTTCACACGCCTACACCATCGTCGTATTGTAAATTTAAAGCTGTGACCTCCGGTTGAATTCACCTCTTTGAAATCAAGGCGCTAAAGATGAACCTTATTTATTGTTGGAGTTCAGATCCATCCTGGGCCCGGTGTGTCATCACATTGCCTCGCAGCAGAAGTGCGTTTGTAATATTCAACCCTCTGACCTTTCTTTCTTTATTAGTTATTTTGATGAAGGTTACTCTTATACTGGCTCTTGTTGGGTGCATCACCATCATTTAAACACAATGCTGAGGTCACGATGCATACATCGCACGCAACCGTAGTTATTACAGCGCACTTGTGACTACACAGGACCCACGGGACCGGCCACAACGGCTTTACCTAATTGATAGATAAAAATACCCAATAGATTGAAAAATACACATCCTATGCATTTTTTTGCCGAACATCCTATAATCAGTAATCCCCATCTCCCTGCGACTATAAGGGTCATTCAGGGAAATTGAGTGAAGGTCAGGTGTGTTTTCTTGGGCTTGTTGTATTCCATAGGCAGTCTTCGCCCCCTCAAAACAACATGTGATATTTCTCATCATCATGTTAATAACAGCTTAAGAGAGAAGCTTATCTATTTTTTTTTTCTCTCTCCCCCTCGAAAGATTTGCTCCCAAGCTTCTATTTATAGTGCGGTGGACGAGGCGGTTAGAATAAATCCGTTTTCATCTGGATAACGGGGGCTGTGGTGGTGGGGGGGGGGTCACTCCACCACTAGCTTTAAAAGAGCACCGTGCTTCGTATCCGGGTGGCTGAGTGGGCCTGCTTACCGAGGATTTCAACTGTAAATAAAGTCAACAATAGCTCGGTTTGAGACAGAAAAAGCAGAGAGAGACAGAGAGACAGAGAGACAGAGAGACAGAGACAGAGACAGAGACAGAGAGAGAGAGAGAGAGAGAGAGAGAGAGAGAGAGAGAGAGAGAGAGAGAGAGAGAGAGAGAGAGAGAGAAAGATAGAGACAGAGACAGAGAGAGAGAGAAAGACAGAGACAGAGACAGAGAAAGAGAGAGAGAGAAAGATAGAGACAGAGAGCGAGAGACAGAGAGAGAGAGACACCCACCTCTCTGGGCTCCTTGGTTCCTGGGGCGAAGGATATATATATACCGTGGCCATGCTGCTGGAAAGCCCCCTCTTTTGTCTCATGTCAAGTAACGCTACACAAGGAGAGAATGCAGCTTGTATAATAGGCTTCCATCCATCCATCTTAACCTGCCCTGAAACTGGTTCGTTGATCAGGGTTCTAAACACACATACATTGGCTTAATTGGACAACAAAACAGTTGCATTGACTCAGAGCTTTATCATCCCCCTATTGCTTTGATTTGTGGACGATACCGATCCAACTGGAAATGTATCGTGGTGGATACAGGGCCGCTGGAATAGTTTTCCCATCCCGGGTTCTCCTCCTTTTCCAGGAGGCTTGTGTAAAGGATGTCCAGAGCTCTCCTTTCCAGGCAGGAAGCCCTTGTATTTGAGACGGTGCCATTCAAATGAAACACAAATGAGTCGGGCCCTCGCCAACGAACACCATCTTGGGCCATTGTCTCGGCGGTGCGGCTCTGTGTTCGAGGCGTCGAGTGAGAAGGTCATTCCGTGTCTTTTTTTCTTTTTTCTTTGCGGCAAATTCAGCTTCCTGCTTCTTCGGAGGCATGCGCTAAGGACTGTCACAGGGAGGGAGAACAGACTTGCTGAGCTTTCCTTACTGTCCCACTTTTGCTGGTCTTTCGATATGTTATTGGATGGCCATTGGAAAAAAGCCAGCGTGAATCCCTGCTATAGTGCTATAGTGTTCACATTCATACATAATTTAAGGCTTTATGTATGAATAAGAAATACCTCCATATATACAATTCGACATTAATACATGAAATTGCACTTTCATATAATATATGTTAAATAGATGTATAGGCAAAGTTTTGTGCAAAATCAGCCTCTTGTTCTTAAGAACGAAAAGGATTGAGGTTGTGCTTTCTCCCGTTATTACCACTAAACAAGATCTATCTCTTTATTCTTAAATATTTATGGGGCAAAAAATAGCTAAGGTAGGTCGCTTTGAGTACGGAAAAGAGGATAAAAATCCATAGCGAGTGGCAACATTCTCATTATAGTTTCTGTGTACTCAAACGCTGTGTGCTGTGCCATGTGCGAAATGGCAACCGGACTTTATTGGCAACCGGGAGCGCGTGTGCGCGCGGCGTCTTAATACACCGGCACTCGCCAAAGTCCCGAGCGCTGCAGCAGCTCAGCCCCTCCGCCGGCTCACATAGTAAGGCCTTTTATTCACTTTGGATCTCAGTCAAATCACTCAGTAGTCACACAGCATTATGCTCACCCCCATTGTTCTCTACACTTGGAGGCCATTTTAGCTCCAGTGCAGTAGAAGAGAAAGCAGGGGCTCAACACTACTACGGAATCTATTTGTTTTATCTTGAGGATGAGGTGGATTAGGGACTTTTTGTTATACTAATCTCGTACACGCCCCCCCCCCCTGGCCCCCTTCCCCCTCTAGCCCTTGCTTCTAAAGGTTTCCAGCGGCAAGGCTGTCTTTAGTGTTACCGTTTGTGTATATTTGTATCACTGCACTGACGACCAGTGGCCTCGTTAGCGATGTGTTAGTTAATGTTTTTAATTATACAAGTCTATATCCAGCAATGGATGTATTTGCATAAGAGGCGGAGGTCATGTCAATGAAGCAAAACACCAGGGCATTATGAACTATAACAACGCTTTACATAAAGTCCCTTCTCTGAAAGGCTTTTCTGGTAAGTTATTTTCTGTAAAGGGAGGAATAGCTCCGTGTATATTGTGATATGTGAGGAGCAAAGTTGAAGTTGATGTCTTCTGATGAATTCTGTGAAACAATGAGTCACTCTAAGCAACTTTCGACAGTGATGCTAATCCACAAGAGTGTGTTTCAGAGGGCTGCTAAGATCGTTCACATCATCAGCCGGGGGAAGTGAACAAAAGATTGTCAACCCTGTGCCCTCTTTTCATAAGCCGTATCTGGTGCTGCTTGTATTGCGTAGGGCCATTTAGTTTAAAAGGCTTTGTACGCACGGTCGATTGTAAATGGTTGAATCCACTTGCAACGGGGAACACAGCAGATGAAACGCACAAACATGTTGAGCTTGTTGAGCATTCCATTTAGGGTTGTCGTGACCTGATTTGTCACTTGGCACGCGTGCTGCGTCTGGGTTCCTGGTAGGCTTCCCGATGAGCATCAGGAGGCAATCCACCAGAATCCATGAAGCCATGCTAGCTACACGCATCATGCTAGCAGAGAGCTTGCCCCGGGCAGGGATTTAACGAGTTCCAATTAAGATCACAAATATTGTGTTGTTAAGTCTTTGGATCTCTCTTCTCAATCTCATTTTATTCTTCAAATTCTTTTCATTTAATTTGACTTTGTTTGAGTTTGGGTTTTTAGAAAACCACTCTCCAGTACTCTAGTTTTCCCTTATGTCTGTTGTTTAATATTTAATCAGCTGTGGCATTTTGGTTTGTGTGTAGTGCTTGTTTGTTTTGAATCTATCCGAGTTGTGTTTGGATGGGACACTTAGGAGTTAACATACATACAGACGACTGCTCAGATTATATCATGCTCGACAGGAAGAGGGAATATTTAACTATTGGGTCATCTTGGTTTTGTTTGATGGATTTCAGTTATAATGTTATATCTGAGACAGAAACTTTGAGCACCAAAAGTGTAGGGCTTATTTGACTTTGTTTATAGAGTAAACATCATAATTGTTTTGGAGGAGAAAAATCATTTGAAAGGAAAGGGGATAACCAATAAGCCAGGTGCTTGGTGCATTACAATCTGACCCAATTAGCAAAGTGTAATTTGGAAGAAGAACCGCGAGGAAGGCATTCTAATTATTATTTTGTTGTTTTTGTCGGTATGAGACACCTGGTCTCAAACAACGCACTGTAATGGCAAAGAAAAGGTCCCCAAAGCGAGTTTCAGCATTTCTAATGCTAATATATACACCACGTCCACAATACGTTACACAGACAGCTCTTCAGTCCGACCAAGACTGGGCGTTCCATCCACCAAATTACATTTCTGTTGCATTTGTAATTTGGTGAGAGAGCGTTGCCAGAACAATGCCAATGCATTGTCATTTAAGAGGAACTACAGGCAAAGGCATAGCTTTTACCGATAGCGCTACATCCTCAATCCTCCATCCTTCATCCTCTGCATCCTACATGCCGTCCGTCTTACAGTCTCTACAGTCTGGCCTGTTTGCATCCTCTGAGACAATGCATCGAAACTACCTCCTGGCACAAATTGCAGGTCTATTATTGCACTTATAAATGTTTTGTTGTACTATTTTATGCGTCGCCTTCAAATTTGTACAAAAACTTAATTAATAATTATTCAAATAAGGACAAAGACTATAATTATTCATAACAGACTATTAATATTAATTACAGCAATAAGTTGTGTCTTCCATCCTCATCAATCAACAACGTCGATGCCACGCTATGGTGTCTATTATTTTCGATTCAGCCAAAAGGGGTACCTATCAATGAGGGATAAAGATGAGATTATTTCCCCTGGTATTTTTATATTTAACGCCCTTAAAGTATGTGCATTCTGTACTCTTTTCCTAAGACAAACGTAGGCCTAGTTCTGCATTGCTATTGGCAACCAAAATATCTGTAAATATTTTTTAAACCATGAGCTGTATTAATAAGCATCAACAAGCATAACACATGGAGCAGTTCTGAATCAATTTTACTGATATTCCTTCTATCTATTAATGACTGTTTATGCAATCATGCTTCAGTACTTCAGGCTGTTAACACTCATTTTCAAGTAAAATAAATATACCAGGGTCGTTATCCATGCTTACATATTGAAACTAAAACAAAATCATCAAGCCATAATAATGGTTAATGGATAATGGTTCATTGTTTTTGTGAAAATGATAAAAGTGGTGCAAACTAGTAGTATAGGAAGGGGCAGAGGAACATATGGATGGATAAACATAGCTTGTTTCTATAGGACTGTCTACGACTGTGGCCGTAGTAAGCCCTTACAGTAAACCTATTGCAAGTCAGTAGAGTATAAGTAGGTTGCCCCAATATGACCTTTCTTAGCTGTCACCAATATTCATAGTAGTTCACCAAGTAGTTAATTGGTAGTTAATAATACCAATAAACAACTTATGAATATATGTATCAGCTAAGAAAGGTCATAAGTAGTTCATTGGCGTTTAATAAGATCAATTAACAATTTATGAATATGTTTATCAGCAGGTCTTATGTAGTTCAATGGTGGTTATTAATATCCCCATGTAAACGGCAAGTCTGGTCTTTATATATTGCATCCCAATAATATGTGTTGCCTTTGCTTGCATCACAAATGTATATTTAACGTAGTAATAACCAATGCTGACCCAGAAGGATACGGACCATCCCATCTCAGTGCACAAAGGCTTGGCTAATATTGAGTGAAAACATGTGCATAGTTTAAACTAATGTTGTCCTTTCTTTTTTCAAAGGCTTGACACACAAGTGTACCGTTGCAATATTAACAGAAAGAATTTCCATTGGTAATTGCGTGCCTCCCTCTGACATCGAGTCTCTATTTTGCAATTTATGAGTTAAAGATAAGTAGACCTCCCAAAATCAAAGGACGGGGCCACTGTTGTCATGCTCTTGTTTTCCCCTGACTTAAAAAGGATCCTATATGAATGCGGACATTGCAAGTAATGAGCCTATGTAGATGAGAAAGATTGCTTCATCTTCTGATTATACAAATTAGATTTTTTTTATTGCCAGCGTATGCATTATTCAATGCCCCACATCATTTCACATTTCCTGTTGTCATCAAAGGGGCAGACTTCCCCGTCACCCCACCCTCATTCAGGAGGGAGGGGGGGGGGGGGGGGGGGGGGGGGGGGGGGGGGGGGGGGGGGGGGGCTGAAGAGAGAACACCGGGGGCATAATTGCACGGAGGCCAACGTACGTTTCATGCGTGTTTGTGTGTGTGTGTGTGTGTGCAAACCGGTGGTGTTGTTGCAGACCCGGCAGAGGTGTGTCCGTTGCATAATACGGAGGTGGTGCCATTACACATCGCGGGCAAGGCCCTACGAAGAGCTGGGCATGTTTGTGTTCTGCAGATGAGTACGCATAAGGTGGGACAGCTTCCAACTGCCTTGACTGAAATTGTGTAGCTTCTCTTCGCAATCACGCTTTGGATCAAGACGGGGACGGTGGGATTGCATTGTACGCCACGTGCTTTTTTATTCCATCATCCCTTTATGGGTATATGTTGGATACATTGCATTACGTTATGGGTGTGTGTGTGTGTACGTGTCTGTGTGTGAGTTTTCATTTCACGCACACACACACCCACACACACACACACACACACACACACACACACACACACACACACAAATATACACACACACACACACGCACAAACACATAAATAGGATATACTTTTGATCGATTTCTACTTTCTTTGGTGTGGGTTTTATTTCTCTTCCAAGCACTTCAACCTAACCTAACCTGTTTTCCCTCCACATAAAGCTATACCTGAATCAGGCTTTATAACTCTCTCACACCAGGCTTGTCTCTGCGTTTCAAAACACTTAGTTCTGGTCCGTCAGAAGGTGGCTACTGCCTTGGCAAGGGGACATTTGCATGAACATCCGCCCACGAAACCTGGCAAATGAATCTGTCAATCAAAATAAATGTTTATGGAGGGAATTGGATGCAAAATCTAATTGCCCAGGGGACTGCTGGAACTGTTCACACCTATCCCCCACCGTTGGCAGGTATCTCACGGATGCAGATTCATGTGGTTTTTAAAAAGCCAAACCCTTTGGTAAGCTGAGTTTTTAGCTGGCAACTAGCGAAATAGACACTTGGAGAAGGAGAAGGTAAAGGCGAGGCGATTCTATGGATTTTCCTTATTACCGCCATCCTGCCTGGCCGAATGAAGAGCCATGTGTTTGCCGGTAATGGCTGTCTGGCTGGCGACTGGCAGATAGATGCCTTCCTTCAGCGTGGCGGTAGGAACCCGCTGATGACCGAAGGCATATTAAAACCCCGCACAAGGCCATGCGGTCACCTTGTGCCGTATATCCAACACACACACATATACACATACTCATACACATTCATACACGCACACACATACGAGTACACCTATACACGCACACACACACACACATATACACATACTCATACACATCCACACACACAGACACACACACACTACACCAAACACACACATACGCGTACACATATACACGCACACGTACACACATACATACACACACGCGCACACACACACACAAACACAAACACACAAACACACACACACACACACACACACACACTACACCGAACGGCTCATAAGGGGGCCAACATCGTTTCGCTTCAGCATCTGTCAAGTACAAGTAAACAGACGCTGTATTCTGCGAGGATTGTGTCGAGCTAAGCAACAAAAGACGTAATTGTCATTTGGGATGGGGTATAAAGCTGCTGCTGCTAGCCAGATAATGCTAGCAATCAAGAGATTAACTACTGGTGGGTCTTTTGTTTTGCTAGAAATCACACCTTGTATATGACCATTTTCGTGACGTGCCCTTTTTTTACCTCGTCAAAAATACACACCGACATATTTCATTAAGGGGATCATAGCATATAGCAAATGACTAAACTGATACGTATTCATGAAAGATTCATGCGAGGAGCAGAAGGGCGGGTCCGTATTGTCAGCGGATTGCTTAATGTCAACAGGACGTTCGGTATTATTCTGCTCCATTGACTGTAAGTGGAAGGACCCGGCGATATGGATTCATTCATTTGAGCGTTTACACATGAGCGAGCTCTATACAACATATGGTAACGGTGGCAATGAATAAAAAAAAGGGCAACCACATTCCCACAAGAAGCTCACATTTTTCTCTCCCATCCTTACATGTATCGTTGCAATCGAAGCCATACATCAGTCTGACACCAGTTGCTAAGGAGTGACCTCGTTTCACCTTTGCTGTTTGTGCTTTCAAGGTAACTAGTTAGTCAGTGTTGGATAAAACAGCAAAAACATGGCTTGATCAGCTCCAACGAGAGCTATAGTAACCATCGGAGAACGCACAGCACTTTAGATAGCTCCACTTGAACAAACCCTTCTGGACTCAATGGCTGTTTTTGAATACTGCATGCACACTTGATTCCCCGGAGATAAAGAGAGATTCATGTGTTGGCTGTGTAGCTATTTAGATCGTATCTCTGGATTATATAAGCGAGATAAGCGAGGTGGCTGGTAACTCTGTTTATCAAACCGTGGCAAACTTTGAACCCTTGAGTTCTTGTGCTGCTTTTGGTCTGCTTGAGGTTCAGCCTAATGAGATCATTAAATTAACTCGACAGAATGTAAGAAAATGTTTATGCGCGTTTGCTCCGAAACGTGTGTGCAATAGCAGCCATTATTAGGCCATAAAGGACCACTTTGCCTTCATGGCGATATGGATATTGTTTCTCATGCAAATTCACTAATATGGATGATTACTGTTGCAGCTACATTTTCAACCACATTAAGGGGAACGTTGGCCTCTATATCAAATGAAATGGCCAGGCATTGCGGTTGGACTAGTTGTATTATTGGATGTATGGGCGGTGCTACTACGGAAACCATGCCAGTTGCTTCTGCTGTGTATTTCTTGGGTGAGCCTCACAATCTCGTTGTCTATTACATAACACACTGATGGGATCCAGAAATCAAGGCTTATTCTGCAACACCCTTTGGTGCCAAATTGACAATTAATCTGTAGCTCTTTCTTTCATAACACCAGGCAACAGCGCTGGAAGTGGATGTTTTATGACCATCTGCAACTGAAAGCAAAATCTAATTTAGATTTAAAATGATAAATGAAGTTGTTCAGAAATTGAGCAGAAATGTATGCATTCATGACGTCAAATAGAATAGATTGAGTACGGATCTTTGAATAGCATAGATTAATATGTCATTTAAGTGTGAGGATCTAATTGAGAAGATCACTATTCAAAGATTTGCTGTTTATTTATTCCTTATGTAATTATGCCATAGCCAGCATTTCATACCAAATTGAAATCGCAGAAAGTAAGGAAATCTGCCAACATCCTCTTGAAGCCCCCTCGTCTAGTTTATTTCTGTTCATCTATTCAGCTCAATTATAATCAGTGGCTTGAACAGCTGTCTGCTGTACAAAACCACAACACCAGTGACGAAAAGTTGTGTTGAGAAATCATCTTATTTATGAACTGGTATTTGCCTAGAGGGAGAATCTAGAATCGTTTTAACCCTATCTATTGTACAGTTCATACTTTATATGTATTTATACTCTATTGCAAAGAGATTGTGCAGACAAGAGAAAAGATGTCATACCATATCTATCCATAGGTATGGTATAGCTTGAAATCAGAGACTTTCAAAATGACAAAATGACAACATGAGTGTGAAACGCACGCTTGTGAAAGCATGGGGTAGACCTCAGACAAGCTTGTCTGCCATGGAGCACAGTATATTGCGCCTGACGATTTTTTAATCAGTTGGATAACCTTAAAGACTCATACAAAGCCAAAGACAACACGTCAAAGTGCTTCCGTCACTCGGGGACGCTCGCGCGTAAAAGGGGATATTAAGCGATTGTACGTCGGGCGAGGGAGGGATGAGGGAGGGACAGGTTATTGATCGCTCAGGGATTGATTTGCGATAACAGGAGATCCATGGCTATCGGTGTTATTTGTGTTTGGAATGGGACGCACCCTCTTAGATTAGGCGTCACTCACAAAAGAAGAAAAAGTGTGCGGTAGTTTCGCAGGAAATTAGCCATCCAGGTATAAAGTAGATTCGAGGGGATCAACCCTGCTGAAGGCTTATCAAATATCAATATTCATAGTTCATAAAAAACGGCCACTGTGCACCAACTTGGCTAGCGTTTAATCTGCATTTAGCTTGTTCAGATGTCTCAATCCCTTGTGCAAACATTTATCATTTGCTGCTGATATTTGCTTGCTATTTACATCATCCAAACTAGTATGGAAATATAGCAAAAAATAACGCAACATCTCATGGTGAGGGTGATTTGACAGCTGTCTACACTTCAGTGAAAGTTATTACGAGGCAAGGTACTAAATATCATCATCATGCTATTTGCAGCTGCGTCTGAGTTATCTAGCCCTCGGTACTAGATTCCTGTCAATAACAGCATAGTTGGTGGCAAAAATAACCGTATGTGTATATATCATGTTGTGATGTTTTTTAGCTGTGTCTTGTTAAACTTTTCATCATGAATTAAATACACTCGTGAGTCAGCGCAAATCAATTCAACATTTTAATACACTCCTTGGTCTTGTACAGCGCTATGTGAAGCTATTAGGCTGATTAAAACAGATTCATAAACTGTGGAAATAATCCACACACACAGGTTCATGAGGATGGACGTCTTATAAATATATGAATTATATATAGGCCTACCAGTCACCAATAGCCCCTGTTATTATCTATTAGTCTTATTAATGCATATGGCTTCTTCTGTCAGTCATATGGAATATATATTCGATATATTAACATGTTCCTTACCCAAATAAATCATATATTTGGGTTAAGAAAGTCATATATTTGAAGTATATGTATCCTTTCCAATTCATGTGTTGAACATCCATGAAGTCATAGTTATTGGCCTGTGACAATACTCACAACTATTCTCACAATGCATTTGAGTGTAAAACTTATGTTACCAATAATAAGAGTTCAGGGCAAACATGATAATTGCAGGATTCGGCTTCAAACCTTCCAAATTGGTGAATTACACGGTTTTATTTACCGGTCCCCAATGAAATAGCACCGTTCATTTCAGCTCTAGTGCTAGTCGAGACGAAAATAGCCATCACAATGGAAAAATATAATCCCTTCAAAGGGTAGAAATTGAGCTGAACAACTCCATAGAAAATCCAGAAACAGAGTCTCTGCTCACTGAGTGGTCTTAATAATCCGGCAGAAGACGGCCTAACGCAGAGCAAAAGTCAAAAAGATCCAAACGGCTTTATCTTTCCGGGTCAAGAGATGAGTCGGTCCCTACGAGGCCTGAGGAGATTCAGAGGTAAGTAGTCTGAGTCGGAGAAACTCAAAATAACTCACCCTGGACATCGTTTGATTAAGAGTCAAACTCTCCACAACACACTCTAGGAACCAAAGGCCTGATTAATACGTAGATATGGTATTGATAACAGAATGCAGTGCTACGCCACACACACACACGCACACACACACACACACACACACACACACACACACACACACAGCTCTTGAGACCGCTTTATTCAGGTGATCAAATGGAGCCTCACAAAATCAAAAAGGATCCAATTACGGCACGAGTGAAGGGTTAGAGGGCGCGAGGAAAAGGGCTCTCTGTGAGGCTGCCGCCGTATTCCCATAAGAGCGACAAAAGGCATTGCGTCCCACGCCGAGTCCTGTGTGATATCAACCTAATGATTGGATTAGGAAGGAGACCACAGGGGTGCACCGGCCCTCCCCACCATCTCCCCCCCTCTCTCCCCCCCTCTCTCCCTGTCTCCTCCTCATCCTCTCCTCCCTGGGCCAGGTCTCGGGAGACGTTTGCTGCAGATGAGTTGGAGGGTACAGAGGGGGGGGGGGGTCTTCAGTTCTGTGGCCCCTTCTGCTCCTCCCTGGGTTATTTTCTCTCCGAGACGTTAACCACTTCGTCCAGACCCGTGTGGCCATATCGATGTTTTTCTTCCTGTGAGTCATTGCAAGTGTGAGATGAAAAGAAGGCTGAGGATTCTTTTTTTCTTCTTCACAATAGGATATCTACTTTGTGCCGTTATTTTTTTTTGAGGGGATGTAAAAAAATTAGTTATACTTTGCAGAATAAATAAAATTAAGGGCTTAATTAAGGTTTTGGTGCAGCACTGCAATTCAAATTGTATCTCTTAAGCTTCTGGTGTACAGTTGCAAAGAAAGTCGGCTAATTGAAAATATTGGAACTGCTTATCAGATAAGGAGTCGATTCTTTTAATTAAAACAATGGCTGTAATTTCACAAACAAAACGGTGAAAAAGCTTGACAAGCTTAGTGTGAGGCAATTCGATTACTTTTTGTCAAAGCTGATACCGTATACGAGTATAATATGGAGGTCACGTTCAATGCAACGCAGTTCAATGCAACAAAAGCTCTGTTGAGTCATCATGAACAATAACAAGCTTAATGTGTTCAAAGCTGCAATGGGTCCATCCAGTCTGCAGGGAGCAGCGAGCTACGAGGTCAACATGAACTCAACACTTACAAATTTACTTACAAATACAAATTTATGCTTTGGAAAATGCATGAAAAGGTAAATAGCGTGCGGAATCAAGACCTAGAATGCAACTTTATCTAAATTGCGGAACTTGAAATGACCTTGTTTCTAACCTTGAGCTATTCAAATCAAATGTAGATCTTTTGTGCGGGTCTGCTAGTTCTGTTAGGTCTTTGGACCATTCAGCAATCGCTTTGTTTTCAATAGAAACATCAATAGAAAATTTGTCTAGTTGGGTGAATATTTAAGCCTTTAATCCCATCAGCGTGTTTCTGTGTGTGTGTGTGTGTATGTGTGAGTGCATATGTGTGTATGTCTTTGTGTGTGCGAGATGCATACATAAGACTTCTGGATATAGAAAAACAGGAATATAGTAATCTATTCTGATTTCTCAACCATTTTACATTCATTATGTTGTAGCAGCATTCATAAAGAAAAAAAAGCTGTATGGCAAGCATAAAGTCAATAAGCTTAACTGTCAACGTTCAATATTTTACCTCTTAGAATTACTAATCAATAGTGGAAGTCCATTGGACAGGCCATTCAGGTATGTTTGTTATCGTAAAAAAATGCCTGGGAAGTAAACCTTTCTGCAAATGACTACATTATCATTAAGTAAAAAATGTATAAAGAAAATCCAATATCTTAATCGAAGGATTAGGACTTAAGGGAGATGCAGAATTTTGGTGCGAGGCTGGATAGTCTGGGTTGCCATGGAGATGATTGCTGCGGATAACTCAGACATGCGTTCATGTTCATCATCTCGATGCGCTAGCCATCGTTAGCTCCCTTAACCAGGGCACAGCTCTGAACTGAATAATGTGTCGGAGACAGCCTATAACCCCAACCGAATATATGAACGAAGATGAGCAGCTATGACGCAAAAACAAAGTCACCTCTAAACAGAGTTTGGAATTGAAACCGTCCCGGCTGTATTAACCTGTGGTCATATAGGTCGCCTCATGCGGTGGGTCTGATTTCCCCAGCCGTAATGTATGCGAGTGAGAACAGCTCGCCCCGTTAATACCCATAACACTCATGTTGTTACCGTGGCTGCTATTCCTCAGAGGGCCCATACCAGCTGGCTGTCCCTCGGAGTCGTTCGGCAGCCGCCCACGGGCTGATCTTTATATAGGAGAGAGACCGGGCGAATTCAAGACAACAGCGGAAGTATTAGATCACACCGAACTTAGTCTTACAGTGAGCGGTGGCTTTCATCTGAAAGCCACTTCAAGGTAGATGCTTTGGTGAAGACGGTCAAGGGATCGGGCGACTGGCTCAAGCAGGCCTACAGTTAGGCTGCGGACACCCGGGGGGTTGACCCGAGAAACTGCTATCTGGGAGTTGAACAGTCAACCGTTGGACTATCCTGACTAACTGTCCTCGAAGGAACATGGGAGTGAAAGCATACGCGCGTTAAATCACGTCGATACTTAGCAACCCGGTCATAAAAACAGTGTGGGAAATGAAACGCGTGTGGATTCTAGATTCTACTGTTGACTTGTACCAACTGTAAATATCAACGAGCGCCACAGCGCGCCATACCGCCGCTGTTAGCATTATTGCAAATCCATACTTTGTGATTACTTAAACTTTAAGTGACATTTTACCTGATAGCCGGCCCCATGACTTTCAATACGCAAGCCCCAAATGTAATGGAACCTCCTTTAGAGAACTGGATAACAACTGGATTTTAATGTTACTATTGATTATCTCAGCGGCCGCGAGTGAGAGCCTATAAATATGTCTCTCCGCGGGGAGCAGGATGTACGGCGTTCCCATGCAGATCCCCTGAAGTTTCCGCGCGGCGTGGGCCATTCGGGAGCCCATACTTCCTGCAGTAAAAACTGTGATCCTCACACCGAAGCATTGGCTTAGCAGCGGCCCGAGCCTGGCTGTTGAGTTATTGTCTCAACACTTACCCAAGTGCAATAATTGCAGCTTTCCTCATTGATGGCGAGGTGACAAGTAATAGAAAAAAAAAAAAGAAAAAAGCCGAGAGGTTCTTATGAAAACTGATTAATGGCGCGAGGCGACAAGGAATGCGCTTAGAAGCCATTTGGCAAAATGAGTGCATTTGAATTGGCAAAATGTAAATGTGCATGCTGCGAGGAGGGATAAACAGTATGTGTTTGGAAGTTTGGTTTGGCAAAATCAAACGATTGATAGATTAATTAGCAATTGTTTAAAGCCTGAATTCACACTTACAAGCAACGCGTGGTTGAAACACCTCGTACAGGGTCTCCGACTGCCCCAGTGCTCCCAATGATGTCCTCAGTTTGTTTATCTGTTTTATCAATTTCATTCTGGTGCTATCCCCTGCGAACAACACATAAGCAGTACACTTCAATCATCGCATCTGAGGGCCAAAGTTCCCGCCCGGGCCTTACAGAAAGCCCCTCCGCCCAACGTAGGGGTCAGGGTTAGTGGGCAGACGTAGAGATTGCTCTTCTCTAATGTCAGCACTTATCGCAGGCAGGTCGCTCAGAGTGTCTGCAGCTGCCTGCCCACATTATTCCACGACTCTGGGCCTAGTGGAAAAGGCTTTGCCCGTCGGGTGCGTCAGGTGAATTTCACCCTTCATTTGCCTTGATATTCCATACAGCCTCCAGTGTGTCTGTGGTTTCTTTGTCATTTGCGTGGCTTTACACACACACACACACACACACGCGCGCTGTTTAGAAAGTGCCTTTGCTGTACTCTGCCGTGACATATGTTGCCGACACAGCAGTAAAACGGTGGGCAGGAGAGGTTAATGAGTTGCAGATTATCGAAGTCTGTTTTTCCCGAGGCATCACCGCAGGGCGAAAAAGAGGGAGAAGGAAGGAATTACGTGACGGAGAAGGGGCCTTTGGTATTCACTTAAAAACCCAGTCGAGGCAGAGGACACGCAACACACAGAAATAAATCCCATTAAAGGCCCAACTTTGTGAGACAAAATAAAAGCGCAGAATTTACCTTTTGGTGAGGTTGCCATGGAAACTTTGACTGGAAATAAAGTGCTTTATTGTATTCTCATGAATTACATACTATACAATAATTTAACATTTATATAATAATCCTATAATAATACTCATAGACTGATGCAAGAATAGAAAATGGAATGATGTATAGCTAGGGGGCCGATTCTTCCCACAAGTTTATCATCATATAGGGCCTAATGCAAAGTGCTAATAATCTACATTTACTGCATATTACATAAATTGGATTTCAGACTCAGGGCGAACCAAAATAAGCCTGCTGCTTATCGTCTTTTAACTGAGACCCCATTGAGTGAATACGCCTCAGTACTTTACCAACATATTAGAGACAAGCACATTTTGTTCTTCCTTGCCAAACAATCATATTTGTTGTTTTCCGATTCCAACTGCTTCTTTTCATAAAAACCGTTGATATAGATCTGCTATATTGTGCGGCTGTTCAACCAAGAAAAAACAATGTTTTTCTTTTTCTTTTGGGCATTGAGCCCCGAGGTCACACTTGTCCAGAAACTAATTTACACCGAGCCACGCGATGTAGACCTCCTGAAGGGGGAGGAAATATTGAGATGTTTTGGCTGCAATATCAGAAAAGAGAACAATCTTCTCCTCTCTGATTGGCTGATAGATAGGCCTTACAGCGTGTATGGAAATTAACATTTATGGGGGCGTTGGGGGATGGGTGTGGGGGGGGGCAGTGGTCTGCATATACAAATGCAATCTTCCAGGGATAGTCGAAAGTGGGTCTATTGCGAATGAGCAGCAGGTGCTCGACCGCGGGGTGCGTGCGTTTGTACGCGTGCGTGTGTGTCTGTGCATGCGTGTGGGCGTGTGTGTGTGCGTGTGTGGGCGTGTGGGCGTGTGTGTGTGCGTGTGTGGGCGTGCGTGTGCGTGGAGGTCCGGAGTGGTTCCCAGATGAAGTGGAGCCATCAGACGCAACAGCAGACATGATGAATCTCGCACGAGCAATATGATTTCTGCCCGAACCCCCCCCCCCCCCCTTTCAGCATGGCAAGCAACGCTTTAGCGAACTCAGCTACTGGGGCTACAGACAGCCATCCCTCTCCCCCCTTGCCCATCCCCCCCCTCCCTCCATACCTCCCCCGCTCTTAATGGACACAAGCAGAGGGAGGGGGTTTGTTTGGAAGGCCCCTCACGTTCTGGGGGCTAAGGCAAAGCCTGTCAAGCAAAGCCTGTCGGAATAGCTTGTGTCTTTAGCGAAAAATGGAGCATGCAGATTCCCCTGTTAATTATTCAAGGAGACAGAGCTGGGGAGAAGACAAAAAAAAAGACATCCATTAGATAATGTCTGCGCTGTCTTTGAAAGAGCAAACATGTGGAGATCTGCCACCTACTCTGTTGATGTGTTACTTCCCCTGTTGGACTCTTCTTTGTCAATGTTATAATTTCCAGCGAACAGCATTTGAGCGATCATTTGAATAATAGTGCCTGAAAATGTGTCCACACTTGTTTTAATCATTGTATTAAAACACTTCTCCAATGGAAGTTTAGGCTTCACATGTTGATAGGAAGTGGCTCTGCTGAAACCCCACACCACGTCGCATGCCTAATTCAAACATACAGTATAACGTGTTTATAGCCTCGCAAATGTTTTAACACACGCAGAGTAATCTCTCTAGTCGGTCCATTGAAGCGCGCTGGGCCATTTCAAAATTATTAATAAACATTGTAAATATGCAAAGAAGTGACCTCAATTGAACTGCTTTCGTGAGTTAAATTGTGTGTGAGTCAATATGTATATTTTGTCTATCATTTGCCCACAAGACTGGGCCAATGAGGAAGACCAATGCATCAGCCGTTTCAACCCCTATGCTAATTTAGGCTCATGAATATTCACGCATGCATTTTTGTGCATACATGTGTGTTCACCAATTAACTCCGCCAAACCATGTAACTGAAGTTTGTATACACACAACGCTTATTTGAGGACTATTAAAGCCGTACAGACTCCATTGGCGCATACGAAAGTAATCCACATAGATGCTGGTTCAGCCAAAAAAGGTATCAACGCCGACTTAAAATAATATAAAATAAAATATATTATGTGATAATAATATGACGACTACTACAGCTTTAACCACAATCACGAGCACGGAAACATCATCTTGTTCACGTTGCCATTCAGCTTTGCTAAATGCCTTCGGAATGAAATGTATTGTTTGAACGGTAAAGTGAATGAGGCTTGTTTGTTTTTCTTTGTCCACTGTTATTTAAATTTTACTCCAATCCTCATAAGCAGCAATAGAGATCACATTTGTTCCATATCCCTGCAATGATTCACCAACCTTTACCCTCTGCGATGTACATGTGTATATAATATATATGTAAACATGCATACTGGTCCAACACAGCGTCATGAACTTTCCGTAGTTCTTTGGTCTTATTGCTATTGTCGGCTCTAACGTTGGCACACATCAGTGTGTGGGCATGTGTTGGTTCGCTAAACACTGACCTTAGCCTTATATTGTCAAACACTGGCCTCTGCCTATAAATCTGGAAAAACTATTTTATTCCAGCCAATAATATGATTATAAATGCAGCATCCATTTCCTGGTGGATGAGATCCTGTGTGTGTCTTAGGAGGAAGGCAATAACCTATTTTATCAGGGTTATTTTCAAGTCGGTTAAGCGTTATGCAAGTGACATGAAACGAGTGAAAGTGAAATGAGAAGCAGGAAGTGTGTTGAATGACACGCCAAAAGAAAAGGGAGACGAAGAACAAAGACAGAGGTTGTGTGTCCTGATAGAAGATCAGCTCGCTCAACACCGGGCATGTGCTCTTCCCCTGCGGAACAAAAGTGGGTTCCCCGATGGCATGTTTTATTTTGATATTTTCATAAACATGTCCTATTATTGGCCCGGCCCCCAGCGCTTGTGACATGCTTCTGACTGCGGCCGTTCCTCTTCCCTCTCTCTTGTCTTGGCTGTTGCCCCATTATGCTGCCTTCTGAGTCACCAGTGGTTCATGGCTCCCAGCAGGCCAGGAGGCCTGCCTCTCTCTCTCTCTCTCTCTCTCTCTCTCTCTCTCTCTCTCTCTCTCTCTCTCTCTCTCTCTCTCTCTCTCTCTCTCTCTCTCTCTCTCTCTCTCTCTCTCTCTCTCTCTCTTTCTCTCCCCCTCTCTCTCTCTCTCTCTCTCTCTCTCTCTCTCTCTCTCTCTCTCTCTCTCTCTTCCTCCCCCCCCCCCCATCTCTCCCTCTCTCTCGACCTCATTACCCGGGGAGGCCTGGTGACTGGAGCTGCCCCCCTCCTGGTCTGGTTGGAGGCAGCTCGCCCCTCCAGGGGAGCCTGTCTGGGGGGTACCTGGGGGGGGGCCCAGGCCGCCTGATGTCGTTAAAGCTCTCGGAAGGCGCGTGGCTAATGAAGAGAGACAGGGTGAGGGCCGGGAGGAGTGTTTAAGGGGCCCCGTGGCGGTGCCCAGCGGTGTACCACGTATCAGATGGGGGTTTTATACACTGCAAAGCCTGTGGTACGGTATGTATTAGAGCCCGACCGATAAAGAACTTTTAAGGCCGATACCGATACAAATATTTGGTGATTTAAAAACTCTGATATTCCGATATATATATTTTGAAAAGAAATTCCAGAAACGGGTAAAACATAAACAGATTTCGCTAACATTGGTTATTTGTAGTTATTTATGAGTCCTCACTCAAATAATAAGGTAATGCAGTTTAAAAATAAACTGTATGCGTGCGTGTATGTGTGTGTTTTACCTTTATTTTATCGTTTTATTGTCATAACAGAAAAGTCTAAATCAAAATGTATTAAAGTTCTGATAAATAAAATGTAAAATACAAACTTAAGATATGAAACTCAAAGTCCTTTGAACAACAAACACAATAACAATAAATAAAAAATATATATATATCGATATGCCTAATGATTCAAGGCATACCATACCCTAATATCGGCCCACCGATATATCGGTCGGGCTCTAGTACGTATGGCTGTACCATACCCAGCCACGTGAAGAGGGTGGAGAGACTCAAACCCTGGGTTTGAGTTGTCATGCAGGCTCTGCGTTTTCTGCATTCGTGTTTGAACTGTTCTTCCCTAATCCTTGTTTCATCGTCGTTTGTTTCTACGGTCACCTTGTTTAAAGTTAAAATAACCTTTCTGGATACTGAATTCAGAGTGTGTCTCTGGGGAAGGCTTAACCCTCGTACTCACTCTGCATTCACTCGCTGGTTGGTTAGCCAGACACACACACACACACACACACACACACACACACACACACACACACACACACACACACACACACACACACACACACACACACACACACAGTGCCGTTTTTATACCCATATAAAGACAATTGAACCATTATATGCACATTGGGATTGTAACTTAAACACTAAACTTCAAAAGTAAAATGAGTAATCCATTGAGTGTTAAAGTAGTCCCAGGCTGTGCATCCTTCAAATAGTCCTCGGCTGCATTATGGGATGGATAAGCGGCCATGTTGAACACGTGACTTCATCGAAGCCCTGAATCCTACCCTCTCTGATCTGATCATCTGAGCCCTTTGGAGATGTCTGCAACATGAGGGACAAATGCGGCTGCACAATGTGTTGGTCTGTTTATGTGTTTGTTTGTTTACTGCCTGGGATCTGGTGTCAGCAGTATGCCAGCACAATAGCGCCATCAGTGACTCAGTTATTATTTTATGAAAAGTCACAATGTGTAACCGATGCTTTGCAAAGAGACAGCTGATGCTCAATTCGTGACAGCTAAATGAAGTTAAAACTGCACAATGTGCCCGGTAGTTGCCATTTGTTATTCTCTCTCTGCATTTGCAATTTATACAAAACCCGAGAAGGGCAACTCAGGGGAAAACATTAATTATGATATTATAGATTCTTATCTTTACATGTGATTCCAGGACCCAAACACTGTGCAATTGTAAATAGCTATTTGACTTCAGTTCGTGTTTGAGGGTAAACAACATTAAAACATTATCTTGGCTCTCTAAATTAATTATCCATTGACGGATCATCACACATACAAAAAAAATGGTTGTCTCTTGTCAGCATTTAGACGCATCTTTATATTGATATTGTTGTGATGTAAAACACCTCAATGGCTCGTGGATGCGTTGAGAACATATTGTTGCCTGGGGGATATTCAAGTGTGATGTGAAATCGTGTTTCTGCTCTCTGCCCTAATACTTTTCTGTGTAATGGTGCTTAGTTATTGATGGGCCAGCCCAAGCATTTATCATATTTTACACTCGGTGTTATGACATATTTGTCAGAGCATTAATTTAGATTAATGGCGTGGGGAGGGTTAGGGACTGATCTGACAGCACATCACTTCAGAGTTTGAAGAACGCTGAAGGTGATCCGCGTTGTGAGCGGGGAACATGTGGAAACGCTCCGCCTTGCAAAACGCCTCATTGTTCCTGCCCGTGAGCTGAAAAAATACATGCTCCGTTGAAGAACAAAAAAAAAACAAAACACAAAAGGCAAAGTGCTGAATCTCGGTTAAAAGGAGGTGTAGCTAGCTCATGGAGGGAACATGCATCTGGCAGGTGCTCTGTCCGGAAGAGGGGTTAAAGGGCACAGTGCTCCCAAACACAACATTTGGTGATAATAAGCAGAAATACGCTGTGGGGATCTGCAGAGCGGTCGAGGCAGAGAGGTCGATGCCCACGCCGCGGCCTCAGTGTTTCTGCCCACGTTGACACCGGGCTGCATGTTAAGTTCAGGAGCCCGGTGGGGCCAGGTGGAAGATGTCCAGAGATGTCGTGGCCGTCGGTAGATACACTACACACGGAAGGGTAGTTGGTCTAGAGAGCGACCATGCAGGGAACCGAGAATTGGCGTATCTAGATATACATGCACGCACACACACACACACCAACAACCACACACACACACACACACACACACACACACACACACACACACACATGCGAAATTATGCACACACGCAAACACCGCATCATGCACACCATCCTGCACTCACTGACAAACACACACACTCACACATCTTTGTGCACAAATGTGCACACACATACACCGCATAAGGCACTTATTTATAAACACGCACACAACATTGTTGCAGGACACACCGTCCTGCACACACCCACACACACACACACACACACACACACACACACATCCTTGTGCACAAAGTTGCGCACACTTACACACCATCATGCACTAATTTATACACACGCTCACACATAGACACATACACACCATCGTGCACAAATATACATAAGCACACACACACACACAAACACACACACACACACACACACACACACACACACACACACACACACACACACACACACACACACACACACACACACACACACACACGCGCGCACCCATAAGCATACACACAAAGCCCTAGTGTGTGCCTGGGCACCACGGGAGGATGTGCCTGCCTGCATTATTCAGGTGCATTCTGTGTCTGGGTTATCTGTCATGCAGAGGCGCTGTCAAGGCCCATAGAAGGTGGGTGGTACTGTTGTGCGTCTTCCTACCGCCGCTGAGCTGGGATGGACACACAGGCGCACGCACACACACAAACACACACATACATGTACACACACACACACACACACACGCATGCACGCACATATGTACACACGCATGTACCAACATGCTTAAACTCGCAGGCATCCACACACACATTCGCACGCACATACACAAACACACACATACATGTACACACACACACACACACACACACACACACACACACACACACACACACACACGCACACGCACACACACAGACTCACTGATTTAATATTTGTTGTGCGTGCACATCGCTGGGTACGGGCAGATGCTTTCTGGACATTTACTTCCCCGGCCCACTCTTTTCTTTTATGGCCCTAACGAGACAGCTGTGTACCGCAGAGTTTCTTACTCACGGCACGCAGGCGGACGCAGGGCTGCTAAAGTCCATCGTGTCAGTGTGGGGACGCTGTATGTACAGTATATGTATGACAGTATCACTGGATTCACACCAGTACAGCAGGGAGTCTGATTACATGTATCTGGGCTGTTCAGGAATAATGACCATATCTAAAAATAGAAGTATTGTCAAAGATATTTTTGCCGTACGGTTTTAATCGAGGGTAGGCAATTTGGAGGAACTAGCCAAAGCCACTCCCTCCTCCTTACAAAGCCACTCCCTCCTCCTTACAAAGCCACTCCCTCCTCCTTACAAAGCCACTCCCTCCTCCTTACAAAGCCACTCCCTCCTCCTTACAAAGCCACTCCCTCCTCCTTCCAAAGCCACTCCCTCCTCCTTACAAAGCCACTCCCTCCTCCTTACAAAGCCACTCCCTCCTCCTTACAAAGCCACTCCCTCCTCCTTCCAAAGCCACTCCCTCCTCCTTACAAAGCCACTCCCTCCACCTTCCAAAGCCACTCCCTCCTCCTTACAAAGCCACTCCCTCCTCCTTCCAAAGCCACTCCCTCCTCCTTCCAAAGCCACTCCCTCCTCCTTCCAAATCCACTCCCCCAAAACACCTGACTAGCTCGCTAGCGTTAGCATTAGCTCTGCCCAGTGTTGTGGAAGACTCCGTTCGTGCGCAATAAGTGCACTGGCCGAGGGTGCAGGCAAGTAGGAGACATCAGACACGCCCTCCAATCATTTCATTTGGGCAGCATTATTCAGGCCGCTTTATTGCAGGCCTGCGACAGACATTTAGATGTGCATTGTTTTGGATACGTTTCACTCAGTAGGTAGCGGCTAGCGATGCCTTGCTCAGGGTACATACGTACAGCTAGGATCTTACCCAGCACATCCAGGCTTGGAGTCGAACACACCTCTAAACCTCTATAAGATCCCGCCCCCTGTTTTACTTCACGTGGTATGACCCCAGGCCATCGTCACTGGCCTGCTGCTCATTGCTCACTCCATACAGCGTGGGTTTATACCAGACGCACACGGAACACATTTGGAAATGTATTCTTTTCAAGAATAGTAAGCAACCGTTTTAAAAAAAGGTCAATACATATTTTATTGTTACCCTCATTTGTTCCATTCGGTTGAACCTGGGTACACCACACATTTTCCATCACACAAACCTTATTTTATCCTCTTTTCTTTGATATTCACTTCACTCAGGCGTTGAACCCCACAGTGAAGTTCAACGCCTGAATTTGCAACACTTAAAATCCCCCTTCTTGAATGAATAAAGTGCTCTATTACTGTTACCCCCATCACCGACCCTTTCCATATTCGTTGACAAAATGAAAAAAGTACCTGTCGCTCCTGTAACAGCAAGAAGGGTACACAGAGAGCAGTGATTAACTTGGTTGCCAGGCAACAGCAAAACTTTTTCGTAGTTTAAGATTCAATTATGAATACTCCTTAGTGCGAGATATGCGGGTTGGTTATTTTTGGAACCACACACATCGGAGAGACTTTGATTCAATCAAGCTTTATATTATGCAAATAAAGCACACAGATGGAAAATAAACCGGTTGAAACGTCGCTATCACCCTGACGGTGGAACTCTTAAAGACGCACAGGCAGTTTAGCAGTTATATTCTTAACCTGTGTTTACCCAGCGATGGCTTACTCAGCATCGGGTCCTCCGTGTCTTAAGCACTTCCTCTGTAAGAGCCTCTTACTTTGAGGTAGTTGGAATCCGGAACACGGGAAAGCCGGATAGAAAGTCCCGGGTTTGAATCCTGGGTCTTGTTTCGCCGTGAGGCAGCAGGATTAATCACTACGGGACCACCCTCTGTGGTAACAGAAGAAAATACATTCATGTCTGTTTTTTTTGTAATATTGACTTGTAATTACGACAGGGAGGAATCGAATTGTAGGAGAAGTAAAAATGGTGCAGAGTCGTGGTACAGTTGGAATCCCTGATTCCAACTGTGTATGAATCAGGGATTGTTAACGCCTAATAAGCATTATTCAACAAGAAATAGGCCAAACGTCTTGTGGACGGCAAGGAAACGTTCCTCTCGGTCTCCTCAGTGTAGTCGTGGGTGCGTCATGGCCTCCCTGATATGTCTTTAATAACAGTTCTACATGTACGTCCTCATAATCCCGTGGACAACAGTATTAATATGTGCATTACACTTAGCGAAACAGTGACCTAATTCCAGCACTATTGCGTTAGCCTGGAAACGGGCTGGCGAGAGTGAACCTCGGGGAGGACTCCAGACGAGCGATGGGCTTGAAAGGAATCATTTTTTCATCGCCTTGAGTATTCCACGGTCCACTTAATCGGAGTGTGAGAAGATTTTAAGATTGTCCTTTGGTACGCCGAGAGAGGGAAAGTTTCCAGCCGACTGGAACAAAATAAAATAAAAGGGGGCGAAAAAGATGGGGATAGGGGGGGAGGGGAGGCCGTGGATAAATGTACAACTTGGCGACCGACAGCGGGCAGATAATGAGAGAAAATCTCCAATTGATTCGTCTCTTTGTGAGAGCCTCCCCCAGGAAGTTGCGGCTGTCATTTCCCTAATAGCGTGGAGAAAGTGGGAAGCCTGGAGTGGATGTTGAGAAAGGGTTTTGCGGAGAAGTAGGGGGCATAAGCTAATCAGAAGCTGATCTTGAAGGGGCCATTGAGCTTCGGCTACAACATATTAAAATGGGGGGGGGGGGGGGGGGGGGGGGGGGCTGGTTTTATAATGAATTATTGAGGGTATCATATAATATAATGAGTTCTGTCTGCTGTCTCCATGCTAGGTCTGTCTCGGACAACAGCAGACTCTGATTGCCCTAACTGCAAATGAAAATAGTGTGCTTTCCCATTCATGTGTGAATATAGTTATGGTGAGTGCCGTCTGCCCTGATTAACTTGAGCTTTTTGCATTCCATCAGGGGTTCAGCCGATGCACCATACATATGTAGGGGGCATTATTCAACGAGTGCGAGAGTTCAGTTCACAACGTCGCTTTTTCCACTGTGTGTGACTCACCACATTTATGGTTAGTGTAAAAAAGTAATCTGTATTTTGTGCGTTATTTATCCATTTGTTCAAATTACCGTATTTAATTTCACTTAGTGTTCTCGTCTGTTCCCCAGAGCTTAAGAAAGTACCTGTTTTATTTTTTTTGGTTCCTTTCCATTCCACTCTCTGCCTCTGTTATCTTCTTTATTTCAACAACTATGGTGCCGACGCACGTCTTTGATAAGGAATACTTCACGAGATGCACACAAAAGGTGTGTGTGTGTGTGTGTGTGTGTGTGTGTGTGTGTGTGTGTGTGTGTGTGTGTGTGTGTGTGTGTGTGTGTTTCGCTCTGCTCTTCTTCACTGGTATACCCTCGCCTGCATATCCCCCTTGTGATCACTGCTTTGATACCTTGCTGTGTTTACCTTGATGAAATGTGAGCAACGCTGACCTACTTAACGGACCCACAGTGTCTGACTGAGTGTGTCTGTATGTGTGTGTGATGTGTGTGTGTGTTTGTGTGTGATGTGTGAAGTGAGTGTATGTGTGTGTGTGCGTGAGAGTGTGTGTGTGAGAGGGCGTCTGTGCTATACACAAGCAATAATCATCGTGAGTGCAGTGGTTTGAAAGGAGTTGTTTTATCCGTGAACCTTGTGAAATTCAATCACAACTTTCACTGAGTGTTAGGGAGACACGATCAAAAGTAGGAGTTAGAGAAGGGGATGCATCTGAGTGGCTGAATGTCAGCCTAGCTCCCCCAACCCCTGTGGGGGATTCACCAACCGGAGTTATAGTCGCAAAGCCGGGGAAAATCGCTACGGTAACACAGTGGAAATACTTATTTTCTTCCGCGAATCTACCCCAAGAAATAAAAACTTGCAGGCAAAATAGAGCAAATTTCATAGTCCACCCTGCCGATTGCTGTCCCATTTAATAGTGCTGGGTGGTATTTTAAATTGCTTGTGAGCACGAAATAACCTCACCTGCAATTGTGTTAAGATGTTCACCAATGATACTTAATATGCATCTGCAACGTTGGTGGTGTTGTGTTCATTTATAATTCACACTGTCTTGTAATAACACAGCATTTCTATGGAGTTCCATTACGCCCATTGGGAGCAGTTTCCCTGGTGCTTTTCTGTGGCATACAAAACAACTCTGTTTATAAGTTATTATCACTATGACCTCCAAACTATACAGCACTGTGGCGATATTGCATTTCTCCAAGACAAATTCATTACTTTATATTTAACACTGCTGGGCCACACATACACATATACACACAAACAAAGACAAATACACACACTCAACACACAACACAGATACACACAATACACACACACACACAACCCAATGCACACACTTACAATACACCCACCCACACACAATACAATACACACGCACAACACACCCACACACAACACACAATGCACACACAAACCCACACACCGCACAACTATTGTCCAAGTACCACATACTTCTCCATTTGGGACTGATTTGATTTTGTGAAGTCCACTGATGAGTAGTCCACATTGCCTTTGTTGTAGTGAAGGTAAAATTACACAAATTATTCTGTGGCATCCCGGAACGGGGAGCGATTCATTGGGCCTGTCTGAGTGCTCATATGCCGACCGATTCAGCAGAAGAATGGGTCAAATGCTAGAGCCAATGCACATTGACTGATGCTCCGGGTGGCCTGGACAAAGGAGGCCTGATTGTTTGGCTATAAATGGTTACTTTCTCTCCATTTGGAACAGCACCCCTTTTAGGGGCCTGCCGAACAACTGCAGTGTGTGTAAGGGAGGGGAAATGAATCTATTGATGTCCTTGAACTTCTGCGTGGTATAATACATTCTAATTAGATTAGGCGAAAGGACAACGCATGAAAAGACAGCTTTTTTTTTACCCCCCCCCTTCCTTATGCTGATTAGAGTGGAAAATATATATGCATCCTTCCGCTCGGTTATTTTGCATTGAAAAGCCCATTAAGACCCTTCTTCTCCTTCGTCGAACGCGGGAGACCGGAAGGTAATGGTTTTGTCATTCACACTCCCAACAGATAATCCTTTGCACTGTAAACTGTGTGGAACAGCGAGCCTCGGGAGAAGCTTTTTATTTTTTTTTTACTCCTTCTTAGGAATTACTCAGAGCTTTAACAACCATACGGGCCAGCATCGAAGGCCAGGCCTGGCAGACCGGCGTGTGTGTACCGATGACGCAAGCAGACCGGGGCGGCGGGGGCGACCGCGGGGAGGGCAAGGCCGCCTTGTTTTGATGCAGTGCGTGATACGGGGTCCTTCAAGGATGTTTGATCCCGTCCGCGTGTTCCGGACACGCGGCGCGGTCACGGCGCACACTTAAACAACCCCTCATCCGTCACCGGCGGGCATGCGTCGCGACACCAGCGATTGAGTTTTTCTTTCTTGATTTATTTTCCGGGGTGAAACCAGGTTCGAAATCCCCTCCTCCTCCTCCTCCTCCCCTGATCTGACGCGACCCCCGGCCCGCTCGGGTGCACACACACACACACGCGCACACACACACACACACACACACACACACACACACACACACACACACACACACACACACACACACACACACACACACACACACAGAACAGGCAAACGCGCACACACCGGCTTTTACTGCCCCGCCTGGCAGACGGGTATAGCCGACCGTGATACGGGCTGACGGACAATAGGTTGGACTGACCGTTCAGGCGTAGCTATCCCGTGAGGTGGGGGGGCTCGAGATCCACCCCCCGACTGCCGCCACCGCCGACCTGTGCAGAAACCCTCCCCCCCCCCCCCCTCCTCACCCCCCCTCCTACTTCTCCTCCTCCTCACCTCCCCCTCCTACTCCTCCTCCTCCTCCTCCCCCTCCTACTCCTCCTCCTCCCCCCCCTCTTCCTCCTCCTCCTCCTCTCCCTCTTCCTCCTCCTCCTCCTCCTGCCCCTCTTCCTCCTCCTTTCCCTTTTCCTCCTCCTCCTCCTCCTCCTCCTCTCCCTCTTCCTCCTCCTCCTCCTCCTCCTGCTCCCCATTCCAGTCCAGTCCACCTCGCGGCTGCATGGACCGCCGGAGCCATTGTGTGGCGGGATAATGCTCTTCGATCCTCCCTAATGTCGTAATGGCCGCGCGGAGCAGAGGGTGGATCAAGGTGCTTCGGACTCGGGGTTTGGGTTGTTCTGCTTCTTTTTAACTTTAGGTCTCAGGAATAAAACCAATCATTAAGATTAGCGGTCGCGGTCGTGTTTTTTGGTGCGATTAAAAAATGGGGGAGGGGGATAGGGAGAGAGTTTGTGTGTGTGTGTGTGTGTGTGTGTGTGTGTGTGTGCATGTCTCTGTGTGCGTGTGTGTGCATGTGTCTGTGTGTGGGTGTGTGTGTACGTTTGTATGCCTATGCCGTGTGTGCCAGTGTGCGTGTGTATATGCCTGTGTATGTGTGTGTATATGTTCCTGAATGATTGCCTGTCTGTGTGCGTGTGTGTATGCCTGTGAGTCTGTGTGTGTGTGTGTGTGTGTGTGTGTATAATTACCTGTGCGTGATTGTCTGTCTTTTGCGTGTTTGCGTGTGCGCGCGTGCGTATGGGTTAGGAGAGGCGTCCCTGTGTCCCTCCATCCCGCCCCTAACAAGGCCTGGGGGCATCCAATAATCAAGCGGCCATGTTGAAGGAGAGGCTTAATTGAGCTCGCGCACATGAGGAATTCTGACCAAATACTTAATATTCTGAACGTGGCCACCTGCAGGCTGAAGCTGGTGGGGCGTTAATCAATTCCATGCATCGGCCATCGGTGAGTTGTCGAACAGCTAATTGACCACATTAATGGTGCATAGCTCTGAGGCGCCGGACGCTCACCACGCGCACATTAAAAAACGATTAATTTCCGACGCTCGCACCTCTCGCGGCCGCCTCGGCAGCTGGGTGGAGCGAGGATCCATCACTTCATACTCGGCCCGCGGTTTAATCCCGACCGCCCAGCGCTGTGCATCCACTGCTGCGAACCGCTCAGCATCGTTTCTCCTGGAGTCTGGTGCGGTTGATCACGGTTGAATATCCGCCGTTTTGTGGACCTGATCTCGGGCGCTTCGCCTTCCCGTGTGAACGCCACGGCGTCAACCCATCCTGGGTCTGATATCAGTGTGCAGCCTTTTCATTATCAGATCCTCTCGTGGTTTGAGCTGTTTTAACGGTGGACATGTTGTAGGAATGTAATGCACGTATTTGATTCGCTGGAGGGGATTCACCTCCACGACCGTAAGAGGTAAAGGGCCTAGATAGGGAGAACCACATGAGATACAAGAGAACACTAGTGTTGTTCAACAGTCGGTTGTAGAGTCTCTTAACTATTATATAACAACAGCATGGCGGCTGGAAGGAAATGACCTCAAAAGTCCAAATATGTGAAAACAAAAAACTAAAACCAAAAGACAACAATGGTTTTATTCATAATTTTTAAGTAATAGATAATAATAATAGTTATCCATAATTTAAACATAGAAAGTGAACCATCCGCCCACTATGTTGTCCCAATATTTTATTCATATTTATATATTATGTATAAGTCCTAGGCCTATCTGTTTTTTCCCGGGGCCCCTGAGTGCAGCGGTTTGGTGGCTCTTATGAAATCAGAGGGGCAATAGCCTATTTCTCTCAGGATACCAAAATAGCATCAAGGTTACTTGATGCTTCAGAGAATCGTCTCCGATTCACCCGTATCTCAGTCTTTTGAAACGGCTATGCGTCGAAGCTAGTGGTGCTTTTCATATAGCTTTTTAATTTTCATTCAAGAACGAAAGGTCTGTTGAATTGGTAACGTTTGTTTAGTAAATTGTAGGTTTCAATTGAATGTGGGGTTTGAAATAATGTCTCGATTGATTGCTTTATTTACCAGAATTGTTGGTTTCTTTTTCTTTTTGGATGATACGAATGTATGCTCAGAATATGTAAAAAAAGGAAAATGTTCAATGAAGACATCCACCTCGTAACACAATGGAAATTAAATTAAACAATCTTCCATGACCATGAAATTGCTCTGTTGGTCACGGGTACAAAATATTAAGGTATCCTTTTTAGACGGCTGTGTTGAATGAAGACCTCTTTTCCTCCTTCATGTAATGATGACTAAGTGGTAAAAAAAAAAGAAGTGAAGTATGATTTTATCTAATTTATCACGTATCCCTTTCATCTCCAAGGTGACAAAATAATATTTCAAGCATCCGAAGGCAGTGAACACCTAAATCCTCCCCCGAAAAAAATAAATAATTAGCTGGGTGGTGATTTGTGATATAACATACTCACACTTTACATCCACTGTCTGCAGCAGCTCTACAATCAACTTAAATACAGCCGGGTGTTTTGATAGGCTTTGTGATGTAACACACTCGCACTATACATCCACTGTCTGCAGCAACTCCACATTCAACTTGAATACAGCCGGGTGGTTTTCTACGCTTTGTGATATAACATACTCACACTATACACCCACTGTCTGCAGCACCTCCACATTCAACTCACAGCTGGGTGTTTTGCTACGTTTGGTGATATAATTCACACTATGCACCAAGCAGCAGCTCTACATTCAGCTTAAATACAGCTGGGTGTTTTGATACGCTATGTGATGTAACTCACACTATACACCCAAACTCTACATTCAGCTTAAATACAGCCGGGTGTTTTGATACGCTATGTGATGTAACTCACACTATACACCCACCTCCACATTCATCGTAAATTCAGTCGGACGACGACGAAAGCAAAAGTCCAGCGCTACGAACAAACAAACACGGCGCGACAGGGGTCCTCAGAGCCGTTGCTACGAGCAGCGAACGCGGAGTGACAGCCCTACAAGCCACCGCTGCCCGATGCCGGCCTCCATCCCACGACAAACATTGGTTAGGGTCACGCGGCGCTCCGATGACGCACGTCACGGTGGGAGCGCCGGCGCCGCTAATTACACGGGAGCGGCGTGTTTGTTTTTAACATGAGCTGCGCCCCAAATGAGCCACGACAAGCGGACGTTGTGAGCGTTGTTTTCCCCATCGCTAGCTCCGCCGCGTGTCGTGACGCGACGCGCCGACGCGGCCTGAAGCGATGCGGGCTGGCAGGCCCCCGAACAGCGGTTGGGTTCCACCGCCGCAAGCCGCGCAGTGCGAAGGGGGCTCAGACGTTGGGTGGGTGCAAGGGAGGGAAAGGGAAGGAAAATAATAAAATTAAATTCATGACATCATGAATTATGGAAGACTCATCAGAGACGAGAAGGGATGACTTCATCAAGGAGGGGAATTGGCACGGTTTGCGCCGCGATGAAAACAAAGGCACTGTTCTCTTAGTTGTACTGTTTGCCTAGCATAGGGAGATGGAATAACCATTAATGCCATGTCTTGGACTCCATTAAATCAAAAGTTACATTGCATTACGCCGAGTAAAATTCTGTTAAAAGGACATGGTCGGCCCTTTTGGGAATTGGCTGCCGTTGCAAAAGAGCTAAAAATTGTGTCATATTTCTCGGTTGACAGATGCAGTGCTTGGCATGGTGGCTTGGCGTTGGGCGGGCTCCCTGATTGCCAGGTTGTCTTCTGAGGTTATGCCTCCCTGGGACGACGCCAAGTTCCGTCGTTTCCATACAAACTCAAAATATAGTATGGAGCAGGGGTTCCCTTGGCATAAATGTGACACCCATGCTCTCAAACAGTGATGGACGATGAAAAGGTTACAAAGGTATAAATTCACCTTTAGTTCTCTGGATCTTACCGAGCTGTGTAACATAGCGTCAAAAGCGCTGTCGTACCGGCCGTTAAACCTCACCATACGATCTATACGTCGAAGCGCGTACGTCCTGAATCAAACCGTAAAAGTCGATACAGTGCGAGCGCGGTTGAGCTGGGCGGACTCCTCATGTAAACAGCCTCTCCTGTCTGAACCGGTTTCATTAGGGATTCTGCTTCCGTCCGCGTCTCTGTCGGCGCACACACACTACTCCTTTTATGTGTGCGTCTGCAGCGGTCCCCAGTTTGCCTCATGGGTGGTTGAACAGCGCCTCTGTTTTAGAAGGCTGTTGATTCTGCTCGGTGACTTTAATCCCAGCGTTGGCTTTAAAGCAGAGTGTGGGCTATGCAGCGGCCACCGCGGCGCCTATATTCCCTGATAGCATGGCCCATGCTGGGCCAGTGGCAGGACGTATCATCAGCCCGCCGCCGTATTAGCATGCATGGGCTACGTTGGTTTCCAAGCATTAGCCTGGAGAAAGGACACAAAAATAAATCCCTTCATCATCTCCCCCCCCTTACAAACCCCCACCGTCCCCCCTTCTCCCCAGAAAACCAAACGCAGTCCATAATCTTCCCGGTGAGTTCTTTATACGGAGAGCGTTGTTGATACTGTTTAATGAGTAATATTCAGGGGGGGAAAGTGTGTATCAACACATTTAGGAGATATAAAGTGTTAGGGATGTTTCGGCTGAGTCGAATGAACACAAGCCGTAAATTTCCCATGGATGTGAGGGGGAGAAAAAGAAGGAAAAATAAGGAGGGGAAAAAAAGGGAGGTAGTCTGCTCAGGGCACCCGGCAACAGCGCGCGTGGATGAAGTGATTTGATAACAGCAGAGCTCCATCTAGGTTGCTCTGCGCGGTACTGCTCAGCCCCGGCTACCTCCTTTAGCGTTGTAAATTATCCTTTTAATTTCCAAAAGCAATTTAACCATCTTTGCCCATCTTTCTTTCTCTCACTCTCTCTCCCTCTCTCTCTCTCTCTCTCTCTCTCTCTCTGTCTATCTCTCTGTCTCTCTCTCGGTCTCTCTCTCGCCCTCTCTCACCCTCTCTCTCACAATCTCGGTCCCCCTCTCGGTCTCTCACTCGCTCACCCTCTCTCTCTCTCTCGCTCTGTCTCTCACTCTGTCTCGGTTTCTCTCTCTCTGCCTCTCCCTCGGTCCCTCTCTCGCTCTCTCTCACCCTCTCTCTCTCAATCTCGGTCTCTCTCTCACCCTCCTTCTCTCTCTTTCTCTCGATCTCCGATTCTCTCTCGGTCTCTCATCTACAGTAAATTATCTCTGACAGGGTGTTCTCAAGGAGATGCTGCGTACCTTCTTAACTGCTCGTCGAGCTCTGTTCATTATGTCATTTGGTGCCCGGTTCACATGACTTTTCAGAACGCGGTGCAGTTGCAGTCGCTCTGAATTTTAATTTGGCTCCAATCTAAGTCATTAGGAAAGTAAACAGATGGTAGAAGGAAGATGATGGATAATTGTGTGTCTCAAAGGACAATTCATAATTTGTATCTGATTCCTTGCAACCCCTTCATTTTCCTAATGAAAGCCTAATTGAGTTTTTTTTTAATTAGTTTTGGCATATGGTACTGCTCATAGTGAAGTTCACGTGATAACCGTACATGGATACCTTTAATGTCATTATCCGTGTTCTTATTAGGGGATTCACAGAGTAGTTAATCTTGATTAGAACTTTATACAGCCTATTGATAATTATTATACGAATCCTAAGTAGTAGTCCTAGCATTGTAGTGGTGGTGGAAGCTGTAGTAGTAGAAATAGTGGTATTACTACTAGTAGTAGTAGTAGTAGTACTACTAATAATCGTATTGGTATGTAAAAATTACTTGTGTATTACCGAAGTGGTACTAGTAAAGTAGCGGCATTCGAAGTTGTATAGCAGTACTAGGAGCATTGCTAGAAGTACTAGTTATATAGTAATAGTGTTAGTATGTCATCAAACTCACCAAACAGGATGAGCATTAAACAAAAACACAGAATTATATTCCAGATGGCAGATAGCAATTTGTTACTTTTTGAACTCCTACATTCCATCAAGTTTACGATGACCCGACAAATATTTAATATATAAAAAGCACAGCCGGTCCGTCCGTAGGGGCGGGGCCAGCGGGTGGACGACCCCACAGCCGCCGGTAGACTCTCACGCTCGGACTCTGGGCCGGTGCTCATTCCATGCGAGGTTCGCCGTAGCGCTGATTGACGAGGCTCCTGGATTCGACACGCCTCTCAATGAAATGACACGCAGCAGAACTTGTCCGCGCGCCGGAGAGGAATTGAGCGCCGTCCAAGGTGGTCTTCTGCGGCCAACTCAAGCACTGCTTAAAGCTCGATAGGATAAGCGACGCAGATTCCGAGACATTGGCAGGCATCGCGGCCGGTCTCCGGTTTGTCTGCTCCGAAGCAATTCATATCAGTCCCTCGAATAAGGCCTGTGTCTGTATGTGACGGCCGTGACTGTCTGCTAATGACATCCATTAGTCAGGTGATATCGTACCGTCACTTTTCGCTTTCCGGCTACCAACCTTATTAATGAAGGTTTTTCAATGTAGCGGCATTCATCTGAAAAAACATAACGCACGCATACAACCTAGTAACCCTTCCTTTGATGTTGTAAGTGGTACAAAATGGGAACTGAGTTTCCCATAGTGAGCGGGATTTCCCTTCAGCGCTCTTATTTTTGACGTGGGGAATTGAGTTCAGCTCGGTAAGACCCCTCCAAATAGCCACAAAATGTACAAAAGTGGGCATTACGTTAATAAGAAACTTATTTTTTTCCCACCCAAATAAAGAAGGAGGAATCCACTCTGTTCGTGTTGGTTCCCTGTGGTCCCCAGGAGCTAGCTCTCCATTTGCTAAAAGCTAATCCTGTGTGGGTCCCAGCCGAAGCCCCTTTATCGTCTCACACTCCTACAAAGAACTGGGCTCTCCCTGAGACGCCATGTTTCAGTATGTTTCACAGAGATGTCTGCCACCTCACTAACAAGCCCCTGTCCAACGCTGTCAAACGCTGTTCAATGAAATGTGATGAGGGAGGACAGCCAATGGACTCGGGCGTCCTCGACCTAGGGAAGTGGCAGCGATATTTACAGATGGGTCTTTTCGGCCATATGGTCATCGTATGCAACATTAAGTCAATGACACCATGGGTAAACACGAAGGGGCGGATACTGTTTCAAGAATACACTGTGAAATGTGGAATTGGTTTGGACATGAAACAAAAGGACCCCACGGAGACATAGAGGAATAATCCATATTTCTGGTTTAATTGTACAAATACGTTGTTTAAGGTTATGTTATTGGATGCAGCTTAGTAGCTGTCAGACTGAGTACAACAACCATCAAGCTGCCTCCAACCACATCCATGCTTCAGCTTCTCACAACATTGTACTTTGTAACACTACTGTACGACTTCAGAAACATACTGAAAATATGAACCCATCTAACAATAGTCCTTCCAATACATGCTGGCCATAAACCGCAACACTTGAGATTTAGGAAAAAGGCTACAAAGTGCATCGAAGCTTGTGACTTTAACCACCCAAGTCGAGAACTACATAGAATAACAAAAAAACTCAAAACTAGGCCAAATGTCAGTCCCAAATCCTGTAGAGAATCATAAGAAAAGGCTTAAAGGTCCGAAATACATGCTCTTTCCCAGTGGAGCTGATAGCATGATCCATTTGATCCAGACATGATTGCTAGAACAAGCCGCACAGCTCAGACATTATAACGTAGTTTATCAGCAACATGAAAAAGATTATTGCAAATTTACCCCCCTCCAGTCAGCCCAATTAATTCACCTCCATATCTATGTGAAATAACGATTTTGAGTTTTATCTTTCAAACCTGTTCAAACCCCAACAGCGTAAAAAGTGTGGAACTTGCGATTGTACAACCTTTAGCCTGTAATTCATGCTTTGCAGCGTATGTATGTTATCCTAGTTACCCCTGTGCTGATGTCAGATGCGGGGGAATTGAAGTGATGAACTGACCACAATAACAAATGAAAGGAGATTTAAAGGTGAATGAATTGTCGTCTGAAAATATTAGCCTTTTTTTTTTTTTGCTCTGGCATGGCCGGCTGGATTTATAGATGGCAGTTTCTTAAGGTCACTCCCAACGTTTCGTGAATATTAAAGGAATAAATGATTTTTCTCCCCCTATTATTTAGGGTCCCGGCATAATGTAATTATTGGTTGAGCTAGAAACAACAAGAATGGTGAGATTGATAATTAGCAAAAAATATATATATTTGAAAGTGTTTCGGTCAATCTCGCAAAGACAGTCTTCTGTGCTCACATCATTTTTTGGGAGAATCTTTCTTAATTAATGTCAGACTAGTCCAACCGAAGATGATTCGTACACTAAAGCTGCCATATTGCCTCTTTACGAGGGGAAACGCAGTGCGATAAAACACCCAATGTGATGCGGACGCAAGCTCACAGAGGCACCCTGCATCGATAGGTCCCACATTTGTTCTGGCTCAGGCTTTGTTCCGCGCTCACTTAGACCATTTGTCCTGAAATAATGTTCAACTTGACATATCAGGGACCCCGAACGCTTCCCTTCACTTTGCTCCTTCTGTTAATTTCCGCTTTGATGATAGTAAGAACTGCTAGAGGGCCACTGTGAGCCTGCATTCAGTGTTCAATCGTACCACCTCTTTATATAGAGTTTATTTTGAGAGAACTACCTTCTACTTGAAAAATGATAACAAACGGGCAGGAACGATGGTGCAGCCAGGGAAGGATTTGTTATGCTCGAGTTCAAACACAAAGAAAAGCCAACCTTGATATTGCCCATTGTGATTTCACAGTTTGACGTTGCTTGTTACGAAATGACTTTGCCCCTAGTTTGACTTTTAGCGCACTGTCATGGGGTTTGAGCTCAAATCCACTTGTGAAGTGGTTGTGTATTCCAGTTATTTTCAAACCCCAATTAACCAACGAGGAGGCCGGGCGCAAATGCTCTATCCCTCCGGTGAAGGCTCCTGGGCCTCGTGCATTCATATCATATCTCCTGCAGAACAATCCTCGAGATCTGTCTGCTTATCTCCCACACACACACACACACACACACACACACACACACACACACACACACACACACACACACACACACACACACACACACACACACACACACCTCTTTGGTTTTTTGTTGTGTCAACCGTACAGAATAATCACTTTGGGAACGGGTTCGTGATACAAGAGACGGCACGTCAGGGCATGAAGCATATACGCTCAGTCACACTCAGACACTCAGACTGCTGCAGCAGAGAGTGCATGTAATAGCACCAACCGGGCATGGGCCGGCGGCATATGAGCCCGACCTCCCCGCTGCTTCAGAGCAACTGCCACCACACAGTGTACCTGTGTGTGTGTGTGTGTGGGGGCGGTGGGGGGGGGGGGGGGGGGCTGTTTTTCTTCCAGCAGGAGGTACAACACAGCGCTGCCCTGGCTGCCTTAATTTGACCCAAACATGAGGATGAGATCAAGTGACGCAGGGGGAAATACCTTTTTGGAAATCGGGTTACACCAAACCGGGCTTGTTTTCCCCCTTTGTGTTTTTCAAAACCTCCCGAACCAACCCACGTCTTATTTATGACAGAAAAATGAGTCTTTTATTTGCCATGTATATATATTTTTTTTTTCTTTTTAGATGGGTTCTGAAATGTCAAAAGTCAGGTTTATTTTTGGTTTTCGTTTTTTGCCTGTTGGTATGACTTGCAGAATCTCAAACGCCTGCTGCATCGCACCCAGTGCTTAAGCCAGAACGCTGCTTCCATCCAGCCAACAGTTCATTCTGCAGCTATATGATGCCGAGGGTTGAATACCTCAATGCTAAACCAACGATAATTCCTATCCACGCCAAGAGGGCACCCCTAAGCCATGTCAAGCATCCTAATTGTGTGACTTAATTGACGACAATGGATTATACATTGTGTTGTGAATCAATCTAACAAAAGCGTTGTGTGTGTCTTGTTATTTGTCCGTCACCTATGTATGTCCATCTGAAAACTACAAACATGCAACCACTTGTGTGTCGCAAAAAAAACCGTCACTATGTACGGTATACCTTGTTACTAAAACTATCCACAAACATATAGGACTTTGTGTTAAGGTCAATCCAAAAATTCATTGTGCTTTACCAAATGTAACACAAAGTGTGAATTACAGTTCAAGGCTGGATATCAATAATACAGTGTCAAAATAATTCACAAAGTCACAATGCATTCAGATTTCATATTGTAAATCCATTGGGCAACAATGAGGGCAATAAATCAAACTTAAAAAAACCCAGCTCAGAATACATTTGTCTAACTGTCTAATTTCACTAAAGGTTCACTTTGTAGTGAACCGGGCCACCAACAGGAGAAAACCCCAACAACATCGATCACTATGAATTATGAGCTAGGAACTGTGGATCAATAGCATGTTATGTCCATGACCCCCCCCCCCCTCCTCCTCTGTGGCTTTCCGACGGCTTACACATTTTTTACTTTCACTTTTTGTTTTGTGTTTTCTTTTTCCTGGGTGGGAGGGAGGGAGGGAGGGAGGGAGGGATGGGTCGGGTGGAGGGAGGGAGACGCCCCCATTGAGGTATTAGCTTGTTAAATCGGATGTCGAGTTTATTTGCATGTTTGCTATGTGTCTACGCTGTGCTTTTTCAAACCAAGCTTAATTAATACTTCCAACTCACCCTTATAAATCCGTTGCATTGTTCTCTGCCTTAAAGTAAGAAGAAGGGAAAAAAAGTGACAAGCTAAACCACGTACACCTGTGTGCTCTTTGTTTCTAGACATGCATTACAGTTGCTTTGACACGTTTTGCGACAAACAGAATGCAATATTTTATATTAATATTTATCCTTACACATCTATATATATCTATATATCTATACATACGTTTTTGTGCTCAGAAAGATCATGTTTAAGCCTAGCTTTCATTTGAACCTCTATTCTATCCCTAGAGTATGGAATGATGGGAGAGCATACTGTAAAAAGTCAGCGGCCGCGGTCAGTTCATGACACAAAGGCCCTGCAGGAGCAAGCTGAGTCTGCTAAATTTATGGCACAAACTGGTAATATAATAGTTCTGTTTCTTTACTTTATTTATTTTGTTGCCGAAACAACTTAATTTCATTTTGAGTCACATGCATGCTCTCTCTCTCTCCCTCTCTCTCTCTCTCTCTCCCTCTCTCTCCTTTACCTGCCCCTTTTTTTAAGTGACACTGTTTTGCATTATTATTATTATTATTATTTGTTTCTACTCCTCCCCTTCCGTCGCTACGTATAAACTAGCAGGGCAGATGTATCCCCTTTCCTCTTGGAATATTTACTCTGAATGCATAAGCATAGGGTTGTCAGTTTGTTTTATTGTTACACAGTGAGTGGGCTGAAGTGCACAGCTCATATATACTCAAGGATCATGAATTAAATAGAAGGTAAAACTTAGGCTGGCTATGCAGTGAGTCATTCACCGACGGACGTGATAGAGTCACTCAGTGAGAGGATTCGACCCCATTCAGCCAGAAACAAAACACTAAATTAAGCTAAGGGGACGGCTGTACTAAACCCTCACATGCTTAATTTAGCAATTTAGAAACTATAGATTACATGAGGTCTGTTGACCATATCAATAATGAATCATCACATTAACAGTGGACGGAAGGCTTCAGTTAGTTTTACTTGATTCTAGCCAGATTTATACTCTTCTGGGTGGGCTGGTTTATACATAGTGGCTATTACGGTTATTTTCTTCTTCCCCCCCCTCCACCCCCCTTTTTATTTCCTCATGTGTTTCATCCAAACCCCCCTCATTTGGTTGAGTCAATCCTTCCATCACCCCATCCACCCCCCCACCCACCCAACACAGTTATCTCACTGCCCTTCATCGACTAACCCCTAACCAGCATCTCTCCATCCACATGAGCTGTAGGTCCGTTCCTCCCTTGTTCCAAGTCTCATCGCTGGGCTTTTTCTGTTTCCTCATCCTCAGTGTTTAATATACTCTCCCCGCACTGCCTCATTAAACGGATTGATCCACCTTTCAGTGTTTTTTGATTAAATAATATTTAGACCTCAAAGTGATGGTTAAGGTGTGTCTATATTTAGCCGTCCTTATCGTCCTCGTGTTCTGTCGTTGATTGATGAGCCAGCCTTCACTGGGTACGCGGTCCCAATATCGCACGTTAATATATATTCAATTATAACGTGAGATGGTCAAACTTTGTTCAGCGGCAAGTGTGTTAAAACATACTGTTAACTGTTGGTATGTTAACCAAATCACAAACGCAAAAAATCTTAAAGCAACTCAACTTGTTGCTTCAATTGTATTTCCTGTTTAACATAGCACTCGCTGGCAGCGGAGTGAAGCTTGTGCTGTTTTGCCAGGTGCAGTATAATTGTAATTATTGATGGCCACCATGAAACTGATGGGCTTAATGATAAACTACAGGTGTGCCGCAGCAATGCAGAAATATAACATTGTCTGTTCTCGGTAGAGAAATCACTGCCAGCGTTTGTCGCTATTATGAACACCTCAATGGCATAGTGTGTGATTTAGATACACGGTGCATCATGTGTAAGTGCTCTTGAAGCTGAATGGTTTGGTAAATAGCCTAGTTGATAGAGGTTGTGGGATCACCACACTACTACAATGCCGCAATTCATACCCTGTGAAGGCTTAATCACGTGCACAAAGCACCTATCAATCAACAACTGACGTCAGCGGAAAGTAAGGGTGAACATGGACCTACTCTTAACTCTCACTTTAGAGGCATAGGAGTTACTATCCCTGATTGGATCTTTAGCATACAACCTTGAAAGTACATGTTCATCGGTTGTTTTGAATCCAAAGTAAACCCAACGATTGAAGACATAAATGTATTCAGAGCTGAAATTGACCAAAAAACGATTCCATAAAATGCTCTCAAATAAAATACATATAATTTTTTTATTGTTTCAATATTAATGGATGGAGATTTTTGCCCTTCTTTTTTAAACCAATCGTCCTCTTTCTAGCGACCAAATGTATTGTTTCCTTAAGTAGGCCACCATGGCTGATAGCTTTCCCACCACTGCTTCACAGCCACATATCTTTTTAATTAGCCTTTTTGTGACCCTCTGGTATTTGGCTGTCATGCCCATATTTGACAAGGCCAACATGATTTGTGTCATTTTTTAATCAAACACACATTTTGGTATTCTGCAATGTAATTGAAGAATAACAAAATAAAACCTTTCGTTTTGTGCACAATCATACTGCCCTTTAAAGGGCATCAAAATACCCTAAAGCTGGCTAGTTATTAGCTTGTTATATTGTACAGTAAGAAGTATTACTTTTGATTAGATCCAGGTTTTATTGGGCTGCATGAAAAATCCTTCCAGATTAAAAAAAAAAAATACACATAAACGAAACTGACTTGAAAAAATTAGAACTAATTCAGTCATATGTTAATAACCAAAACAGATGTGATCTGCTGATTAAAATCGTCCTCCGTTTTTTTCTTTGTGAAATTAAATTAATCCTTTTTTAATTTGAAAAAATATATTATTTTTTTTCAAATGATCATGGCCTAAACCGGAGATAGTTTCCTGCTGTTGCCAAAGAAACAAAACTTCTGCCTAGCGAGGGACTTCATACCTCAGACATTCACAACTAACACCCATTCAACCTCCATTTTACTTTGATTTACTTTCAGTTACGTTTCACTGAGTTGTTTTGTTCTTGCATGGTGACTATATTCCTATCAAGTATTATTTTTTTTGGATTGTTTACTTGGTCGATTCTAGTTGTGTTTTAAGTTAACTGCATGCATAGTTATTGTTTTATAACTGTATGAAAACTAATGTATAGTGAATGAATTACAGCTGCTATGTCTACTGTTTTAAATTCCTAAGATAAAATACTAATGCCTTTTATGTAATCTTTGTATACATGCACTCAAATTCGTTGTTTCTTTGGAATGTACCCAGGCCACTCCTGCCTCCCTTGCCATTAAGATCATTATTAGCTCATAGAGAGGAGTGCACTCACTTTGATTGCAATCTAAGAACACTATAGCACTGTATGTGATCGAGTTAAACCCATTAAAACTGCTTATGTTGTATGTATCAAATATCACATAAAAGAAGAACAGTGTCCCATAGTTTATAGAATGGAGCCCCCCCCCTAACCTCTCCTGATTTTCCGTCCCAAACCTTTACTGAACTTTGCTCCAGATATTCCTCTCTCCCCTCCAAATTGTTGCCTTGCATTGGCCTTTCCCCCCCCACTGCCCCCCCCCATAGCCTCCCCCTTGCCCCGCCCCCAACACGCCTCCTGTATACCAGGACCGTTCTGCTGCATTTAACTAGTGTCACCCTTCTCCCACACAGGTGAATCAGGTGCAGAGGAGTGGTCCCAGTGGAGCTCATGCTCTGTATCTTGCAGTCAGGGGTCGCAGGTGCGAACCAGAACGTGTGTGACACCGTACGGAACGCACTGCACCGGCCCTTTAAGAGAGTCAAGGGTTTGCAATAGCACGGCCCCCTGCCCAGGTAGTGTTAGCCCGCAGATTGTATGATTATTATGAGTATGAAATGTCATTCACCACCTCGACGCCTTACCGGGCGAGAGGAAATGTTACCGCACTTGACATGGATTTGATTGATTGTTTTTTTTAATTGGTGTTATTATTTGTTATTTGATCACTCATATGATTCCTCCTCCTTCTTTTGGTTATCTCTGGTTAGAAATGCCCTTTTTTTTTTCTTTTTTTTTCGTAAAACACGAGACTGTTACGTTTTCCATTTTATTTCAAAAGTCGACGCCATGTCCATCGCACTCATCCCAATGGATGACTTTGTATATTTATTTTTTGCATGGAAGTCGTGCATCGACCGGGCAGACACACAGACAACGATGTGTCATCCCGCCTCGCTACGCGATCGCAGGTCAGCCGTGCGTTAACGCGCGGGTCACGTGACCTCCGCGCCGCGAGGCGTGCTCTGTGACATGTCTCGCTCGACGCATACCGGCATGTTGTGTATGAGTCACCTCCACCACCACCAACACCACCCCCCGCCTCCACCACCCAGGTACCGCTGGCTAGCCGGACGTCTGACAACACACCCCCACCGACCGGTGGAAGGTTGGGGTCTTGACGAGGCGCGAGGGAAAGGAAAGCAGGATTTAAATAAACGTGTCGCGTTTGGGCTACCTAATCACTTGTTTTTGAGGAATTGGTTGTGCCTGAAGTCGAACGGAGACTCGGGGCAAAGCGGATGTCCTTCCTTACGTATTTAAAGCCCCCTTTGCCATTAAAGAGAGTGCTTTTGTGATTGCATCACAGTGGGGGAAATATTTGCCCCAACCCCTCCCACTTACGGCTGTTTGCGAAATCCTGCGGAAGGCACTGACATTCCAGACGTAGGCTACTAGGGGGTCAGCGTTTTACCCCGCTCGGGCAGTAATAGCTGGAAAGTGAATGAGTAATTTTAAGGAACATTTTCCTCAAAATGACCCCGATCTCAGTGCCATTATTATGTCGCCCAGGGAGCAAGGCTGGGTTTCTCCTCATCCAGGAGACAAACACATGTGCCACCGTATTTCGGATATTTATTCACACAAATAGGGGATTATTATTTTTAATTGGTAGCCCGAAGGTACTGAGCTAGCCGAGCTAATTATTGTTGGTTGTTGTTGCTGTTAATGTCTTCAGGTCTGCACACACAGACCTTTAAATCACATTTATTCATGTGTAAAACCCAAATCTAACCATGGGAAATAGCTTGTGATTAACTGAGAGCGGTTCCAGGTGTGTATCACCGCATTCCAAGTTAAACTGTGTTTTTTCACAATAATCCTGAATTTTTCAGAAATTAGAGTATCAAAATAGCCTACTAATACTGAAACTTAGGCATGAAATCACAATAGCTCAATATTCTTGTTCTTGTGAAAAACTCTAAATGAAAACAAATCATAAATTTAACTATCTGTCCATTTGGACCTATTTAGGGAACGGCTGTTGAGAACCAATAGGAAAGGAAAAGAGTGACTTCGCTGTGGCTACCAATCAGCCGCCCCCTGTTCCCCACCATCAATTATAGTTGCCAAGCGAGGTAAACAAATCATATTTGGAATGGAGCCAGCTGGTGAAGCAACTGCAGTTGGTTCTTAAAATTCCCAAAGGAACCTGGTCAAATTAATAAATTAGCATCATCAATAAGCTAGCGTGAAGACGCCTCCATTGAGAAAGACATAAACAGATCACAACGCACAGTGCGGATGTATCATTCGGTTAGAAGGGAACAAATACCTCCCTTAATAGTTTAACAACCTCTTTATTTTTTATGATTTATTTTTAAATCCAAAAGGATTTTTAGAAAAAAGAAATCATAGATTGGCATTGTTTAGAATATTGGTAGATTATTCTATCCTTGTCTTCTGAGCATTATTAACATAAGCATATGCTACGCTAGTTAATTATAAAAGAGATTGTTGGTAAAATATTTAACTTAGTAAATATTCCACTTGGTACTTTTTAAAAGATTTATAAATATTTTTTTACCCATGATAAATGATGAATGGATTTAATTTGTCGAGGGCTTTTATTTGTTTTTCCTTCATTTCCAAATGACACAGACCACAGCCGGTTATAATAGGCAGGGGATGGCGATACTACATATTTAATCCAATCCAAAGATTTGATGCATGATGTGTATTTTTATTAGAAAAACTCACATTTGCAGCAGTCCTTTACCACTAATCTATCGTAAACCTTTCGTCTTTAAACCGCCTTTATTTTTTCTTGACCGCAATAAGCTTCAATTGCTAAGCCCACTTTTTCTTTGTATTTTCTTTTAAAGGTCATACACCCACTGAGTTACCAGCCTCAGTTAATGGTATGATACAACTGGCATTTTTGGATTGAGTAAACATTTAATTTTGTTTCATTATCCAAAAGGCGAGACAAACAACAAAAGCAGCACTGGAAAAAATTGCCCGCAAGAAAATCGCATCTGTAATTGCTACAGCTGACTCCTGGGTTAATTTCACAATGTAAAGTTTGTTATCAAACACAACAATCTGCTTGCCACACATTCATGTGTATCACCTTTGGCCTTCCAGAGCAACTTTAACTTGAAGGCCAGCACCAGTAATAAATATTCAGAACAATATCCTGCAGGCCAAATACATTATTTTGTTTTTCTTTGGCAAACCTGTCTCACTGTCTCATCGAGCACTGACCATTAATAATTCAAAAGTCTTTCGTCTCGGGGAGCTTGTCGTACCCCGTGTCTTGCATCCCAGCCTGGTAAGTACAGGGCAGTACCCAACGTTCTAGTATATTTATACTTCAACGCTGCCGTTGGTCCGAGGTCGTCCAACATCCAGAGCATCGACGCTCATACCACGTGACTCATTTCCTCTCATGCTTGTTTTTGATTTATTCCTCAACACAAACTGCGGCCCCTCCTTTAAGAGTGTGCCCCCCCCCCCCCTGTTCAGCGGTCGAGCCTGGCCTCGGCTCTCGACCCCCCGCCCCCCTGACCCCTGTCTTGTTGTTCTGCAGTACACGGTGTGTGGGAGGAATGGTCCCCCTGGAGCTTGTGTTCGTTCACGTGCGGGCGGGGCCATCGTACCCGCACTAGGATGTGTGCTCCCCCGTTGCACGGCGGACGCGCGTGCGACGGACCCGAGACCCAGAGCAAGCTCTGTAACATCGCTCTGTGCCCAGGTAAACCCAACATGGCCGCGCCCAGAAACGCCCTCGCTGTTTGCTGCTGAAGCTAGAAGATGGAGGAAGGGAATAGGAAGATTGGGAGAGTGAGGTGTACGAGAGGGGATATTACCATTTTAGAAATTACCTCGAAGGAGAACTAGTGTCACAAAAGTTTCTAGTTTGGGAGCGGCTTACGTTTTTCTTTTTTTGTGTGCAGCTTTTGTCGGGATCTATTCAGAAGATTTTGAAAGAGTGGAAGACACTTTTGAATGGAGGTCTGGTGTTATGTATACGACGCGCAGTATGGAGCCTTCGATGTATAATACACTGGGTTATGAAACCCGAGAAAGACTCAATGCAGTAATTCTGGATTCCTCAAAATGCCTGCTCCCAATTCTTTTGACAATGATGGAGCAGATTTGTGATGATGATTATTTCTGCAACTCTGAGCTTTTATTATGTTACCACGGAGACTTGAATGCATGTGATTTAGCAGTTCCTGTTTATTTAACACAATTAAACCATTGATATTACATTGAATTCTTAAAATATACGTAGAGAAGACTATTTAGTTTCAAAGCTTAATTATGAGGTTTGTTCTGCCGGCATAAAAAAAAAAGATTTCACATCCTATGAAGTCTTCCCCCAGTAAAAAGCACTCATAAACCTACCAAAACATCTGCATCCATTATATGTATTGTATCCATAAAAAAAAGAAATAATGATAAGCAACCCCGCTGTTTCCAAAGATGCTAAAAGAGCATCCATCCGGAGAGCTGCGTTCTGAATATTTCTGCCTGTCGTCTTTTCTCCCCCCCGCCCTCTCACCCCACGCCTCCTCCCTCCACCATCCCCTCCGTCCGGGACCAAACCCTGGCCTGGTTCTGGGTGGGCGCCCCAGTGGACGGGCAGTGGCAGGAGTGGAGCACTTGGAGCGATTGCTCCGTGACCTGTGCCAACGGCACTCAGCAGAGGACCAGGCAGTGTTCGGCAGCGGCCCACGGGGGATCCGAGTGCCGGGGTCACTGGGCAGAGAGCAGGGAGTGCTATAATCCTGATTGCACAGGTAAAAAAAAAAAAGAAATAACACCACAAATATAAATCCTGAGCCTTTTTTCCACACACACACACACACACACTTTTCTGAGCCTTCCGACGCCTTTGATGTCTGGGGCTGGAAATTAAAAAAAATCCTCCCCCGGAACGCATGTTTTGGAGCGGACAACCATGTCCAAATCCTTAGCTACTGGTAGAAAGGGTATTAGCGGGGCCTTTATTTCTAGCAGTGCGACGGCACGATAACCTTCCCATGTTGAGATCCACTGTTTTATACTCATTATCCCTTGCCTTGGTGCCATTCACCTTGAGCTAGCTTTGTATGGAAGCATAAAGTGAAAGCCCGTGCACTATGAAATTGATTTGTAAAAACCTGGTTAAATTTACACTAATCATATAATTCCAATGTCAGCCACATAATTCACAGTTAGCTGTCCAAACTGACTGTTAGCACCACGGATGTATTACAGCTACTAAGATGTCAGCTTAGCGAGCACCCGGCAGCCCTTTTGAAATGTTTAATATGAAGCAGCGTCCTGGCGCTAGCGCAATTGCCTAATTCACACTAATAGATGTGGGTTGTGGCATTAGTGTCTCTGTATTCCAGGAGCATCTCCACCCCAGAGCAGGGCGACGCAGTCTGCGTTTAAAGCAGAATGGGCGGAATTGGAGGCAAAACAAACGTGCCATTTTCCACCAATCCACCCTGATCGCATTACTGCTGCACATTCATGCTTTGTACAAGCAGTGATATTGTTTTACGTGTGAACAGGGGAGATCAGTCAGCATCGTTCAGTGCGTGGATTTCTCAGATCACACGTGAAGCGATCTTGCTGTGGGGGGGGGGGGGGGGGGGGGGGGGGGGGGGGGGGGGGGGGGGGGGGGGGGGGGGCACACACTCCTCTGCTCCATGAGGGGAAATACAAATTTGGTCACGACTCTTCACAGATCTCCTGCTCGATTATGAAAAAACTGAATTTCTCCTATTGATATGCAGTGCGAGACTTAGCTCGCTAGCTTCTCATTTGGGTGGAAATGTGCCATACTCGTTTTTCTTATCAAAAGGCATATGGCGTGCATGATGTTAGTTCACTCTGAGTTACTTTTTGTCCTCTGCTAGTGATTGGTCAATGGAACCGCCACGCAATATTCAAATACTCTCGATAGTGACATTCTCAAGGTCATCAGAATTTTATCAACGTTTTTATCGATTAAATATAGTGTTTTTATATTATCATCATATCATCCCGTTGTCAATATCAAGTGGGGCTTTTGCTTTATTCATATATTTTCCGATTTATTTTCCAATAAATTAGCCCTATGAGGCCATCAAGTAAAAGAAAACATCTAATGGAATAAAAACTAACACCAGAGTTACTGACTAAGAGAGCGACTTGTTATTCTGGAATATAGAAATGGACCACAGGAGTTTGATGCCCTTCAAAGAGCTCTCTCGCCAGGCACCCCAATCCCTTCTCCCTCTTTTCCTATATTTCCTTGTCCAAGTGGAACCGGGTCTGACAGAGGTGAGCGGTAGGACATGGGAATGCCCCGTACGTGTGGACGAGGGGTAATTGGAGGTCGAAACGAGCGCGCTCTGTGTTTCATGCTTACACGGGTGTCACAGCGTTCTCTCTGGCAAGGGCGCTTGATTTACTGCACTGCTCAGGGCCAGCATCTGTTTTTCTTATATTATTTTCTAATATCTAATTTTTAAAAAAAGGGCCATATAAAGCCACCCCCTTGGTCTTGACCTGAGCATAATTGCATTTCATTATTTGCAAATGAATATAAATAATCATTACACAAGCAGGTTTCTTATTCATTAAAAAAAAAGAGACAAATTCCTTTTTATTCAAAACAATGGGCTAAATGCCAACAGCCTCTTCCATCGTCCCCCGGTGCCTTCAGACGCGTCCTAAAACTACGGCCATTTAGCATTTCATGACAAATGTGCAGATTTCCACATGTCCTCAACATAATTGCTAACCGCCTCCCCGGAGAGGCCAAAGTAGCGATGGAATGGTAGGGGCTGCTGAGTCCCGGGAGTGGGGAGGGTCACAAGACGTTATATTGAAAGGCGAGATGGAGTGAATTAGATTCCACACACAGCCATGTCGTTTCTCTCACAGATACCCAATGAATAATGATGATCCTATGGTTGGACTTCTCTCTATCTCTCTCTCTGATTCCCTCTCTCTTTACCTCTCTCTGTCTCTCCCGCCCTCTCTCTCTCTCTCTCTCTCTCCCTCTCTCTCTCTCCCTATCCCTCTCCCTCTCCCCCCCTCCCTCTCCCTCTCCCTCCCTCTCTTTCCCCCCACCCCCTACCCCTCTCTCTCCTGCTCCCTCTCTCTCTCTCTCTCTCTTCTGCTCTCTCTCTCTCTCTCTCCCTCTCTTTCCCCCTCCCCTCTCTCCCCCTCCCTCCCTCTCTTTCCCCCCCTCCCTCCCCCCTCTCCCTCCCTCCCTCCCTCTCTTCCCCCCCTCTCCCCCTCCCCCTCTCTCTCCACTTTCCCTCTCTCTCTCCCCCTCCCTCCCTCTCCCCCTCTCTCTCCACCCTCCCTCTCTCCCTCCCTCCCTCCCTCCCTCTCCCTCCCTCCCTCCCTCTCTCTCCCACCCTCCCTCTCTCTCCCACCCTCCCTCCCTCCCTCACTCTCTCTCCCTCCCTCCCTCTCCCCCTCCCTCTCTCTCCTCCCTCCCTCCCTCCCTCCCTCTCCCTCCCCCCCTCGCTCTCAATCTCTCCGTCGCTTGGCTTCCCCTCAGCCAACGGTCAGTGGAACCTCTGGGGTCCGTGGAGCGGCTGTTCCAAGTCGTGTGACGGCGGCTGGCAGCGGAGGGCCCGTGTGTGCCAGGGGGCCGCCACCACGGGCCAGCAGTGCGACGGCTCGGGAGAGGAGGTCCGCAAGTGCAGCGACCAGCGGTGCCCAGGTAATTGAAGCCTCATCGCGTCGCCGCGGAATTGATAGACCCCCGCGATTGGTCTCCGGGAGATTCGGATCACGGGAAAAATTGTAAGAAAAGGAGGAGGTTGGAGGAGAGGGGGGTTGAGGAGGAGGGGGAAAGCAATTATCGCTGTATGCTGTAGATAGTAATTGAGTCGCGGGATTATTGTTTTCTTTTTTGAGGGGGAGGGTTTCTACGAAGGGTTTAGACGACAGAGGGGGGAGAAAAATAAAGAAATCCTCGATCCGACGGGGAGCTTCTGAGAGTGGGAAAGGATCCAAGTGAATGTTATCAGGGAGCCGGGTAGTCTTGTGGTGAGGCGGGCGTTGGAGTCCTCGCCTTCTGCCCCTGATCCTTGAGCAAGAAGCTCAGACTCCCACCATCTCGCTAAAGAAATCCCCCCCAAAAAAAGATCTATGGTCGTCTACCCTGATCCCCCCACCGCTCGCCACCTGCGCGGGGAATCTATCAGCAGAGCCTCATCACACATTGATGAGAACGCGACCGCCTCTTCTGATATCACATGACGCCCTGCAGCCATCCACACATCCTGAGAGCGCAACGCGCGGCAACTGTTGCAGCATGGTGGCAACGCTTTATCCGCACCGCAGGACGGCCTCCAGAGCATTGACATGGGCTTTGGATCCTGCCATACCTGACACCTGTCTCTCTCTCTTTGGGTGTGTGTGCGTGTGCGTGTGTGTGTGTGTGTGTACGTGCGTGTGTGTGCGCGTGTGCACGTGCCTGTGTCTGTACTTTCCCAGCGCCCTACGAGATCTGCCCTGAGGACTATGCAGTCTCCATGGTGTGGAGACGAACGCCTTCGGGGGAGCTGGCCTTCAACAGATGCCCCCCCAACGCCACAGGTGAGAGAGAGAAGCTCCAGGCCCACGCGACGCATAACCCTATAGACGGAGCTGCTATTGTGCTGCTATAGGCTGATCAGCATTTACATTTCTGGCATTTAGAAGATGCTTTTATCCAAAACGACTGAAGAAAGAGAAGCTATATCTGCTGTTGGCACATTAAGGATGTTTATAGAACTAAGTGCACTCACTAACGACTGTAGGTAAACCCATTCCCCGTATACAACAAAGCTAACTAGGATGAGAGGCTACATGATGCTAAGTACTCAGTACTAAGTGCAAGGACGTGCAACATACAATAGGTGCGTACATCAAGTGCCAGGACGTACAACATACCATAAATGCATGTGTGTGTTGTGGGGGCAAGGGGCCTATGCAGTGTCTGGAGGAAATCTGAACAAGTGAGCCTTGAATCCTTTGCGGAAGAGGGTTTCTTTTTTTAAGGGCATTTTATGTTTGAAATTAAATCAGTAAAGCCATTTATACTTTGTTCCGTGAGATACTCATGCGAGTGCGTGTGTGTGTGTGTGTGTGTGCGTGCGTGCGTGCGTGTGTGTGTGTGTGTGTGTGTGTGTTCGCACGCGCGTGGGTGCGTCCTATTACTAATGGCTACCTCTGGCACTAATCATCAACATTTGTTCTTGGAATACACAATGTTTCAGAATCAATCAACCCGTATAGATTCTCAGTACTCTTTACCGTTTAAAGTGTACGTAATGTGTGAGGAGAATTCTTGTAGGGTAGGACCGAGGCTTTCCAGGAATGCATTTGCAATGCGGCAGATGTAAATTGGCTGTTAGCTCAAAGCTAACAATGGGGAAATTATTTTAATGGTGCCATTTCTCCTTCTGAAATAAACAGTAAAACTATTAGTTTACCTTCTACATACAGTAATTATATGCATCCAATGCATGTTCTGCTAAAACCCCCTCTGAGATTGTACTTTGACTTATAACAACCACACGTATACATTTGATTTGTTTGTTTGTTTCCCTCCATTTAAAATACCGTTCCGCTGATTCATCCATAATGTATATTTTATCTGCCAAGGTTCAACATTGATTCAGCTGCTTAGCTTCCTAGCGCTCTGCGAAACCGTTGGGAGAGTGGAAGTGGAAGGATAAACCTTTCTCATCTTCTGAGAAATAAGCCTTTATTTTGCTTTCTATTTCTTCCGTCATGCTTGCCAGGCTTTGAAAGCGGTGTGTGTGTGTGTGTGTGTGTGTGTGTGTGTGTGTGTGTGTGTGTGTGTGTGTGTGTGTGTGTGTGTTTATCTGTGTGTGTGTGTGTGTGTGTGTGTGTGTGTGTGTGTGTGTGTGTGTGTGTGTGTGTGTGTGTGTGTGGTTGTGTGTGTGTGTGTGTGTGTGTGTGTGTGTGTGTGTGTGTGTGTGTGTGTGTGTGTGTTTTCCTGGGCTGGTAACCTGCTGTAGCGTCCATCACCACCTCGGTATCTCTGTGTTCTCGCGCCCCTCCAGGCTACACACACACACACACACACACACACACACACACACACACACACACACACACACACACACACACACACACACACACACACACACACACACACACACACACACACACACACACACACACACAGGCCTCCTCCATTCACAGTGACCTTTAGGGCCGTCAGAGTCAATAAATACTATCTGTGAATAAATGTCTCACCCCTGGGTGGGGTCCTGCTCTCCCCACACAACCAGACACAACCACAACCATTTTTGAAACAATGTAATGAATCGGCTGTATACAATATGACGGAAATATCCCAGGTTTCATCTCCCCCGGATTGGGGGAGGGGGGGTAAGCAGTGGGTGGGCGGGTAGGTGGATGGCTGTGGGTGCAGGCGGAGGTGGAGTAGTACAGCCCTACCCCCCCCCCCCCCCCCCCCCCCCCTCCCCTATGCCCTCTGGGTAGTTTAGTCTGGTGCTGTTGCATGACTGCCTCACCACCACCATGGGGGTGTTGGTGCACAGATGACCTTCCTTTGAGCAAACTGCCTGGTGGTATTTAAGGAGCAAGGCAGTGTGGGAGGTGTGGTTCTGATCCATGCCTGTCCTGTCCTTTTTGTTGCGCTGGTGTGTGTGTGAGAGGGACAAAGAAAGAGTGGGAGTGGGGGGGGGGGGGGGGGGGGGGGGAGAGAGAGAGAGAGAGAGAGAGAGAGAGAGAGAGAGAGAGAGAGAGAGAGAGAGAGAGAGAGAGAGAGAGAGAGAGAGAGAGAGAGAGAGAGAGAGAGACATTCACAGGGAGCAAGAGCTGGAGAGGGAGAGATAGATAGATAGATATGTATGTATATATCAATAGAGAGAGAGAGTGACAGAAATAGAGTGAGCGGTAAATAAACAATGTTGGAGACAGAGTGAGAGAGACACAGGGGGATAGAAACACACAGAGTCAGAGATAGACCTAGAGAGAACGAGAAAGAGAAAGCCCAAGAGAGAGAGAGAGAGACAGAGACCTTGAGAGAGAGAGAGAGAGAGAACCAGACAGAGAGAGAGAGAGAACCAGACAGAGAGAGAGTGAGATTAAAGATCCAAGAGAGAGTGGATGGTCAATGGACCAAGAGAGAATTAGACAGAGAGAGAGACAGAGAGATAGAATAGATGGAGCCAGACAGAGAGTGAGAGGGATATAAACAGATATAGTAAGAGATAGAGAGAGACAGAGAGACAGAGAGACAGAGAGACAGAGAGAGAGGACAGAAACAGATATAGTAAGAGATAGAGAGAGAGTGCAAGAAAGAGAGAGAGAGTGATAGAAACAGACGAGTCAACGAGACAGAGGGATAGAGGGGGATAGAAACATAGCGAGAGATAGGGGGAGACAGAGCAAAATAGAGATAGAGAGAGGGATAGAAACAGACACAGTGAGAGATCGCGGGAGAGAGAGCCAGACAGAGAGTGATTAAGAGAAACTGGGCTAGACCAAGAGAAAGTGAGACAGAGAATGAGAGACGGGAGTGTTAGACACAGACAGAGCGAGAGAGTAAGACAGACGGAGAGAGATAGAGAGGGAGGGGAGATAGAGCATCTCTGGGATGTGTCGAAGGAACAGAGAGGAGGGGGGTGGGGTCGGGGAGGAGGAGAGGGAGGGGGGGTAGGTGGTCTCGCGGGCCGGGGGGGAAGGCTCCATGCGGTGGGAGCTTTTCCTGGGATGTCAAGCACCTGTGTTCTGGAGCGGTGGAGCCATGTGTGAAGAGCAGCCCCACACTGACGCCTGGGAAGGTGCAACCACTCACTGCCCCCATCCCCACCCCCACCACCACCACCACCCACCTCTAAGAGCCTGTACAGAGAAATTGGTGGATGTACCGAGATTAGTTCTGCAGTTTCTCTCCTCTTCCTCTCTTTTTTTTGGGAGCAGACGTGTGTTTATGTGATTATGTCTTCGGGGGTGCTATGAGGTGTTAAACACCGGCTGAATGTTGGATTGAATAAGGCGAAAGCCACAGACGGCTAGGAACACGGTTTGATGTGTGTACAACGTATGTCTGATAAGTACCGTGCGGGAATCGGCTGGAGAGTGCCAGTGTGTTCTCCAACCACAACGCAGTGAATGCTGTCGGCGAGGGAAGACGAATGTGTGGGTGAAGGAGGCCAGTACGGTTGATGATAGCATTGGTTGAAGGAAAAAAATGAATTTCTCTCCACACGGCTTTCAACAGCCTTCCTCTTGATCCTTATCCCACTGTTGCCCCCTCCCCCATCCACCATGGCCTCAATGTGGAGCCCCCCCCCCCTCATCCCTATCATCCTCTCTCTCCTCCAGTTCCCCCCGCTCTCTTCTCCTCTCTATCTTCATCTCTCTCGCTTCCTTCCTCCTTCCCTATAGTCCTGTCTCTCTTCCTATCTCTTTTCATCTCTCCCTCTTTCTATCCGCCTCGCTCTCTTTTTCTAACTCCTCCTCATCTCTCTTGCAGCCTCTCACAATCCTATCTCTCTCCCTATCATCCTCTATCTCTCTCCCTCCCTCTAATCCTCTCTCTCTCGCTCCCCCTCTCTCTTCCATCCACCTCCCTCTCCTTATCATCCCGACTGGCGCGCGCTCTCTCTCTCTCTCTCTCTCTCTCCCCCTCTCTCTCTCCCCTCTCTCTCTCGATCTCTCTCCCCCCCTCTCTCTCTCTCTCTCTCTCTCTCTCTCTCTCAATCTCTATCTTTTTCTCAGTCTCTGTCTCTCTCCCCCTCTCACTCTCCCCCTCTCTCCCCCCCCCCTCTCTCTCTCTCTCTCTCTCTCTCTCTCTCTCTCTCTCAATCTCTATCTTTTTCTCAGTCTCTGTCTCTCTCTCTCCCCCTCTCACTCTCCCCCTCTCTCTCTCGATCTCTCTCCCCCCCCTCTCTCTCTCCCCCTCTCTCTCTCTCTCTCTCTCTCAATCTCTATCGTTCAGTCTCTCTCCCCCTCTCTCTCTCTCAATCTCTATCTTTTTCTCAGTCTCTCTCCCTCTCTCCCCCGCTCCCCCTCTCCCCCCCTCTCCCTCTCTCTCTCTCTCTCTCTCTCCCTCTCTCTCCCTCTCCCTACCTCCCTCCCTCTCTCATTGTCTTCTATCCCCCTCTCTTCCATCCCTCTCCCTCTCTCCCTCTCCCTACCTCCCTCCCTCTCTCATTGTCTTCTATCCCCCTCTCTTCCATCCCTCTCCCTCTCCCTCTCATCCCGACCCCCTGGCGCTCCCTCTCCCTCTCTCTCTCTAAACATGTCTCTCCTCCCGTGTTTCCCGGCGCTCCTCTCCAGGCACCACCAGTCGACGCTGCTCCCTGGACCACCGGGGCGTGGCCTACTGGGAGCCGCCCAGCTACGCTCGCTGCATCACCAATGAATTCAGGTCCTTGCAGCAATCAGTAGGTGCAACGTCAGCTCCACCTGTCTCCACCTCCCGTTTCCCCCGTGTGCCATAAAGTACCGCCCTGGGTGCACCCCACCCCCTACCCCAACAACATCAACCGCCACCACCACCGCCTACCACCACCCCCTACCAACAACCCCCCCCTCGGACCACCCAGTGTTTTCATCTCACAGGAGCCGAAGATGAACTGTTTTCAAACGAGGGGATGCAAATTTGACTGCTTATGTTTTGTTAGACTTAACATATTTCACGCGTTTTCCCGTGTGTGTTTTCGTGTGTGGTTTTGGTTTTCTGTTGGCTTCATATCAAAGTAGTTCCTGTAGTGCAGAGTCTGGACACTGGCACTGTTATAGACTACAATAAAACATAGTTTATGCATAATCCCCAATCATGTCTCCATTTCATAGAAGCCAGATTTCACCACCACAATTACATTTTCTCCACCCATCAGCTTAACATTTTTCGGCCACCAAAACATCTGCATGCGGGACATATTATTTCAGTCAGGGCTCATATGCAAATGTCATGATATGCAAGGTGGAGGGGCGGGGGGGTACGCCTTGCTTTGCACTTCATTTTCATTTATTCTCACTATACTCTCACTCACACTGAGTGAAACCTATGGAGAGAGAGAGAGAGAGAGAGAGAGAGAGAGAGAGAGAGAGAGAGAGAGAGAGAGAGAGAGAGAGAGAGAGAGAGAGAGAGAGAGAGCGGACTGCGACAGAGAAAGAGAGGGATGGAGAGAGAGAGAGAACAGAGTGAGAAAGAGAGGGCGAGAGATTGGGGGAGAGAGAGGGCGAGAGAGAGCGGGGAGTCAGGGCGAGAGAGAGCGGGGAGTCAGAGAGAGAGAGACAGCGAGAGAGAGAGACAGCGAGAGACAGCGAGAGACAGCGACAGAGACAGAGACAGAGAGAGAGAGAGAGAGAGAGACTGGGGGAGAGAGAGGACGAGTGAGAGGGCGAGAGAGAGCGAGAGCGGGAGCGACCGAGAGAGAGTGCACCCATGCCCCAAGTCTCTGCTGTCTCCCCCCCCCCCCCCCTCTTCTGGAGGTTCAGGGGCACCTTGCCAAGGGCCAGAGGATGCTGGCCGGGGACGGCATGTCCCAGGTCACCAAGAACCTGCTGGACCTCACCCAGCGGCGCAGCTTCTACGCCGGCGACCTACTCTCCTCCGTGGAGATCCTGCGCAACGTCACCGAGACCTTCAGGAGGGCCCACTACGAGCCCTCCTCCGACGACGTGCAGGTCAGCCCCCCATCTCCGCCCTCCCTCCCTCCCTCCCTCCCTCCCTCCCCCCTACCAGGCTGCTTTTACTGCACCAAGGTTCAACGTGGATGTTTCCCGGAGACACACACTGGCACCCCCAAGATAATTTTTATTTTACTGGCCCTAGCTCAAACGTTGTGATTATCAGCGCTGGAACATAACCTTTTCGGGGGTTGTCTAATCATCTATTTAAACACCAACAAACTCGTTCGCCTGCTGGGAGCCGTCCCGGCGCAACGCTATCTGTTAGATTGTGTGCAGAGAGAAGCTGCCGGCCCGATCGGGGCGGCGGGCTCCACGCTCTGCTGCCCCGAACCACCGGGCTGCCCTCATCGCGGAACCCTGGGTACTGTACCGTAGTACTACACTACTGTACTGTAATGTACTACTGTACCGTAGTACTACACTACTGTACTGTAATGTACTACTGTACCGTAGTACTACGCTACTGTACTGTAATGTACTACTGTACCGTAGTTCTACACAACTACTGTACTGTAATGTACTACTGTACCGTAGTTCTACACAACTACTGTACTGTAATGTACTACTGTACCGTAGTACTACACAACTACTGTACTGTAATGTACTACTGTACCGTAGTTCTACACAACTACTGTACTGTAATGTACTACTGTACCGTAGTACTACACTACTGTACTGTAATGTACTACTGTACCGTAGTACTACACAACTACTGTACTGTAATGTACTACTGTACCGTAGTACTACACTACTGTACTGTAATGTACTACTGTACCGTAGTACTACACAACTACTGTACTGTAATGTACTACTGTACCATAGTTCTACACTACTGTACTGTAATGTACTACTGTACCGTAGTACTACACAACTACTGTACTGTAATGTACTACTGTACCGTGGTTCTACACAACTACTGTACTGTAATGTACTACTGTACCGTAGTACTACACTACTGTACTGTAATGTACTACTGTACCGTAGTACTACGCTACTGTACTGTAATGTACTACTGTACCGTAGTTCTACACTACTGTACTGTAATGTACTACTGTACCGTAGTTCTACACAACTACTGTACTGTAATGTACTACTGTACCGTAGTACTACACTACTGTACTGTAATGTACTACTGTACCGTAGTTCTACACAACTACTGTACTGTAATGTACTACTGTACCGTAGTACTACACTACTGTACTGTAATGTACTACTGTACCGTAGTACTACACAACTACTGTACTGTAATGTACTACTGTACCATAGTTCTACACTACTGTACTGTAATGTACTACTGTACCGTAGTACTACACAACTACTGTACTGTAATGTACTACTGTACCGTGGTTCTACACAACTACTGTACTGTAATGTACTACTGTACCGTAGTACTACACAACTACTGTACTGTAATGTACTACTGTACCGTAGTACTACACTACTGTACTTTAATGTACTACTGTACCGTAGTACTACACAACTACTGTACTGTAATGTACTACTGTACCGTAGTTCTACACAACTACTGTACTGTAATGTACTACTGTACCGTAGTACTACACAACTGTACTGTAATGTACTACTGTACCGTAGTACTACACTACTGTACTGTAATGTACTACTGTAATGTACTACTCCACAACTAGTTTACTGTACTGTAATGTACTACAAAACTACTGTACTCTAGTGTACTGTACTGTACCGTAGTACTACACAACTACTGTACTGTACTATCTGTACCGTAGAACACAACTACTGTACTATAGTTTACTGTAATGTACTACTGCACCGTAGTACTGCCCACCTACTTTACTGTAGTACTTCTGTACTGGGATGTAGTACTGTACTCATTCACTGTAGGGTTGTATTATTGTATGATCACGCTGTACTGCAGTACTGTATTGCCCTTCTATATACTGTACCATATATATACAGTAGAGTTTTTATATATTAAAACAGGATTATGAATAATATGCAGAATGTCATAACATACTGCACCACTGTCATGCTCCTGAACACCGTGGTTCAGACATCACATTCTTCCCCAACAACCAATCCAGTCCGGGATCAGACACTGACATAGACACAGGTTGTCCTGAGTCGATGCTTGAGTTTGGGCTACTATTTAATTATCTGTACAGTGACGTACAGTGAATTCAGATCCATCTGGATCAACGAATGCGCACAGGTGACGCAGGCACGAACCCTGTCCCTTTAGAGCTGTAATCAAACACCTCGACCACCAGACACCAATTCCATCCTCGACTGAACCCATCCCAGAATCAACCGACCGTTTGAGCGTGGCCAGGTACACTGGATGGATTTTCCACTGTATACCATAAGGTCATACGCTTAAAGTTACAGTCACAGTGTTTTTTATATTTCTAGCATTAGAAGCAGCCATGGCAGCGTGCGCCTGGATGCAGGCTGTCGCCGGCAGCGGCCCGGCTCGGTTGAGTCACAGGGCTGTCTCCGGCCCCCTCAACCTAAGCTGTCCTGTCTCCCCGCGCGTTGCGTTCCTCTGCGGTTTTCTGATCCTCTTTATGTCAATAGGATGAGGGAGATTATGTCCGGGCCCCGCCTCCGTCTCCCAACGAGATCACTCGCGTCTTCGGAGGCTGCTTCATATTTAAACGAGTGTTGCGGCCGAGTGTACAGCTATATAGACACATATATGTCAATATCTACAGAAACGTTCAGTAGAACGAATGTACATGTATAGAAGTATACGCGCACGTGTGTGTGTCTGTGTGTTTGTGGGTGTGAGACTGCCTGAATGTGTGTGTGTGTGTGTATTGTGTGCGTGTGTCTGCGTGCAGGGAAGTGTGAATGTGCGCACATATGGAACGGATCGGTAGACACGCGTTTCTTTTCGATGCAAGCGAAATCGACAAAAAAATGTCAGACGCAACAACTCTTCACACAATCTCTCTCATCTTCCTGTGCTTCCACCGGCGGGAGCGGCGAGGGGTGAGGTGAGGATGAAGGAAGCGTCTGCAGCTAGCGTAGCATAGCGGTCGCAATGGCGTGATTGGGCAGACAGCTGCAGCCCAGCGTCACACAGCCCCCACTCTCTGTCCCTCCCTCCTTTGCTCCCTCTCTCTCTCCCTCCCACCCTTTCTCTCGCTCCCTCATGCTGTCGATCCCTCCCCCTTCGTGCTTCCCTCCCTCCCTCCCTCTCCCTCCCTTTATGTCTCCCTCGCTACCTCCTTACATTTCTCTGTCCAACTTTCCTGCCCTTTTCTCTCTCTTTCCCTCCCTCTATTTGGATCTCGGTTCCTCTCTCACTCCGTCTCCCTCTCTGTCTACCTCTCTGTCTCTGTCTCCCTCTCTGTCTCTCTCGTCTCTCTGTCTCCCTCACGTCTCTCTCGCTCCCTCTCTGTCTACCTCTCGTCTCTGTCTCCCTCTTGTCTCCCTCTCTCCCTCTCTGTCTCCTTCTCTATCTCCCTCTCGTCTGTCTGACTCTCTCTCTCTGTCTCCCTCTCGTCTCTCCGTCTCTCTCTCTCCTTTCCTCCATCCCAACCCCCTTTCTCCCCCTCTTTTTCCTCCCTCCCTCCCTCCCTCCCCCTGTGTGGGTCTCTGCGCTAATGCAGTGTTAAAGTGGGCACATTACCACCAGAGGGAGCATCAGCATTCAAGTAGAAAACAAGAGCGCCTGTGTCAAGATAGAGAGAGGGAGAGATGCAGAGACAGAGAGAGAATGAGAGAGCGATAGAGATAGAGAGAGAAGGAGAGGGAAGGAGAGATAGGACGATGAAGAGAGAGAGAGAAAGAGGATTGGAGAGAGGGTGATGGTCAAAGAAAGAAATGGAGAGAGTGATGGATGGAGAGAGAGAGATACTTATGGAGAGAGAGAGAGATGGATGGAGCGAGAGATAGAGAGAAAACGTGTGGTGAGAGAGAATGAGATTGGAGAGAGGGATGGATGGAGAGAGCGAGACGGAGAAAGCGCGAGAGACCTCCCACCACCAACGCCACCACCGCCTCCCCCACCACCACTGCCCAGGCCCCCCCCCCCCAGGCACCCAGCAGTAGACCAGATGAAATAACAAGGCCAAAGATCAGACAGTCTTCTATTACTGCTGCAGGCGTACACCTCCAGCCTCCACCCCCAGCCCCCACCCCCCCCCCCCCCCCTCCGGCCCTCCACCCACTCATCCTCATCCACTAATCCCCCCCCCCCCCCCACTCAGTCCCCCTATAGCCCCCTGTTGCTGCAACAGACAATCCACACAGCTGCTCGACCATTCCCTTTCATGTACCTGTTTCCACCACACACACACACACACACACACACACACACACACACACACACACACACACACACACACACACACACACACACACACACACACACACACACACACACACACACACACACACACACACACACCACCCTCCGCCTCTCTGATTGCAGTGTTGCGGGGTGTTGGCATTAGGTGTTCACTGCAAGCCTCAGGGGTACAAGATGCAATGTGTGTGTGTGTGTGTGTGTGTGTGTGTGTGTGTGTGTGTGTGTGTGTGTGTGTGTGTGTGTGTGGGGTAGGGAAAGTGTGTCGTAGTGAAGGATTTCATCATGTTTTATGTTTTTGCCGACACTACGGTTTTGCAGCGGACACATGTTTAGTCCGTGGTGGGGTGCATGGGGTGTGTACTGTAATAAAAGTCATGTTTAATCACTATGCTGAGCGAAGTTTTGGGGCGAGGTTTAGGGCTGACCGATCACGGAAGAAATCGTAATCACAATTATTTTGGTCAATAATGAAATCAAGATTATTCAAGCAATTATTTTTTTGAGTTTGAAAACATGATGCAGTTATTCAGCATTTCTCTCCAAAGAAATATCTGGTTACACTTTGTCACTGAGAACTTTGAAGTTTCCCCTTAAGAAAATACACCAAATGTTCAAAATAGAAAATGTTCAAATAGAAAAAAAAGTACAAATATGTGTCCAGCGATTATATTAGTTTGGAGATTTGAACAAAGAATCGATGTCATGATAACATATTTGATCAATTGCACAGTCCTAGTTAGGAGGATGTGCTGCTGGAAGTTTTTATACAGGGCCGAAAGATGAGCGGGGACTCTCTGCGATTCTAGTGTTTTAACACCGTACACGTGCGTCATGCGGTTGGTTAAACATCCTCTCTTTTCTTCTCGTCCCCACAGAATTTCTTTCAAATCATCAGCAACCTTCTGGAGGAGGAGAACAAGGAGAAATGGGAGGACGCCCAACAGGTAAGCACAGTCTCCCGGTCAAGCGACTCTGGTCAAGTGAGCGTTGTGTGTCCCACATCTAAAGAAATGCTATTAGTCACATCTCATCACATTAGGGCTCAGGTGCAGCGGCGCTCAGAGAGCAATTGCTCTGAGAGGGTCTGTGACGTCTCTGTGATCCGGGAGGTGCAGTACCTCGACTGACCACAGGGTGGCAACAGCAATGCCGCACATAATTATGTCCACGCGTTGTCATTGCTCCTATTGCTCCAGCAATTACATGCTTGTATCCAGCTGACTCACGGACCGAGGCAAAGAAGGTAGTTTGGACGGCTGCATGTTTTTTAAATTGCTTAAATTTTATGGAACGAAACCCTTTAGGTTATGTGAGCACAGTGTGGTTTCAATTGCAGGCTAAGACATTTGTTTGCCATTACTATTACAGCACACACATCACCCCCTTTGCTTTTAAGATATACAACCAGTTTTAGCAGTCCTTTAGTCCTAAACACACAAGGTTATAATGCAAATTAGTATACAATAGGCCTACATGATCATTTTAATATCTCACCCAAAAGTAAAAATAATACACAGGGCCAAACCCCTCAAGGAAGCCAGCAGCTTTTATTCATGAAAAGAAAGATTCCTTTTTTGTTGTATTGTAAAGAAAGTTTCATGATTAATCCTCTAAAATAAAGCACTTAACGCCATTCTTTTGCAAACGGTCGGATGGTTTATTTTTCAAATGAGACAGATAGCCGTAAGAGCGTAACATTCATCAGTCCTGTTTACGTTGCACCTCTGTGCGATGCCCTTCAAACGAGCCATTAGCCAGGCCTCCCAAGCTGTGCCGGGAGTGTGGCTACATGCTCTGCGGGCCACAATTAGCCGTGTTGTTGCACAAACCCGCGTTGGGCTGCTTATCGATCCGCCGGCTCGGCGACCTGCTAATAAGGATGCATTTCAGAGCCCCGGCAGTCTGCTGTCACAGAGAGCAGAAAAACTATCTGAGCTGGGATCTGAAAAGTAACCTTTCTGCCGATCCAAGTTAATTAATGGGAACAATGGACAAAAAAATGGCAGGAAAAGGGCAAGGAAAGCTAAAGAGAAGCAAGGAAAAAAACAAACAGGTACCCCCGTGTGTGTGTGTGTGCGTGCGTGCGTGCGTGCGTGCGTGCGTGTGTGTGTGCCAGCGTGTGTGCGTGCGTGCGTGCGTGCGTGCGTGCGCCAGCGTGTGTGTGTGTGTGTGCGTGCGTGCGCGTGTTCTTCTTGGCTTTGAAGGATGTCAGTCAGACACGGAGAGCCTTGTAACTGAAGAGGTGGACACAGCCTTTGAAGGTGACACCGCACTCGACTGGGAGCCAGTGGAGATGGGTGACAGTCGGGGGGGTCTATGTGGGGGCTGGTGGGTGTGGGGGGGGTTTGCTGTGTGTCTGAGATGGAGGCCGTCTCACTGACATAGCTAATGTCTAAACAAGAGGACACAGTTGTGGGTTTCTTTGAGGGAAGTGGCCAGGTAGCATCCAGCCAGACAGGCAGACATGGATGGATGTATGGAAGTCTGGATGGATGCATGAATGGCTGGATGAAGGGATGTATGCATGGATGGATTGATGTATGCATGGGCCGATGATGGACAAATGGATGAATGAATGGATGTATGTACGCATGCATGGATGGATCAATGGATAGATGGATGAATGAACGGATGAACGCATGGACGGACGGAGGTCGGGACGGACGAACGGACGCACAGACGCGAGGGGTGGACGTACGGACGGACCGCGGACTGACGGGCGCCAGCGTGTGCTGTGATGTGCAGCTCGGTCGCAGTCAGCCAGCGTGGCTGTCGGCGGCGGCGGCGGCGGCGGCGGCGGCGGCGGCGGCGGCGGCGGCGCCCGGGGCCGCTCGCAGACACGCTGAATTAGAGACGCCACTTCAGCCGCCCTCTGGCGGAGCCCAGGGCAGACGTGACATTTTATTAATCTCGCCCGCTAATTGTCCTACGGCGCGGTAATGGGCTATCGCAGCCCCGTTTGGCCCCCCTCACAAGCAAATGCACTCTCGCACGCCTGAAGTGGTCACTCGAACAACGCGCGGGCGCCGGCTAAACACGCGGCGCGCCTGTTTATTTATCTTTCTGAGGGGGCTAATGGGCGATGGAGGGGAACGCATTTGGTCCTCCTCGGCGCTCTCTCTCTCCCTCTCTCCCTCTCTCTCTCTCTCTCTCTCTCTCGCCCTCTCTCCCTCTCTCCCTCCCTCTCTCTCTCTCTCTCTCTCTCTCTCCCTCTCTCCCTCTCTCCCTCTCTCCCTCTCTCTCTCCCTCTCTCCCTCTCTCTCTCTCTCTCTCTCTCTCTCTCTCTCTCTCTCTCTCTCTCTCTCTCTCTCTCTCCCCCTCTCTCTCTCTCTCTCTCTCACTCTCTCACTCTCTCTCTCTCTCTCTCTCTCTCTCTCCCTCTCTCCCTCTCTCTCTCTCTCTCTCTCTCTCACTCTCTCTCTCTCTCTCTCTCTCCCTCTCTCCCTCTCTCTCTCTCTCTCTCTCTCTCTCTCTCTCCCTCTCTCCCTCTCTCTCGCCCTCTCTCTCGTCGTTACGGACGAAGGAGGAGAAAACGTGTTTAGCTCCGGTACCGTCACTGCGGCCATTTCCCCCGCGCCGCCTGCCTGCCTGCCTGCCTGCACATCCCGGGGTTGCCATGGATACCAGCAGAGTGAGCCAGCGTGACTGCGCTGAGTGCGTCAGACATGCCGGAAGGGATGAACTGATGTGCTTTTCCCTCTCTCTCTCTCTCTCTCTCTCCCTCTTTCTTTCTCCCTCTCTCTCTCACGCTCTCTCTGTCTCTCTCACCCGCTCCCTCTCTCTCTCCCTCTCCCTCGCTCTCTCCCTCTCTCCCCCTCTCACCTCCCCTCCCCGACTACAGCTCTCGCTCTGCTGTGTCAGAGACTCTTAACTTCAGCCCCTGCTGATCCGCTTAGTCCCGTCTCATGTGCAGGCATGCGCACACACACACACACACACACACACACACACACACACACACACACACACACACACACACACACACACACACACACACACACACACACACACACACACACACACACACACACACACACACAGGTGTCGCTGAGAGAATCTGAAGGAATATCGACCTGCTTTTGGTTCTGTGTGATGGTGAAATAACAAAAAGGTGTGAATTGGCCCAATTTGACAGTTCAGGAAGGGTCATGGATGGTCTGAGCGTTAAGAGTCACCGATGTCACTGATGGCATGCACGCTACTGCCCAGCACAAGCAGTTTGTATCTTGCAGGCTTTCTGATGCCTTGTTGCCCTAGCAACATGCCGCAGCAATAGACTCGCCTGGTCAATGTACGTGACATAAGAATAGCGTTCAACGTTCAGGCATAACTCATTTTGAAGCATTTAGTTAATGATTAGATCATCATTCACAACACATTAATGAATTAGAATGTAGTTAATTAATAATGAACTGACTATTAAAAAAAACATTGATATACATTTGTAGATGATAATAAGTTATGGAGGACCTATTTCACTACCAGGCGTGATGTTGACTGCAATCCAAGCCGACCCTCTAGTGACATCACAAGTGGGAGTGTCCACCCAAATGCATGATGGATGGACCAGCGGGCCAGATGGTACCGTCCACTGGGTGGGCCGGGGGGGGGGGCCGATCTATCCACAGCACTTCATCATTACCAACGGCTTATACATGACATAGATAAAGTGTTACCGTAATAAGATCTGAAAAATGATAGAGGGCATGCAGGTTTTTAACATAAATACGACGTGCCCTTCTACTCTATCATATCCTAATGGAAACGTTAAGGTTATGCAATATAACTCCCGCCGGTTTAAATGGAGATATAATAAAACCTGGAGTGGATGTATAACCAGCGAGCGAGCGGAGACACGTGTTGACTATGTCAACGCGTGCGCTGACAAAGTTCAGCACGCACCGGGGTGGCAGTGTCATGCCAAATTTGTACCGGCTGCCAAATTTGTGCCGGGCGCGTCATCCATACGTAATCAATTCCAAACCTGCATGGCAGCAGATGATCGCGTCGTCCGTTGCCGGGCAGGTTTCAAAAAACATTCGCGCTCATGTTGCCAAAGACGAAATAACATAATACAGAAAACGGATCGCTAGATAACACTTGTTTTTACTTTATATTTGTATTGTATTGAATTGTTTAATCACATTTAGCAGGTAAACTGAGTGTTTAAAGCAGGTCAAGGACGAAATAGCACAATACAGTTAACGGATCGCTAGATAGAAGGTTCGCGAATGTTCGTGAACCTTTCACGTCATTCGACGCGACGACGCGATCATCTGTTGCCAGGCAGGTTTGGAATGGATTACGTATAGATGACGCGCCCGGTACAAATTTGGCAGCCGGTACAAATTTGGCATGACAGCAGCACAAATGTTACACCGACTATTCGGGCTGGCTCGTCGACATCGGTCTCCAATCCCATCCTTTCGCTCCGTCGAGGCCCCCTGCAGAACCGACGCCCGCTTTGGGGAACACGTCTCATTTCCATGGCATGCTGAACCCCGCTTGCCTTTTTGTGTCGGCATCCCCCCAAAAAAAATAAAAAGCCTCCCTGATCCTCTGGCTCTAGAGAGGGGGGCCGCGCCACGGCGGGCTCAGTGTGCCGTGTCCGAGTTAAAAGGACACAACTGGGGCCCCCCCCCGGAGCCCAGTGATCACATCTGACCCATCGCCCAAAGACACGGCGCCAGGAGCGCCGTCCAATCTCTCGAAGGTCAATTATCAGATTAAAGTGCCTTTGGCATATTGACTTGGAGGCGAGCTCACCGCTAACGGGCATGGCGCTTGGCCCGAGACAAAGCCCACTCCGCGGCGTTAAGGGTCCCCTCCCCTGCACAGACGCTGACACAATTACTGTTCCCGGGGAACAGTAACCCGGGCCCGCTGCGGACCGGTCTGCGACAGCCCCGCTGGCGTTAATAAGGACAGAGGAATGGCCGCGCACAGCCATACCTGCCGTGGGTCGGCTTCATGGTCACATCTCAGTCTTAGAACGGTGAAATGTCGCGTTGATTGCCGGCCGACGGCTTTATCAGCGTAAATCACTCCGAGGTGTTACCCCGTGTCCGCGAGGCCGGTCTGTACTCTGCTATTACATTTCGTGAAGTGTGCACACGCGCTGGAGTTTGCACTCCTCGAGGAGCCGGTGGTTTGTGTGTTTGTGCAATCATCGCACCGAGATGGCGAATAACTCCATTTTCCCCCCCCGGCCTGCCTGTCTTGTCTCTAGATTTACCCGGGCGCGGTGGAGCTAATGCAGGTCATAGAGGAATTCATCCACATCGTCGGACTGGGAATGAAGGATTTCCACAACGCCTATTTGATGACGGGGAACTTGGGTAAGAAACTGTACTACTTCTACGCCCTCCTCTCCTCCCATCTCTCAGCCCTCGGGGGCATGGCTGTTTGTCATTTTTGTCTCGCTCACTCACACAGACACGTAATCTCAGCATGCTGGGCCCCCCCACTCTCGCCTCTATTACCTCCGACATCGGTGAATTAGGGTAAACGCTGCAGTGTAAGGGAGTGGAATGGCTGTAGATCAATGATGGCAATTAAAATGGAGCTTGTGCTCTAAATGTGTTAATCCCACCAAAGGAGCCCACCTCCATTCCAATATCAGTGTGTGTGTGTGTGTGTGTGTGTGTGTGTGTGTGTGTGTGTGTGTGTGTGTGTGTGTGTGTGTGTGTGTGTGTGTGTGTGTGTGTGTGTGTGTGTGTGTGTGGGGCATAATTAGCCATGCAGGAGGATTGTCCCGAACTGATACAAGAAAACAAATTCTAGGATTGGTTTGTGGAACGGCCGATGTAGGCATATACAGAAGTATAAATACCCCTGGTTAAAACTCAGCTCAGTTAACTTTAAATGTGTCCTCCATTACACATTATAGTCGAGTGATGGTATAAAACTCGAAGCATGAAGTCTAGTTTCAAGAGAAGAGAGTTATTAAGCAACCCAACGTCACATTTTAATTCCCATCTACGAAGAAAAGAAGAATGAACCAAAAACAGGGAAAGAAGAGGTATGAAGGACAATTTCCTCGGTTGGATAAGAGTTGTACTTTATATTAATGCTTATATTAGTTCATATTAGAACTAGTGTATGTGTCAATATTTGCCGGCCATCGGGACAAGCCTAGCATATCCTGGTGGAATTCCATCTCTTGATGTAATGTCAAATTTTAAGGTTGAGTAATTGTGATAAGAATGCAGTAATACATGTTTGTGCGGTTTTAAAAATGTCCCATCGCCTCTGCCAAGTTTTGATTGGCAATATATATCTGAAAGCACATTCAGCAAAAGGGCAGCCATTAGAAATATTGTTTGTCAGTCGAAAGAAGATCAATCAAACGAAATAAATTGGCTTTTTAATTGGAATTCATGAGCGTCGGTTAACTTTACACTCTGCACACAGAACGATCCTGCCAACATAGATGCTGACCGCTGTTCAGGCCCCGGCATTACGGCTGTCCTTCTTCTAGAATGTGTCCAAGTATAGGTTTTTCCCGACATATTTCTTCTTTCTAATGTTCTCGAGGGGCCTTTTAGTTTTCGTTCGGCAGGCCCCTTGGATGAGCCGTGGTCTCGGTGGCATTTCATTCCTTACTCATCCACAAAGTGGGCCTGGCTGCCGTGTAATAAACCAGCCCTTGTACTGTACTTATTCATGCAGGAGCCTGTGCTGAGGGGACAGTAGGCCATCTCCCCCGAGGATCAGCTCTTCCAACCGTCCCTCTCAGAGATACGAGAGCCAACCCCTTGACCCATTTTCTTTGCAAAGAACACCCAAATTCATTCCGGTGCTCATTCCCTGCGGATGATTTTTGTTTTATTTCTACAATGAGTGCAATTGATTGAGTTGGGTTGATCTCAACTGCGGTTGCAAGGTTTTCGTATTTTTTGGAACCAAAATGTCATTGACATTTTTGAAGCGCCGTCTCACTGTTTCAGCGACGGGTAAACGTTTTTTTGTTGTAGTCAATGACACAGATGCACTCTAAGGAAGAATCTCCCTTCCATTAAACATGAAGGACATGGGGAGAACACATCTGTTTTCCTTTATCCCCGGGGTGCTCGGTAAAACGATCGCACGATAAACAGTTCTCCTGCTCAATAAGTATTATGACAGAAAGAGACAGAATACAATCTCCTGCCCAGTGCCTTCTGTGCATACAAATCCCGCTTCACTGTCACTGAACACAGATGTTTCCGGAACACAAGGTGATGTCCAAATGAAATATAGAGAGGGAATCTGCTCACGGCAACGTGATGATGTGATGATAGCGTCAAGCGGGAGAAAAACCTCCTCCCTTTTCACTAGTTTCCTTAGAACGTCCCGCAGTAAAAGAAAGATTTACGCCTGAAATCACGGCAGTCACGTAGATACCACAAAACACCAACCGTAAAACCTCAAGGAGCTAAATCATAATATTTGGTTATTACGTTAAAAGCACATGCTCCTTAACCCCGACTTTTCTCTGTTTTATAGTATTATAAATACAAGTCGTTTAAATCTGTAAAAGTGTTGGTCGATAAGGAGAAATTCCACCGTAGAACACAGGGGCTGGTGTTCCCACTTTGATTAGAGGAATGGAGAGTAGTGTGAGAATACTCTGGCCAGAGCCAAGTGGAAGGCGTCTGGCTGAGTAAGATATTGCAGCATCATTTTGTCACAAATTTATGGCCAACCCTTGACACACGCGCACATAAATACCGGCTGTCACCAAAGAATCGTCTCCTGTCCTCCTGCATTTTAGTCAAATAACCTTGATTGAAAAAGCCGTCCGCTCCAGCAACTTTGGCCTTCTCGTTACGCGCCAACGTCGGGTAAACAGCAGGGCAGGCTTGTAATGTGTGGAAGAGGTGAATGTAAGGCTGTGTGCGGTTTGTCATTGGAGTAGACCGAGTATCAAAGGCTATCCCCGGCCACGGATGCTGATACACATACTGTCTTAGCCCGCCCACGTAGAGGGCAGTTAAAAAAGTAACGTGGTTAGGGTGTTCCTTTCAAACCCACAGTCCACCTGCAGGTTTCGGTTGCAAACAATGCAAGTCATTTCCCCTGGAAACAACTGCTAAAATACAAGCTACGCTAACTCTTAACTCATGTTAAGAGTTAGGAAAACCTTTGCTTTCCCGGTGGCGTTGGAACCTTTGTTGTGACTTAACGTGAGCTTTCGCCGCCGCTCTGTGGAAGGTAAATCCCGGTTTACCTGCAGATTTAGCGCGTGTCCTGACAGAACGACTTCACAGTCCCCCTTCGCGTTTCACAGAGTGCCACTCGGCTGATAGCCTTTCCCCGACCCCGGTTACCAACATCTGGCTCCGCCACCGACTGTCTCAGCAACTGGCGGGAGTCATATTGCATTGGGACTTCATGCCTGCTGTTGTTATCAGCCCAAACCAACACCCATACACACACACACAAACACACATGTATATGCATGCTCACACACACACACACACACACAGACACACACACACTCCCACAAGGGCGCACTGCTGCAGGCACGCACACACACACACACACACACACACACACACACACACACACACACACACACACACACACACACACACACACACACACACACACACACACACACACACACACACACACACACACACACACACACACACACACGCGCAGAGGAGCTCGCCTTGTCCATTGTTAACAGCCTTCCACGCGGTGTCTTGCCAGGTTTCGGATTGTATTAATGGAAGAGCAGGAGGACCAACCCTACTTTGGAATCAAGGGTAGGATTAGCCCCCTGTCCTCCCCCTCACAGCAGATCCACCTGACGGGGATTTGACGCGAGACACGTTAGAGAACATTTCAGGATAGCTTTATCCCCCTACCCAACACTTAGCCCCCTATTGTATCGCAGAGTGCTCCCTTTCAATTGATCCCGGAATTTTCCACACCATTGCCTCATGGATCGTCTCTTTATGGCCGCATGACACAGGGAGGCAAAAAGCATGGAGCGGTGATTAGGGATGTTACGGGGCTGCACACTACCGGTCGCTTAGCGTCTCCTTGACGTTGTGATGACTGCTAGCAGATCACAGAGGGCTTAGGTGCACACACACACACACACCTTTCAGACAGGCGACAGACTGGGAATGTGGTCGGATTTGGGAAAGACTCGACACCACCAGTGTATCTAAACCTCTTACAGTTGTTCTTGATTGACAGAATACACACGTATGATACACGACGTGTGTATATGTTGGTCCATTGAGGCATGACACTCGTCGAAAGAGAGATGTCAAAAGAAGAAGTTGCTCATTCACGTCACGGTGGCGCTAATTTCTCTCTCTCTTTGCGTACGCAGTCGCCAGCATCCAGAGACTTCCTGCGGTATCGGTGATGACCGACATCAACTTCCCCATGAAGGGTCGTAAAGGCATGGTCGACTGGGCCAGGAACTCTGAAGATAAAGTGGTGATCCCAAAGGGCCTCTTTGTTTCGCCGTCAGCAGGTAATGTGTCTCGATACTGCCCACCACCAGATAATTCCAAGGCGTGCTCAGACACATCCTTCTGAGCGAAGCATCACAGAGATGTAGAAATCTATCACGGCTGACCAATTGGATGTGATATAGGACACACGGTTGTTTGTGTATTTAGGAAGGAGGGAAAATAAGGCCTTTTTATGTTATTATTGCTAACATTGCTGTCTTGCAAGTTCTATATGTATTGTCCTGTTAGAGAACATTGCGAAACATAAAATACAGGGAATAAAGTAATGAGTATCTAACCAGATTTCTACATGAAGTCAAAAACATGTCAGAAAGACCACAAGGTAAGATAGTGTAAAATAGAATACAAATTATTTAAAGACTTTAAAATTAGTAGTCACCACAGTGAGGCCCCCTGTTTGTACAGGACCCCTGTGGTGGCTCGAGTTTGCCTGTTTCGATCGTCGCAGTTTTCGATTGACTCCGCGCTTCCTGAGTTATTTTTAAAAAACGCCGTTCAGCAGAGGATACTGCCATTCTAATTCCAGACAATTTGGTTCATTAAGATAACGGAATGAGGCATTGATTTGCGCGGGACTCCTGCCGCCTGGATCCTACACATTATTTTACACATCAAGAGCAACATATTCGAAGGGGGAGATCAGCACTTCTGCAAGAGCAGTGGACTAAAATCTAATTGCAGTGGAACCATTTTCCTGGAATGTTTCGGAAAACCTTGGTTAACTTTCATTAGGTTATCGGTGGAAAATTGAGACTGTGTGATATGGTCCTCAGTTAAATATTTCCTTTCACACTTAATTAACTAACATAACGTGTAATTACAAGTTTGCGATATTGCACGTGAATGTAAATTCCACTAACGCAGTGTAATGATAATCAATTATGTGACAATTAATTCAATAATGTGGCAGCTGTTCCAAAAGGCACTCAAATGATATGTACTGCAATACAAAACAACCACGCCTATAGCGTGATTATTAGACCAAATGTGGAGGCATCACAGATACAAAAAGAACAATGTATTCCTTTGTGTTCCTAGGAGACATGGATGGATCCCCAGTCTTTATTTTAGGAACAGTCCTTTACAAGACCCTCGGACTCATGCTGCCTTCACCAAAGTACGTTCTTTTCCATTTTATATTGTGCCATGTCTCTATTATCTACTAGAAATGGTTTACTCTTGGAAGTACTGTGGTAGAGCGTTTATAGCAAAGAGTTAGAAAAATGACAAGATGTCAGCACTGCACTTCTTTAGCCAACGATTTTGTCCGGAGCAACTTGGAAGTGAATTGGAGAACATTCAAAGCTTACGATCAATATTGAAGCGACTGGGACATTAGTGGCCCAAGAAGGTTTCAGACTCCAATCAACCTGATATTAGTGGAGAATATCTGTAGATATCAAAGTGCTTGTACAGAGACTAACACTAAGAGGTTAGAGCAGTGCTAATATGCCGCAGATATGATAGGAAAGTGGAGATGAAATCTAGAAGATAAAATAATCATCTGTAACAACCACAACAGCAATTTATAAGACAGTCTCAAAGCATATTCGGCTGACCCTTTTTCTCATTGACATCCCTTCCTTTATTGGACACGATTTAATTGCATATGTGAGCTCCACAAATTACTCCTCTAGTTAAATTGTTCACTTGGAGGGAACCCTTATTTATTTAGTAAGATGACTGTGATGTTCACTTTTTATGTTGCAAAGTATTGATTCAATATTCTACAAAGATATTTTTTGAAAAGCAAAACAAACCTTTCAGTTTAGGTCGATTTCTTATTTCACGTCTTAAGCTTTCTCTTGTTTTAACTTTATATCGTAGTATACCTTTTTTGTAGTTAATTCCATATGCCAGCTCTTTGGCCTGTTCCACCTGCTGTCTGGCCTTTGCATTCTCACCACATCTTTCCCTCCATCTCCCCCTCTCCCTCTCTCTCTGTGACGCAGGAACCACACGGTTGTGAACTCCAAGATAATTGCGGTGACCGTGAGGCCGGAGCCCAGAGTCACAAGCACTCACTTGGAAATCGAGCTCGCACATCTGGCAAACGTAAGAGCTCTCCGACCCCGACAGACAATCAGAGGGGTGCCATCTTAGGTCCTTACGTTCTCGTCTCCAAGTGCCTTGTTACCACTGGGTAAAGGTTTGACAAATGACTCAAGTGAGAGTTAATCTTCCATTTGTCAACAACACAATGGCAGTTAATTAGCTTGATAATTAAATTGCAGGCACCCTATGTCGGGGGGGGCAACAACGCAATATCGGCGGATAATTAGAGGGACAGCCAATTTATGACCAGGGCTCTCTGGAACTTGTGCACAGGCGGTCGGTGTTGCGATGCACATTTAGTTTAGAAGTGAATAGAATAGAATCTTTATTTGTCATTGGGTTAAATACAGTGTATTTACACAACGAAATTAAGGTGCAGATCTTGTTCAGTGCTTTTTTTTTTAAAAAGTGTGTGGGCGTATCTCACTCTCTATCTTTCTCTCCCCCTCTTCATGCATGTGCATTGCAGGCAGTAAATATGCATAAGGCAACACAGCATCAAACAGAACTGCTGCCATAAATCCTACATGCCTTTTTTATACATTTGGCTATTTATAAAGGGCTTACTTACATCATGTAAGTGGTAATCAAGGATTATAATTCTGTCTGTTATAATAATAATAATAATAATAATAATAATAATAATAATAATAAAGATGACAGTGATGACGATGAGGATGATAGTGAAGATGGTGATTTAATGACGAGGACGATGAGAAAGGTGAAGATGATGAGGATGATGGTTATGATCAATGGATTGTCTAACATGTATTTTTTGGTATATTTCAGGGGACCTTCAATCCGTACTGTGCATTATGGGATAGCAGCATCATGTAAGTGAGCATGGAGTTTGGCTTATGAAAAACCACAGCATTCACTCTTGCGTTGTGTCTCACTGTGTGTTCGGCATTTCAGGTGTGAACATGTTCTGCCAACTAAAAGCTGTATCATTTTCATGAATCATAAGCTTTTATTAAGTGCTTTCAAATATATTTTTTTTCCGGGAAATCAGACGATTCATCTTCCTCGCCAATTTCCTCTGTGTTGTCGACCTGTTGAGATGACACTAAGTGCATCCGGTGCTCAGCTGTTCAATACAGAGGGAAACATTTTCCCGTCCGTATTTATTACTACCGATAAATGTTGTTTTGGTTAGTGATTTTCTCATCTTTCAACAAACGCAAAGTGACCACCGCCGTTTCTACTTTGTTGTGGAACTGTTCAAAAACGTTTTAATGCAAGGTTTGATGTTGTCAATGTGCCGATCCAATCCATTACTGCAAAGTGTTATGATCGCCTCTTGTGGATTGGCTCCTGCTGAATTTGTACATGATGATTGGCTGAGTGATTCACCACCACGTTTGTGAATCATTATTGTAGAAAGCGGTATAAGTATCAATATAGCTGCTCTTGTATTGCTATACTCTGGATAACCCCATATTTATAAAATAAAAAAATAAACAAAGGAAACAAGCTACAATCATGCAGTAGCAATGGTAGACCCAAGCTGTGGGGCTTACGGTTTGATATTGGATATCGTTGATTGTAATTAGCCACACAAAAAATAACATAGATCTAATGGTAATCTCTCTTTGAGTTGTGACAAAGTGTTGCGTCGTTGTATCAGCATACTTTGAATCAAATCAGATGAATACTAAGGTAGTGTTCTAGATGAAGGTTAACCGCGGGACGTCTTAAAGCAGAACAGTGGAAGGATTTCAGCAGGTGAGTGGAACACCTGTTGTTGTAGCTGGTAGAGATCAGACACAGTAGTGACATTCAAGCTTGTCTGATCGCAGCTTGTCTTATTACATGTTTAATTGTCCAGATGTATGAGTTCATTGGGCTCAGAAACAGCAGCTGTATCAATGACAATTGTTTCGTCATTGTCATTGTTTTTGTCATTTGTCATAGTATAGCAACAACTTTTTTGCTTTAGTCTCTTCAACTCGCACACAACTCGCTCACTACTCACCCTAACCCTAACCTACCGCACTTGTTATTCCTCCGGGTAGTCAACCCGTACCTAAACCTAAAGTCTGTCCACATGTGGTGTGATAAACTAGAAGTATGTCCCTTAGCTTTTCCTGGGGGGTGTTAGGTGAGAGGTACTCACCACAGGTCCACAGCCAACGTACGCAAACAGCTCTCTCTCAGTGACACTCATCACTGGCACCTCGTCCGGGTTGGGGTTGAATCCACAGTCCGGTTGACCAGCCTGCGCCTTGATTCCAGTCGTTCAGTTCTCCCGTGTATTTACAACCCAAAGGTTCTCCCATAGAGGTGTCTCCAAGAGCAACGTGTGTCCCTCGGGTTAGGTTCAATCAATCCGAGTCTCACCTGCAGAACCACCTGCAGAGACTCTCTACCCTGAGTCTCACTTCCTGACTCCCCTGCAGTGCCAGCTGTTACCATTTACAGCTGATGAGTACCGCAACACCGCCCCCTCTGTGTGATATCAGTACTCACCCTGACCATCAGCTCTATACCTAATCGTAACACTAACCATAGACAGCCTAGTGGATCGCTCTCCATGCATCAATTATGATTTGTAGGATGACATTTATATTCATATAATCAATATGGTCATCACACACAAAATGTGTGATTTAAAGGTGCTGTGTGTAGAATTTACTGGCATCGAGCGGAACAGACTTGGCAGAAATGGATATCATAGAAAATTATGTTTTTATTAATGTATAATCCCATGAATCGTGAATGAGCCCTTAATATCTACATAAGCAGTGGGTCCTCTTCCATGGAACCTGCCATGTTGCACCACCATGTTTCCAGAGAGGACACGTTGTCAATGTTTTATCATAATTGCTATTTTACATGTAAGCTGTGACCTATAGTTGCACAGACTAAATAACTAAATACAATGTATAAATATGTCAAGGAACCTCATCACTTGAGGAGAGGAGGGGGGTATTCAGTTGGTTGCAATCTTCAACCTCTCCACTAGATGCTACTAAATCCTACACATTGCATCTTTAAGGTACAAATGTTAAAAACCTAACCCGCTAAAGGATGTGACTTCTCTTTATCAAGCCTATCCAATGCTTTTTGGCACATGAGGATACATATTTTGTTGGGCATCGGCCAATAATCATAAGCAGCAAACATATCGTTGCATCCCTACTTTGAAAAGCAATTGGTAAATGGTTCTATATGTATTTACACAAGGCTTTAAAGCAGCTGCGGAGGTCGGGACTCCCCTATCTCTGTTTCACGGCGTTCAAGGACAATCATCGCACATAATGTGTCCGCCGTGAATGATGTGCAGTACGGGTGACAGGCGGCCATTCCCTCATACGCCATATCTGAAGTCCAATCAATCATGATATTGCCGTTCTACGCCATGCTATGGTGATTGTGGTTTCCATGGTGCGAATACTTGGCTCACCCTTATTATAAAGCACCCACTGCTCTGAAGACTCGTTGGCAGAGGAAAAGGCCATCTGCCCAACAGTGTCCACAGTACTATCCAGGCGGATGAGGGAATGCTCAATGAAATCATTTGTTTAATGAAAAATGTTGATCATACTATAAGTGTGGTGCCCGCTCTTTACAAACTGTTTGTGTGATTGTTTTCACATTGAGCTGCAGTTTTGGCTGTTGTTGGTGTGTGTGTGTGTGTGTGTGTGTGTTTGTGTGTGTGCCTGTTCAGCATTAAAAACTGCGTATTGACCACAGGGCAATGATCTGTCCCCTACCACACATTTGTCATGGATATGGGCGGTAGAGGTGTGTTTACTATTTGGTCTTGGGTAATCAAATATTCATGAAACAATGGTGTATTGCATACTGATATCATGATACAATGCTTAAACACCTCTTGAGCTGTATGACTTGACAGTATAATGACGTTTTAATGAGGTCCTCTGTGCTTTCTATCGGTGCATTTGAATGCACACAGCGCTCCTAGGCAACAGCCCCTCTGTGAGCGTGCTCGTTGCGCACATCCCTGAACACGTTTCCCTTTACAAAAGAAAAAGATCTCTTCACCGGCACCATCACTTAGCATGGGATTGCTGAGAGATTTGAAATCATTCAGAGCCTATATTATAGGATATTAAGACCACTCTTTTCTCAGGCCGGCGACATAAGAGTACGGATTCGCCCTGCTGGCTGACAGACAAGAATATAGAGGAAGCCTGTTTACTAAATTAAATGTCGGTTGAGTCCAACTCTGGCCTCTCGGAGGATGATTAACTGTTGGATGTTCAATTGCATTCTGTGCCAGCGGTATCCATGAAGCACAGCCCTGGGAGAGAGAAGAGGCAGCTCAAGGGGACCAGCAGCAACTTATAGTATATATATATATATATACTATATTATTAACATGCAGCCTTGCTGAGATGTTTCTTATAAAAAATGCATCAATCGCCTATACCCAACAAAACAATATTGGTATTCTTTAAAGATAAGTGTGTTCAAATCGAGAAATATCTACAGATAACATACTATAAATGACTACATTTTAAATTGTGTGGCCCCGCACGATTGGCGCTGAAAGAAATTTCCTGAAACATTACATTACATTAAAAGTCATACGTCTCCTATTCCTTCTCCTATCTCACTCTGCGGAACGTTTTGGCAGCAGGTTACGGTCTTCCCCTTTACCTGGGTAGCCCCTGCCCCCGGTATAGTAACGTCCTCTAATGAAGGGGCTAGCCTCCCTCCAGGGCCACCTCCAGAGGACAGGGTCAGTGTTTGCGGTGATCCTGTTCATGGCTCCCCTGATGCCCCGTGTAAACAGCATGTGTACACATTTGCTCAGGCCTAATGACAACCGGGGGCGAACTCACACACACAGACACACACGCACAAGCACACGCACACACACACACGCGCACACGCACACACACACACACACACACACACACGCACACACTCTCTTGTGCATCTTCACCCAGGGTGGGGAAGTGGCCAGTGGAGGGTACCGACGCCACTGTGGCGGCATTGTGTTCAGCCTCACTGAGGCCACGGGCAGGTGGGCGTAAGGGGGGGCGGGTGGGAGCACTGTTACACGGTGTCACCTCCTCTCAGCCATTTCTGTCCACAATCCACCGCCTCCCTGCCCTGATAAGGTCAGACAACAAGTCAAACGTGGGGAGCTCCTGCGAAGCCCCCAAAGAGAGACATAGAGAGAGGGAGGGAGGACGCAAGCCTGTCAACTTGTTTTCCTGGCACACACACACACACAAGCAAGCAAGTAGATATATGATTTGGTATAGCGGTGAGCATCAGGTTACATATGTACAAACAGGGCAGAGGTTGGTGATACAGATCTGTTATCCGAGAGACATAGCTCTAAAACCATGGTGGTGGTGGTGGTGGTGGCAGTTTGCATTGTGCTGTCAAGTGTTGTTGTGAAGAGAAACTCAGCAGCACCGTGAAGGCATTCTCCTTTCCGCGTCACACATCGAACTGACACTCATTGACTGCTCATTTGTTTCCCCATCTTTGGTCATTATTGAGGAGTCCTTCACCCGAGGAACAATATCTGCGACTTGAATAAGCTATGTGTGTCCCCTTGAAAGGGTGACACACAAACAGTGTATTATGTTTCCCCCCACACAGCCCCATATTCCTGGAATGGCCCCTTTTCTCTCTTCGAAGGCCCATTCACAGCGCTTTAGTTTAGCTTGAGTGTATGTGATTGGGGTTGTGTGCAGTTGGAGTTGTATGCGTGATGTTTTTTCTAATTTTCGTGCGTGTTCCTTTGTATGTTCCCATCCTTCGTTCCCATCGGGTCTTTGTCAGTTGCTCAGTCCCTTACCTGTTGGCTAGAGGCTTAACAGAGGTCTACTCTGTTTTCAAACCTTCTGCCTTCACCATTCTGCCACCTCCAAAACCTTCATAAGCCCCGAACAATCAATACCGAACAGACTTTCTTTCATCCCCTCAAAAATCGTTTAGCCAGGAGTTCCTCAGCCTTCATTTATTAACCATTGAAGAATTAATTATCAATGTAATCACTCAAATTAAACAGCAGACTCAAGCACTTAATGAGCACTGGCTGTGGAGCGTGATTCAGGGCTGCGGTAGGCAAGCCTTCAGAGGATAACGCGCTATATAGGCTATAGGAGCTGTCTCCTTTATATAGATCACATGTGAGGAGCAGCCTGGGCGTTTTTCAATTAGCATGACAGGCTAAGCTTTGAAATTCTATCTCGGCTCAACTTAATCTGTGATTTATCTAATCAGATGCATATTGTAAAAAGGATCTGATAAAACCTAATGGTTCTGTGGACTGTAGGCTTCACGTTTATTTGTGTTTATTTTTGGATGCGGCTGAAATGATAAGTGGGGTGACAAACCAAGTAGGTTTGAGCTGTCCTATTTTGCTCAGATTCTTGCAGTACCTACTTATAAGCATCTATTGTTGAACAAATAACCAAGATACTAAATTACAAGGTGTGGAGAGACAAATGAAAACAACACTTGTTTCATATGGTTGTTTCATGTTGTTGGATACTTGTTTGAGGGGGGTGCTTCCTTACTGTGTTGTTTTGATGTGATGCCACTCCAGGTACGAAGTATCAGTCACAAGATGTGGTGTATCTGTCTGTGTAGCCATGGGTGGTGGCTATTGGATGGATAACCTTTGTCATGTCATCTTTTGCAGTCATAACTGCAAAACATTTAACAGTGTGTGTGTGTGTGTGTGTGTGTGTGTGTGTGTGTGTGTGTGTGTGTGTGTGTGTGTGTGTGTGTGTGTGTGTGTGTGCGCGTGCGTGTGTGTCTCTAATTGAGCTAAAAGGGTCAATTTGTAATTATGTTTAGGAGATATTATTTATAAGGAACGCCACACATTTGTTGGAACGGATGATACATGGAAGATACACGCTCCTTTCATTTCATTTCACTAATTAGTGAGAAGCGGGGACCGGTTGAAACCATTCGCGCTGCCTCTGAGGGGTGTTGGATTTTGTAGTTCCTGCCACTATCTTTTGCTAATAGTTTTCCGGAGGCATTGCGGCTGCTTTTCAGTTTCAATGTTTCGATTAAGCAAAGGATTTAACTCTTGAAATATATTACCACCTTTAAATAAACATACAGTCTTTGTCAAAGCACCGCTTGTTTTCTGTATCGCATCAGCCTCCCCCTCGCACACCGGGAGAGGGGAACAGAGTATCAATCTGATGCTGTCCGCCGTTTCCAGGGTGAAAATTCCCCTTAGGAAGCTTTCAAACGCCGCTAATTAAAACCATTCAATGAAAGGATTATTAAAATAAGAAAATCAAAAGCGGGTAAACGAGAGTGCGTGGATAAAAAAAAAAAAGCATAGGAAAAACACCGCTCGATTGGAAATATTTTCACGCAATCGACACCGGGTAAATATGACATTATCACTCATACCCTGCGATATAAGGCATGACAGTGTTGCGTTTGATGGCAGAGTGTTGCTATTTTAGCTGTGTTTCCCATAATCAATCAGCACCAGTCGTCATCGGACAGCTCCGAGCTGCTGTCCTCCTCCTCCTCGCCGTCCCTGCCTTCTCTATTCCCTGCCGGAGCTAAACGCTGGTTGTTGCCCACTAAAAAGCCGCGTCGATATCTTTATTCGCCTTTTCTGTGGTGCCGAGTTTATTAGGGCGGTCGAGTAGTTGATTAAAGCGAGAGAGCCGATGTCGAAAACACGCGTTGAAGTCGTGCTACACCTGGAATTAGCCTAATTACCTTTGCTTTCTTCCCGCAGGAACGACTCTTGGGGAACCTGGTCCTCAAAAGGATGTAAAACGGTGCTCACAGATGCATCCCATACGAAATGCTTATGTGATCGTGTATCTACCTTCGCCATTTTGGCTCAGCAACCAAGAGAAATAGTAAGTCGGCTATCGATTTGTTATGTATAGCAACTTGCTGAAAATCGTAAAGCAGCACTGGAGCTTACCTTCAGCTCAGAGATGGATATTGGATGTGTTATTTAATAAATAATCAAGTTAAATGCGTTGTTATTGTCATTAATAAAGGGGACGTTTCATAACTAGTTTGCACAGAGACTGAGGTAACTCTGTGGTGTGCGTGAGCGCGTGCGCACAGATGTTCCCTCGCGCTGGTTCTTTGAGTGCACGTTTCCACGCGTGGGTGTGTGCACAGGCCTGCTGCCTGTCGGTGTGAGTCGGACCAATTTTTTTCTCGTCAACAATAATGGATTATAACCTGTTCTGGTCAAATAGTGATTTAAAGAAACGCACGAGTAGCCTACAGTATCAGCAACATACAATAAACCAGAGCTCAGTGGAGGTGGTCTGGGTGGCCGTACCTAGACTCGCTTGCATACTGATGAGCCGATATATTGACTAAAGCCCCTGCAACATAACAGGCAATCCACTTTAGGTCCATTTGAAATGTCTGGGGCTGTTTTTTGATTGGAGTGCAGTGCTGTGCTGTGTGAGACTTATGTGTTGCTCTGCGACCGACTCCTGCTGACTGCCATGTCTCACTCCGTCTGTCTGTCTGTCTGTCTGTCTGTCTGTCGGTCTTCCCCACAGGCCATGGAGTACTCGGGGGTCCCATCTGTAACACTGATAGTTGGCTGCGGTCTGTCCTGCCTTGCCTTGATCACACTGGCAGTGATCTATGCCGTCCTTTGGAGGTAATTCCACAACCCGTTTGACCACCGCCGATAGGTTGTTTTATTTAGTGAAACATGGTTACGGTTATTATATTATTCCTGAAAGAAAGATGTGTTTCGTTGTGAGATGGATTAAGAATCCATATGTCGTGACCGACAAAGAAAATCCGCCACACTTAACGGCACCCTTTTCAATGAGAAACGAAACTGAAGCCAATAGAAGAGAAACCGTGACACCATAATGTGAGATGTATTTGTTGTGAGATAGATTCAAACATCTCGATCGACAAGTCCACTTATGACTTCTACTTGTTGGTCCTTAATGTGCGTATGAGAAATCAGCCTGAAACCTGTATCCAATACGATGATGGTTTAGGGTAAATAAAAGAGCAATGCAATGTATGAAATACATTTATCTTGTATGTTTTCCTCCTCCTCCTCCTCTCCTCAGATATATTCGTTCTGAACGATCTATCATCCTTATCAACTTCTGCCTGTCCATAATCTGCTCAAACATATTGATCCTCGTTGGACAAACACAGACTCACAATGCGGTAAGTGTGTCTATTCATCCTACTTCACTGGGAGACGTGTGCTGAGGAAATGAAACCAAGATGGCTGCTGGCTGCGAGAAGCTTGGTGGAAAAACAACAAACACAATTGTTACTTTTCCCCAAAACGGGGCTCTTAGTTGAAACTCCATGGGGTAACGATTAGAGCCGTGCATCGTTAGAACCTATTTTCAAGCCCAGTGCTAATCTTGCACTGATACACAATTCAAATCTACAAATCTACACAATGAATCTAAATGAGATATCAAGAGTTTGTAATGCCTTTATAAGATGTGGCTGGACTTTATTTTAGCTGGGAACCATTAGTCCCCAGAAACATGCGTCATTGTCCTCTGAACGTGAAAACCACCCCAAGGTGTTGGCATTGAGACAGCGGTGATCTTGAATGGCAATTAGATATGAGAGGCCACAGTAGAAGACTACAAATGGGCTGGAAGAGAAAAAAGGGAAGGGCAGATCCCTTTGAAGGGAAATACTGATGCATGTTTTATTGCAATTCATGAAATGAATGGCAGGGGCACCAGTTAGCATATCATCCTCCGCTAGCCTGTTGCGTGACTCTGCATCGGGTCTGAATAACTTCTGGTATGTGCGTGAATACAGAGTCGAATCTCAATCGAGGGTCATGATGCAAAGATGAACTTAAATCCAATTTAGCCATCGTGGAGCCGTCTCTAAATGTCTGCTAATGGTGATGATGAGCCCCGATGTAAAAAATAATGTGTCCCGCCTAACAGACAGACCACACTAGCTTACTTTGTCTCGCCATGCTTAGCCGATATATCTTTGAAATCTTAAGAATCACCGAAGCATATGATGACTATATCTGTGATGCCCATAAAACAAATTAAGCCTAAATACAATCTCGTCCAGACTATCCACATTGTGTGCGCTGAAAGCCAAAATGTATTACCACATTTCTCCAGCAAACTCTTCCAGGAAATATGTATCAAGCTTTTTCCTTTTTTTTTTGCTTTTTGCTTTTTTTAACTGGCCAATAAACAAGAGGCTCATGTAAGAGATTGTTTGGCAAACAGTGCTGGGGATTTACAAGCTGCCCACACAGAATCCCATCTCGGTGGGCTGGCAGTATTATGGGATGACACATCGGCCTATTACACAGACATTTCATTTAACCGCCATATTCCCAACATACCTTCACCTTTACTGGGAGAGAGGGCTTTGAACTAAATTGTCTGTTTTGGCGGTTTCATTGACATCTCTCACAGGTTTTAACCTTTTTCCCTTTCACTCCTTTGTGGGTTTTAGTGTGGTCATGGGAAGCTTTCTTGATGTTTTTGTTGGTTTTTTACACTGGTCATGTGTGGCTATTGGCTATTGTGGCTTATCTCAAATCGTTATGCTTTCTTTGTTTTTTTTGTCTTGTAATTGTACAGTTTGATCTGACTTTACTCTCCTGAAGTAAGTCTCTAAATATTGACTTTGAATTTACCTCTACCTGCATGTTTGTTAGAAATACATTAGCAAACCTTTGTTAAATGTCCTTATGCCATTTTTGCGATAACATAAAACAAAACCTCTGTGTGATCCAAACTTAAAATCATTGCTTCTAAAAGGTAGTAAGGAATTCCGCGGCGAGGCAGCGTTAAACTATCAGTTGTTTAGGTCTTATCTGCGTTCTTCTTGCTAAGGGCACATAGGGACTGAAGCATCCACGGTCTATCGCAAGGAAACCTGCACTCTGGGATCTGTGTTTTGTTGGTAGCACCAGGGATCTGACACAGTATCTGAAACATAGCTGAAACAAGACTGGGGGCCAGCACTTGTGCTGAGGCTTGTCAGGTTTCGATGGGGCCCTTGACATCGTCTCTATTCATTATAAGGACCCCTTCTGTACATGGACCAGACATTTGTCAACACTCCCCAACACAATATGTGTCCCTGGACATGTGGAGGAAGAACTAGAAGCTTTCGGCAAACATTTCCAAAATGTTCCACAAGCCGGCGAAAAGGAAGAGGAGAGATGCTATTTTTAAGAGTGGCCAAGATTCGTTCAAATGAGATTCATGGGACCATGCAATTCATCACTTGGTAAAAAAAAATAAAGGAATAATGAATTGTGCTTGTAGTATATCACTGTGACACCTTGTTTTCCTCCCCTCTCCTCTTTTAAACTGCATGCACTTAAGCATGCCCTGATTGGTGAGAAACAAGCTAGCCTCGGCTTGTTCCATCAGCGCCCAAACACCACCTAACCCCCCCCCGTTCCACTAGTTCCCTACTAAACGGCACTCGTCTGTCGTAGGAGTAGCGCATTAGTCACCGCACAACACATGAGTTACCTGTGTTCCTGCGCTCCAACCATGTCTGACATGCCAATGATGCTGTGCTATTCCCGTTTGATGGTATAGCGTGACGTATAAGTCACCGTGGGGGGGGGGGGGGTGAAGCACACGGGTACTGTCCCCCTACATCCACCAGCCCGCCAGGGTTTAATTGCTATGGCGCTTCACGCTGTTCCCATATGTTTCCTCCCTGACACAAGCGCTGTATAATTGGCTCTGTTCTTTATCCTTGCGTTGGGCTCCGTGGCGGATGCAAACGGTTGACTGGTGCATCGTGTTGTTGCACCGTGTCTCGCGAGGACAGCAGAGGCCGTTTTACGAGCAGGAAGTGAAGCAGTGAGTCACCTCTGCCGGTCCACGTCGTCGGTTATGCTTCGTCCTCTGTCACCCTGGTTTATAGGGAACGGAAGAACAAGACAGATGGGAAGGGAGGCAGAGGTTTGGCTTGTTAGTAGGGGAGAGAAAAGCCATTATCTTACCTAAAGAGATGCTCGCGGGGTTAATGTTTATGACCGGCAACATGAAGAAGTACAGCCAAACTGGAAAGACAGACAATGAACGATTATTATAAATAATAACTCTCACTGAATTCCTTCTTCCAGAGATAATGGCTTGAACCCTATTGCCTATTGTTCAATTCGTTTTTGTATGAAATGCTAAGTGCTAGCTCCACACATGCCCCAAAGTACAATATTTTGTTGTGTTGCCAAGGACGATTGCTGACAGTGACGCTAACTCCCAGAGACAGCCGTTCAGAAGGCTTCTTCAAATTAACAGTTTGATGTTTAGGCGATTAACGACAGGAATGATGTGGTACATGGTAGGAACCCTAATATAATTCCCTTTGGGAGGTAAGAAAGGAAACGCTTGATTAAGCCACTGTGGGATATTTGTGCGCTTAGATGTGTTGGCAGAACCACAGTTAACTGTCAACAAGAATGGACCTGAAAATAGATGCTTACATCTCTTGAGTTCAAGTCCCCATTGCTGCATTGAATATATCCTATAATACCTTTAGTGATACCCCTCCATTAATATAATATGACGTTGTTATAGTCAAAGTGCAATACACATGAATATAATAGGTAACTATTATAATAAATCAAAGAAAATACACCGTTTGCCATTACGAAAAAGTGTTTTATGTTCCAAAAAAAGAATCAATGCTTTAAAGTACAGTAAGAACCTGTTGCACACAATGCAGAAGAGACCATCATTGAAACTGTAGCAGGGAAATCAATTTGTGCAGAGGATAGACACTTCACAGAGTGCTTTACCCTCTTCCTCTCTCTCTCGCTCTCTCTCCCTCTGTCTCTGGGGGGGTTGTGATGACCACCGCCTTCTTGGCTGGAGCGTTTGTTAGTTATTCATGTGAAGAAGCCCGAGCTCTAACAAGCCTCCTTGAGAAGTAATGAGAAGATAGAAGTAGTTTTCACACCACATCTCGGAAACTTCACAGCATACAAGAATAAATGCAAAAAAATGAGATGAATCTGCCGGGGAGGTTTATGCAATAAGGACAACTCAACCTTGTCGCGTACAAAAAGAACTAGCCTCTCTGATGAGATGAGATGGCATCTTCCATGCACGACTAATGTTAGCTCCGAAACAGCAAAGTCTAATCTTTATTCGACGGGAGTTTGATTCACACATTTGTTTCCCCATGCACCCTATTTCTATGACTGGATGTTTTTTTTCTGAAAATACAGATGGTGTGGTTGTGTGATTATCAGCCTCATGAAAAAGTTAACTGATTAAATTACCATTAAAATAACACCGTCAGGAAATCACCCACTTTCTCTCTCTTGACTCCCCCCTGAGCTCTCTCTCTGTCGCTCGCTGCTGCTGCTTTGTACATCATTTTACATCTTAAACAGTCATTTAGGAAAAGAAAGTGAAGGAAGCCTTTGAGAATATTCTAGACAATGTCACAGTTTGAGCTCCCTGCAGGCAGAGCTTATACCAGCGGGGTAACAAAAACCAAATCTGATTTAAGATGTCTACTCCTGGGTCACGACCACGGATGATAAAAAAAAAAAACTTTATGGCCCTAATGTGATGCCGTAGTCCCCTTATTAGGCTAGCACACATTACAAAGGTTTTTTTTTTTCCGTGCCAACCAACCACCTAACCTACCTTTCGCATCTATCTGTGTCAACCTCGCTACGCCTTAAAGGGGCCCTCTTTTCCAAGGCTCCTCTGTTTCCATGGATACGGACACAGTGAGCTTAACATCTCTACGGCGTTTGCGATTCTAAAAGGGCAATGTGCACGGCGGGCTTCAAACGGGCCTCGGTGGACGCCGGCCCCCCTGAACATCAGCGCCGTGTTGCGGCGGCGGCGGCGGCGGCGTCGGCCACGCCCCACGCTTACCTCCCAACCGGCGTGTGCGTTTGTCGGTTGCTCGGGACAGTGTAGCCGCGGGCGGCGGCGGTCCAAAGTGACACCCGGCGTCGTGGCAACAGGGTAATAAGATCGGACCTGCAGCTTCCACCTCAAAACAGAGATCTTTATAGCAAAGGATGGTTTGTCGAGGTTCCGTTCACCCGTGTTCGAGCAAACAATTCATAAGACAAGTCTTTCGAAGTTGTTTGGATTGTCAGGCCTTCGTTCGAGGATATTTTTTCTCGCAGCCCTTGATTCAATTTTGCGACGCTAACTTATTTGAAGTTGTGGTATGCATCTGGCATGAATAAAAGAAGCAGTGCGCTGGAATCGTGACCGAATGGTTTTCCTATCACACCGTAGCCATACATAACAGAGCTGACTCTGAAGGCATGGAGGAGCATATAGGAACTATTCCCGAACGATGGGAACACATTGTAATCACAAGCGAGCAGAGTTGTTATCAATATTCATGAAGCACATTCTATAACAACCAGATAGATCATAATTTCTACATCGATTTTACTAATGCACATGCTGCAGTGATACCACGCAGTGGGGACTGCTTCTCATGCCTGACCACGATTCTACTGCCCCCAAAGTCGGTCGCATAGTATTATGAGTCGACCTGAAAAAGCACACAAACTTCACTGCATCCAAATACATATATTTATGCCCCCCTCCCGTCGAACCCCACACGTCGCCACGATGAAGTCTCTGCGCTTTAGGCATCGGTGGCGTTTGATATGCCTTCTGAAGCCGACACGGGTGGGTGGGATTACCAGACCACGTGCAGCCCCAGTGAGGGGCGCCGGGTGAGGGGAGGGTTTACGCTGTGTCTCCCAGCGGGGGGCCACAGCTTGTACTACAGAGGAGCCTCACGCTTCACAGGCCCCAGGGATCAGCCCAGAGACTCTCCATGGTCCATGGCCGGCTCTTCTGGTGCGAAGTCTCGCTTCAGATTACCACCGGGGCCCCCCACTCACACACACACTGCACATACTGTAAACCCAGGCTCGGAGTCTAACCAAATGAGAAGGAGAAGAAGGAGAAGGAGAAGGAGAAGGAAAATTAGAAGAAGGAGAAGAAGAAGAAGAAGAAGAAGAAGAAGAAGAAGAAGGAGAAGAAGAAGAAGAAGAAGAATGAGAATGAGAAGAAGAGTGAGAATGAGACGAAGGAGAAGCAGCAGTAGAATGGTTAATCTCTCAACCACGGCAAACGTCAGGAGCGCGTTCACAAAAGTCTTCTTCTTTGTTATTTAATTGTGTTCACCATTTCGAGGGAGGCGCTTATCGCTTATCCAGGGGAGGGGGGTAATGAAGGTGGTGGCAGGGGGGGGCGGCGGGGAAGGGACAACAGTGATGTACCCCGGCTAATGAGGCAAGAAGATGCCCGCCCCGCTGTGGAGGGCTAAACGCCTCTACTGCCGCTTCCCGGTGGTGTGATTCAGCGGCGCGGCGCTAGTGGTTAGCCAGCCTCCTCCCGGTGCAAAGAGATTGACCTTGGCTCACATGCCTCCAGGTGCGCGCTCTAGCATACTAATGAGAGAGGGCCGTAGAAGGGGAGGGGGGAGGGGGGGGCGCCACGCCACTGCCACGTCTCGTATGTGCGCGCGTGCGGCGCGTGTGTCTGTGTGGTGTTGTGTGTGTGTGTGTGTGTGTGTGTGTGTGTGTGGGCCGGCCTGAGCTGGCGCAGATCTCTGCCACCGGCGCCATCTTTTGGGTCGCATTACTTTCGCTTGGCGGTGCGTTCGTTCTGCTGTTTGATTCGTAATCTTGTGCTATTCGCAGAATCATAGTATGTTAACGGGGTCTATTGATAGGACTCATCGATTTGTTGTTGTTGTTGTTGTGGTGGTGGGATTGACTCATGACAGCAGGGGCGCTTCCGCCTCGGGAGTCTCTAATGACGGACCTTATCGTCTCCGTCTGTGAATCACAGCACAGGCCGCTATTAGACGGGCCCGTTACAATAGTTACCGGCCTGCCATAATATCCTCGTGTATCGATTACACGCTCTTGCCCGTCCCGATGTTTGTCCACCAGGTGGATGCAGGAAAGGGCCGTGCTTCACTGGGATGAGGTTTGATTGAAAACTCACACCCAACCCTGATGCTCATCTGTTCTGCCCTGTGTGTGTGTGTGTGTGTGTGTGTGTGTGTGTGTGTGTGTGTGTGTGTGTGTGTGTGTGTGTGTGTGTGTGTGTGTGTGTGTGTGTGTGTGTGTGTGTGTGTGTGTGTGTGTGTGTGCGTGCGTGCGTGCGTGTGTATGTGTGTTGGTTACTTTTGACACCACCAGGGCGTGTGCACGATGACCACGGCCTTCCTGCACTTCTTCTTCCTGGCGTCGTTCTGCTGGGTTCTGACCGAGGCGTGGCAGTCCTACATGGCCGTGACGGGCAAGGTCCGGACCCGGCTCATACGCAAGCGCTTCCTCTGCCTGGGCTGGGGTAAGTGGTGACTCAGTGGCGCCCGGTTCTCTATGTTTTTCTATGCGGCGTGAGTTTGTTCCGGTGGCGAAAGACGTCCTTCAACCCCAGGTTGTTGTCTTTGTCTGAAACTCATTATTGGGGTTGTTGAAAAGTTGTGGCGTGACGATGGCTTGTTTGGGTCGGTGGTGAAGGCCAGGGCGTTCCACACTCGATGTCCGATTGGGTGAGGTGGAGAAACCGTCTGGGCCGCCGGCTCTAAAATGGTGGGAGGCTGCACTCGTGTTGGTGAGAATCCCGTGCAAGGCGGGACACGGCTCGGATCTGTAGTGTGGGGTGTAACTGTGGGATGTACAAGCATGGTGTGAAATGCCTGGGAGTCGTAGATCCACCACAGAGTGTGTCCCAGTAAAGAGAGAGGGAGAGCAGATTCTTAGCTCACCGTTAGAACATAATATAATCTGGTACACGGCCACGTCACTAAAGCGTGTATACGAACGCACACACGTAATTGTTTATTTGTTAGTACTTATCCTGATTAACGTAAAAATGCCTCTTACCCATTTCATAGCCTCGAGCCCTCTCATTGCCTCTTAGCCTTTCACAACTTGCATCATTTATAGTTGGCAATGTCCTGGGTTGTAAATAGTGTTGCTTCATATTTAGTTTACTCTTCTTATTCAATATTATCTCCTTCTGCACCAACCTCACAGAGTCACCTTCCTTCTGTGTGCAACACGTCTGAGCGTCCTTGGGTTATGAATATCCCATGTTCCTGTAAGCAAGCATTCGCACCGAGAATAATGAGAAGCCAGCCTGCTGTCTCTCTCCTCGCCCTCCTCCTATCTGTGGAAGGAACACATCAGGGGAGAACATACCGTCTTTCGAATAACTTCTATAGTTGCCTATAATGGGTGGCTCAAATGCACTCTGAGAACCCTATCCACAGGGCTGACTTATAGATTTTAGAAATATGTGAGAAAATAAATAGAAAATAATCTATTTGATTAGGAGGGAGCCCACACTCATTCTTCTTGTTACCTAGCAACAAACAAGGCTCCCCACTTCATTGCAGTGCCACTGCTTGCTGGAGAGGAAGGAACAGAAAAAAAAGACAAAGCCTGAATTTCAGATGGCGAGGCCGTTTGATAAAATATCATTAAAACCATCATTGGAAGATCAAGAATCTAATCTGTATCTGTCGAACATCAAGAGTTAACCGTTTTTTTCGCTCGGATGACGATGAGGCAGAGCATTTAGCGAGCGTGTTTGCTGTTAACGTCGGAACATGCAGTCTTTTTCTGCTAGCCTCCGACATTCAGAGTGGCGCGTCGCCTTTTCCGAACATACGTGTGTTCCTAATCGCGTCTCGCTGCGATGCAGTGGGTTAACCTTGGCTGTTTACCGCATGGTGATTTATGAGCTGCGTGGGTACACTAGGCTCTCTTTAGCTGCCCCCCCCACCCCCCTTACACAACCCCCCCCCCCCCCTACACACACACACACAGCTGACAGGCCCTGAATGACCAAAGGGGGGCCCCTTGCCATGAGTCTCCAGGAACTGATTGCATCTGCGACACCTGCCCCAGCGGCCCGAGGACGTGTTAATATTCCGGGCACACGGGCAGCCGGGATGGAAACGCAACAATCCATTGCACAAATCCATATCGAGGGGGCAAAGAGTGGAATCCCCCCCCCCCCCTGTCTTATAGATAAGGCTGAGGGAGTAGGAAGGCGGGACAGTGGGGTCCCTTATTGGTATTCTTTGCGAATGCATTTATGCTTTTTCTCTGTTTTTGTTATCGCGTCGCCGTTCTCTGGCGAGGTGTCCCTTAATGCCGTCTTGTGCGATGGAACACGGGGACGCCGGTGTTATGGAAATGCGTGGGTACGTCGTAGTGTGCCGTTGTTAGCACCGTGGTTTTGTGGGGCTCTGGGCGGCTCCCGCTCGGGCAATCTCCCCGAAATCACACACAGGGGTAGTGACTCTGCGTCGAGTTAAGCTTTTTAGGAAGATCCGCCATTTTGCAAGCATCTTGAAAGGCTAATGCGGCTGTTGATTTATTTGTCTGTCTTTGTTTGCTTTTTTTCTTTTTTAAAGGATTACCGGCCTTGGTTGTCGCAGTCTCGATGGGATTCACTAAAGCGAAGGGCTATGGGACCCCCCAATAGTGAGTCTGTCTGTTCCGTCTCTTTTCCCTCCCCAAATAGTGAGTCGTTCTGTTCCGTCTCTACCCTCCCCCTGGATGCCAGCACTCTATTTTATTTCATGAACCCAGGCTGTGAAAGCTTAAATATCTCCAGTGTGTTTGGGGCTAACCCTGAACCGTGTCAGGAATAAGGAGCCCAAGATAAAGGAGAAACGATGGGACGCAAGGAATGCTTAGGCCCAATCCCATTCCTACCCCTCACGCCTTCCCCTTACCCCTTCAAAACAAGGGGGAGGGGTAAGGGGAAGGGGTAAGGGTTAGGAATGGGATTGGGCCTTTATCAGCTCCTTTTTTTTTAGCAAACGACTACCTCGTTTAAAATGGCCTCAAAAATCAACACATGCCTCATCGAATTAAAATTCAGCCTCTGCGAGGTGGCTCCCAGTCCTCTATTTCGAAGTGCATCACAGCTGGACGGTAAACGAGTGAACAATGCTTTAAAACTCTCTTTAGCGCTACCTTTTTTGAATGTATTTTTATTTTTTTGCTGTAGCAAAACATTCATTTTGTTGAAACTTTGTTGAAATTAAACCACAGCATATGCTAGCACTCCCCTGGTACTGGGGGACAGAATGCAGCTGTAGGCGCGCACCGCCCAGCCCTGCGCGCTGGACGGAAATGCTGATTTCTACTGTTTTCTGCTGTTCCTGTGTGCCGCTCTGCAGCTGCTGGCTGTCTCTGGAAGGGGGTCTCTTGTACGCCTTCGTGGGGCCCGCGGCGGCCGTGGTTCTGGTAATTATAGCCGTGTATTTACCTTCATTGTGAAATGCCCCTTTTTTATCTTTTTTTTTTTTTTTTTTAATCAAAACCAAGAGACGACGCGAAATGAATGAATGCTCGTGTTTGTTTGTTGTCGGGGGAATAAACAAAAACAAAAGAAAACACCCTTCCAAGCCAAACGGATGACGCGGCTCCAATTAGGACGAGTCGATCCGAGAATTCCTTTCTGTCTATTCCTGCGTTGTTTTGCTGAAATCCTTTTAGCCCCCGGATTGATTCTCCCCATCAGCTTTTATGGACGTGGTTAATATCTTCACATACGGCCCCCGGGGGCCCTTCCACTGTGTAATTGTCATGACGCAATTGAAAGATGTCAGGATCTTCGCAATACCTATTCCATAAACCTCAACGGCGAGAAGGGAGATGCAACATAGACCTGGAGATAAATCTCAATGAAGATTAAAAACCCGGAAAAGCGCCCGAGAAAAAGAGGGATAACTGCGAGCTAATAAAATCAATGTTCTAGCACCTTCTCTCTGCAGAAATATTACACTGTAAAGGGTAATGCTTTGATGATCCCCTGCTCTCTCTCTCTCTCTCTCTCTCTCTCTCTCTCTCTCTCTCTCTCTCTCTCTCTCTCTCTCTCTCTCTCTCTCTCTCTCTCTCTCTCTCTCTCTCTCTCTCTCTCTCTCTCTCTCTCTCTCTCTCTCTCTCTCTCTCTCCCCCCCCCCCCCCCCCCCCCCCCTACCCGTAGGTCAACATGGTGATCGGCATACTGGTGTTTAATAAACTGGTGTCCAGAGATGGCATCCTGGACAAGAAACTGAAGCACCGGGCAGGGTATGACAGCACCCTGCAGTTAGTACTCCTTTCATTTCCTTTTCTTCCCCACACACCGTCTCACACATATATACATATGTATGTTCTGTACGTCTAACCCCCACGAGTAAAAACACACACATCCTTTGATTTCCTCTAACGGATGGAAATCCGGCCCCGCCCACATCCCCGTCCTCTCGGGGCCCCCGCGCTTGCACGCGAGGAAATTAGAAGTATAAACATAAAGGGGTCACGGCGGCCCCCCGGGGAGCTGCGTGGCGTTCGGGTTCCCTCTTGGCAGAATCAGTCCAAGATGAATAGGAGGACGAGAAGGACGACGGAGAGGAGGAGCACGTCTTACACGGTCGCCCCGCGCCCTCCGCTGGGGTACCGCCGCTGCTCGTGGGGGCGTAGCCGTAGCGGGCCAATGGTCGTCGGGGGCGGGGGTGGGGGGGGGGGGGGACGGGGGTGGGGGGGGGGGGCTGTGTTCACGCCGTCCTACAGTGCTCTCTGTTCCAGCGCGTGTCTCTCCCTTGTGTCTCCGCAGACAGATGAGCGAGCCGCACACGGGCCTCACGCTGAAGTGCGCCAAGTGCGGTGTGGTGTCGACCACGGCGCTCTCCGCCACTACCGCCAGCAACGCCATGTGAGTGGGGGGGGGGATGGGTGTTGATGGATAAGCCCGGAGGAGGGGGGGGGGGGGGGGGGGGGGGGGGGGGAGGGGGAGGGGGGCGCCATCTATCGATACCGCACCGCGAGGTGTGGTCCGATGCATCACCGGGCTTGTGAGGGCGGGGTCAGAGTGACTCAGAGAATCCCCCCCCCCTCCCCCCTCCCCCCCTCCCCCCTCCCTCCATAGCAACCTTCCCTAACCTTCCAAGATTCCGGCTCCGAAGCACATATCCTTTCGAGTTTCGTTCACGTGTCCACGTGGAGAACCTGAACCTCTCACTAATCCACACTTTTGTTGATGCCGTTTTTTTTAAAGCGTGAACAAAAACAACATTTCACACCTTTTCCTCCTCCCTTCACTTCCTCTGAGCAGTCCTCCGTTCCAGCTGAGCGACCTTACTTCCCTCTTTCCCCTCCCTCTCTTCCTCTTCCTCCTCCTCTTCCTCCTCCTCTTTCCCCTCCCTCTCTTCCTCCTCCTCCTCTTCCTCCTCCTCCTCTTCCTCCTCCTCCCTCTCCTCCTCCGCCCTGACGCTGCGTCCACTCCTCCTCCTCTTCCTCCTCCTCCTCCTCCTCCGCCCTGACGCCGCGTCCTCTCCTCCTCCTCCTCCTCCTCCTCCCTCTCTTCCTCCTCCTCCTCATCCTCCCTCTCTTCCTCCTCCTCCTCCTCCTCTGCCCTGACTGCGTCCTCTCCTCCCTCTCCTCCTCCTCCTCCTCCTCCCTGACTGCGTCCTCTCCTCCCTCTCCTCCGCCCTGACTGCGTCCTCTCCTCCTCTTCCTCCCTCTCCTCCTCCTCCTCCTCTTCCTCCACCCTGACTGCGTCCTCTCCTCCTCCTCCACCTCCCCCGCCTTGACTGCGTCCTCTCCTCCCTCTCCTCCTCCTCCTCCTCCTCCGCCCTGACTGCGTCCTCTCCTCCTCTTCCTCCCTCTCCTCCTCCTCCGCCCTGACTGCGTCCTCTCCTCGGCAGGGCGTCTCTGTGGAGCTCCTGCGTGGTGCTGCCCCTGCTGGCGCTCACCTGGATGTCGGCCGTGCTCGCCATGACGGACAAGCGCTCCATCCTGTTCCAGATCCTCTTCGCCGTGTTCGACTCTCTGCAGGGCCTGGTCATCGTCATGGTCCACTGCATCCTGCGCAGAGAGGTGACCCGTCCCTGCGTTCGCGTATCCCGAGGCGCCCGCGCGTCACGGATGTGTCCGCGGCCGCGCCATAAACCGCCGCTCTCTCCGTCGAGTCGCTGGCCTGCAAAGTTTGGTTTATTTGTTACGTTTTAGTTGCGTAACGCTGCCACGGCGCACAGTTGCGAGGCATGTCTGCGCTCTGCACAACGGGAAGACTGCAGGGAATTAAACAACCTGCACATCCCACTGCACTAAGATCGACCTTGATTACATAAATGTGAATCGCCATTGCATATGTTATATGTGTGTGTGTTTATGTGTGCATGTGTGACACTAAAGAGCCGTTGTTCCCTCGCCGCTAGGTACAAGATGCGTTCAGGTGTCGTCTTCGAAACTGCCAGGATCCGATGAACGCCGACGCCACCGGAACCTTCCCCAACGGGCACGCTCAGATTATGGTGGGCGGAGCTATCCCTTCTTATCTTTTAATTGCAACAGGCGTGGGCGTGCTCCATGAATATGTACCGTGCTTAATGTACACACACGCCCACACCTGCTTCAGCTCTGTTATTGTTTGTTGTATCATTTCCTTATGGTATGGATTTGATTTGGGTTCAGCGTTCGCTGGTATGATTTGGTTCGACTGAAACGCCAGTCGCAGCTTAAACATTGTTTAACAAGGGCTCAAAACTCAACAAGTACATTCATTAGGTTTAGTGTCTGCGTCGTGCCGATTTCATGTGCCTGTCGTGTATACTACGGCCCTTATAGGAGAACAGGGCTGGGCCTGACCTTTAAAATGCAATACGATCTCCGGCTAACTCCAGCGCAATGTCGCTGGCTCATCGTTTCGACGCTACTCTGCCCTTAATATCTGTAATGCTCCTCCATTTGCAATATATTGCAAATGGTTTTCAGTGTTGCATAATAGTGTCGGGGTCGCCTGGTTTAATACAGCCATTAGCAGCATCCTCCTACAGGTGGTTTGTTTTTTTTTTTCAAAAGAAATACTCCCAGTCGACAGTCAGCAATACCGAACCCCTGAATTATTTTGCATGAAAATGGATTGAGTTTGCATATTGATAACTGAGCAGAAGATGAATATTGTCCTTTTACGGAATGTAAAATCAATCCCGCTCTTTATTTCATGGTTTCATATCAATGTAATGGAGTTAGCACTTGATTATACGTCTAGTCATTTAAATGGCTGCTGACGGTCGGTCTGCGTTGTCCCCCCTACAGACGGACTTTGAGAAGGACGTGGACATCGCCTGCCGATCAGGTAAGGACTGCCCTCCCTCCGTCGGTCCCCCCCTGGTCTGACGGGTGGCCCGGGGGGGTGTGTGCTGCTGCAGCAGACACCCCCCCGGGCCACCCGTCAGACCAGGGAGCCGTTGCGTAACCACCGCTGGGTTTTGCTCCGTTGTCAGAGCCACAGACTTTTTCTTGTTTTTCCCAAAAAGCGAGCGGGGTACACTAGCAGCGCTAGCGTGTGCACTTAACTCGCGCACTGTGGCGCCCGGGCGGAATTGGAAACGGCAAATTGAATTGACTGCCGGGGCCTGGGGTTCACCTGCCCTGTGGACGCCGAGCAGAGGACGTCTGAATAGAAATAGCTTCCTTGTCTTTTTTTTCACACCGTATAACAGCGACGCTTTTTGAATCGTGATTTTTCTTCTTTTTTTTTTTTATTATTAAAACATACATTTCTGAGTGACCCAAGCGGGCAGAATACTTGAAGCAATCTTTTATTTTTCTCTGGTATTCCTTCAATTATTCAGCGGCAGGAAGGTATTTCGTTGGGTGGTCCCTGCGACGCCTAGGCTTCCATCCCTTCGGGCCACATCAATTACTTATTAACGAGCGCATGTTTTAATTAACGCTAAGGATGTGGAGACGTTTATATGATTTTTTATTTTTTTTTAAGTAAGGGCCCCAGCGAGGGGCTGCGAGGGCCTATTTAAGCCAGGGGCCGGCAAGGAGCTGAACAGGCTCGTTCATTACTCGCTCTCAGGTCTGAGAACCACAGCCCGGGTAAGGCCCCAGGGCCCGCAGGTATAGCCCCCCCCCCCCCCCCCGTGGTGGACGTGAAGCCGGGTGTGTGTGTGAGGATAGTTGCAGCGCAAGGAGATGGAGAGGCCACCGAAAGGACGGACAGACGGACGGACGGACGGTTATCGTTTTGGTGGAATCATCCTAATAGGAAGAGGCTGTGATCACGGAGTACTTACTTTGCAGTGATGTGATTGCGCCGCTCAGAGAGGCTTGCGTGCTCAGTCACACACTTGAGAGCGCGTGTTGTGGAGCCTCTTCAGAGGGTGTTACAGCAGGCCCCGTCAGCCTGGGAACACACAGGGCTGGACGATTCACCGAATTCAAACCGACACCACCACCATGTGATAGAACGCGTTATGCAGATCGCAAAGGGTGCGATTAAAATAAATAAAAAAATATATATATATATCTTTTTTTTAACTGTTACTGTTACTGACTGGAGATCAGTAAGATTTGCATCTATTTTCCTTTTACAAATCAATAGTTAAATAAAGATGTTATAATATCAGTTCATGCATCAATTCATCTCAACACATCGGCCTGGCCTAAAGGAAAGAGCCGTTTATATGTTGACTGCTTCCAAAGTTGTGTTGGTTATACTACAGAATGATTGATAACGATGAGGTAAAAAATAATAGCGTGATAAATCGCAATGGCAATATTGGTTGAAATAATCGCAATTGGATTATTTCCCCAAATCGTTCAGCCCTACGGAGGAGAGAACGGAGCCGGTAGCTGGTTCCCGCTGCCGCTGACCAGGCTGTGCTAACTGTACCAGGCTGTGGCCACGCAGCAGGATATAACTATCTTAACATTACATTTGGGCGCTTTTCTAATTACACGCTGACCTTTTTGTCAGCAGATAGATCCCTTCATTCCAAACTCGGGAGGTGGACATTAAGAGGGACGGACGTAGGGTACAGTCCCTACTTGTGGTAAAAGGTTTTTTTTCTAATGGGATTTTTCTTTGGTTGGCGGTGGCAAGGTGACCATAACCACATTACGAGATAAGGGTGTCACTATTGGGCAGAGGGGGAGGGAGAGAGGGAGCGAGAGAGAGGGAGAGAGAGGGAGGGAGGGAGGGAGAGAGAGAGAGCGATGTAATGAGCCCAGGGAAATGTATTGCGTGTTCACCCAAAGTGACCTGTGTCAGTTCCCGGCAACTTTAAGTCACAAAGAATGAGTCCCTTCCGGGCAGCATGGAAAGTCACACACCGGGCATATTTATAATTTATACTGTCAAATCCATAAAAATATAACAAAATACTAAAGAAACCAGACAGAAACCCGGAAAAACAAGCGCAAAGTCAAACCCAAGTTTAACGTGGAACTATTCCGGCTCCGTTCGGATCCCGCACGTCGCGGCTCGACCCGACCAGGGCACCCCCACTGTGGGTACAAGAACACCCCTCTAACCCCCCCCCCCCACCCCCACCCCCCTCACAGCGCTCCACAAAGACATGGGCTCGTGCCGCGCGGCCACCATCACAGGCACGCTGTCCCGCATCTCCCTGAACGACGAGGAGGAGGAGGAGCAGCAGCAGAAGGCCTCCGAGGGCCTCAACTACTCCACGCTGCCGGGCAACATCATGTCCAAGGTCATCATCCAGCCCTCGGCGCTGCACATGCCCATGGGCGTGGGCATGGCCGGCGGCGAGCTGGGCGACGGCGGCGGCGGCCTTGGCGGAGACATGCGTCGCGCGGTCTACCTGTGCACGGACGACGCCATGCGCCACGGCGAGCAGGACATGAGCGGCCGCGACATGGACGGCCAGATGATGGAGACGGACTATATCGTGATGCCGCGGGCGGGGGGCGGCGGCGGCGGCGGCGGGGGCGGGGGCGGAGCCTCGGTGGGCAACGTGCCCACGCTGCTGAAGGACGACTGTAAGATGGGCATGGGCATGGAGACACTGTCCCACGACCGGCTCATGCACTACAAGATGAGCCCCGACTTTGGCGGCATGAGCGCGGCGGCCATGGAGCACCTGGGCCTCGGGCTGGAGCAGCAGCAGCAGCAGCAGCAGTACCCCGGACCCCCGGAGCACATGCAGACCCTGCCCTTCGAGCCGCGCACCGCCGTCAAGAACTTCCTGGCGGAGATGGAGGAGAGCGGCGGGCTGTCGCGCAGCGAGACGGGCTCCACCATCTCCATGAGCTCCCTGGAGGTGAGGGGGACGCGGGGGGGGGGGGGGGGGGGGGATCTGGTGATTGGCGTTTGTGAGTGGATGAATTTAGGGCTGAGGGGTTGCAGATGTGAGTGAGTGGATTTAGCAGTGTACGGTGACTGTTTGAGTCTGTTTGAATGCCTGCATTTAGAACAGTATGATCAGTGTTAGACTTGGACTTATGAGTTAGTACTGTTTGCTGACCGTGACGAAAATTGACCACGACATGCTTAGTACGATATGCTTTCTGTTACATCGGCTATTGAATGAATGAATATAGGAAGATATGCAATAACACAGGCATGTGAATGAATGGATATAGGCCGATAAGCTTAAAGGCACCCGGTGCAACTTTATGTAAACATTCAATGAAAATTAAACATTCAATTTCTAGTCTTTTTTACACGTAGTAAGTTTCAATAACTCCATACCATTACATATCGACATTCAAGGAGCAAAGATGAGACGTCGCTGTGTGGTGAGAACTGATAGAAAATCGTAAACAACAACAATCGCCGGTGGGGAGAAGCCATTTTTCCATTGACTGGAAGCCTGCTTTATTTATTGTAGGTTACAAAAAATAAAGAAAATGGCGGCATTGTTGTTGTTATCGATTTTCTATCAGTTCTCACCACACAACGACGTCTCATCTTTGCTGCTTGAATGTCGGTATGCAATGGTATGGAGTTATTGAAACTTACTACGTGTAAAAGAGACTAGAAATTGAATGTTTATTTTTAAGCCTCGAAAGTTGCACTGGGTGCCTTTAATGATAGACGTGAATGAATGAATGTAGGACTATAGTCCTACTGTTGGGCATGAATTATTTCATTAGTCTATAGGCCTACTTTTAGAAGTGTGATGGTTCATTGTTGATATATTGTCTTTTTGGACCATGTTATTTACAATACACACTTTAGTGTGCATTGTTTGAGTGTGAGTGTTGGTGCATGCATCAGCCAGTCAGAATCCAACTAGCATCATGTTCCTGTACCTATTCCTTTACAGAGAAGGAAGTCTCGGTACTCGGACCTGGACTTTGAGGTAGGTGGTCGAGGGCTTTGTGTCCAAGCGTTCACCCTGTTCACACAGTAGGGAGCCCTGGTGTTGCCTTTATGTTTGCCGTTTGATTTACCATTACTTTTTCGTTGCACTTAAGCTTATTAGAGTCGCATTGCACCAACGCAGACAGATTTACCGACGTGCTGAGTAGTTAAAAAGGAAAGGCAAACGCTGTAAAGTGACCAAAAAGGTCTTGCAGCCCTCATCCACACTTTCTCCCATCTGATACATGCATTCGCTGGACTTTTTATTTTGAAAGAAAAAAAAAATGAATGCTTTAACAATTCATTTGCACTTTTCACTTCTAATTTTTTTACCACTGATTTCTTCCTCGATTGTAACGGTTTGCCACATCAAGTCAACGCTATAAAAAATAAAAAAAATAAACGGGAACCAAAATCCGAGAGAAGGTTTCCGGCGTTTTCTTCCTGATGCAAACCCCCCCCCAATCAACATCTCCCGCATATAGAATAACGTGCACACTTGCAATCCAAAGGGAACAGACAGAGGGTGATTGCGCCGCCTCCTTGGCAGCGCAGAATGCATCCCTCCTGCTCCTCCTCAGAGCACGCCGCCCCCCACTGTCAGCGTTTTATTCCTCTCTGGTAAAAGCCCCTGTGATGGGCTGCTTCATAAGGTAGTGTCCTTCAGAGATAGAGCGCTTGTGCGAGCTGTCCTACAGTATTTGCACAGGGCCACGCGAGGGCTTTCCTTTACACCGCCACTTGATTATAGATATGCAGAGGCCAGCGCATATTTATTTGTTTTCACCGGCCCCGCCAGCATACTGAACACACGAGTAAATTGAGTTTGGTGTGTGACTGTGTTTTGTAAAAAATTATTGGCTTTCAATACAAAACAAACCCCCCACCCTTTCTGCTATTGCAGAAAGTCATGCACACCAGGAAAAGACACATGGAGCTGTTCCAGGAACTGAATCAGAAATTTCAAACCCTGGACCGATTTCGAGACATACCAAATATGGGCAGCATGGTGAGTAACAGGAAACCAAGGCGGGTCGGCTGTCTGCCAATTAGCCCGGATCGGCATCACCGAGTAGCCTGTTTTTAGATATATATCCGGGGCGCAGGGACACAAGTGTGTGATTGTGCAAATGAGCAGTTAGTCGGCTAATGTATTCATGTGGAAGAGAAGACTCCTATATCTAGCGGCCTTGCCAGCAGCTGGCAGGAGGGACTTTGGGGACAGGCCTAACCCCACCCCCACCCCCACCCCCACCCGCCCGCCTCCCTCTCCACAAGGGCCGGTGTCAGGGAGCGAGAGAGAAGGCTGCGGCTGTCTCTCGGCCATCCACTTGCCAGTGCATCCATTCCCCCCCAAACCCCCCCCCCCCCCCCCCTCAACGCAAGGCCATGAATGCACTTTTATTTCCATGCTTATCCCCCTTCTCCCCCAGCTTCCCCGTCATTAATCCACGAATGCATGGCGAAACGATTCTCCAAATCGACCCACCTCCGCACAAACACGCCCAGGGGGGGGGGGGGGGGGGTCTTCAGTGGACGAGACTAAAAAGGTTGAAAGTTGGATGTTGATGTCATTTGTTCTTCTATTCTTTTGGGGGGTTTTGGGTCTGTTTCACTGATCTGCGGTAGGCGAGCGAGAGCGTTGGTGGGGGGGGGGGGGGGGGGGGCTGTACCAGCTGTCCCGTTGGGGGGGCTGTCATAGATAGAAGCGTTTTCTCTCTGTTTGACGCGTAACCCCCCCGTTGTTAGCCGAAGCCCTCCAGGACCAGTACGAGACCAGTATACTAGTATTACCAGTACACCACCACCACCACCACCACCACCCCCCATCGACCCCTTTTGACACAACGCACCAAGCCTTTGCTCACATTTCAATCACCCCCACAGCACAGTGTAATTTGTTGCTTGTTGCTTAGTTACCACCGGCAGGACTTTTTCTTTTTCTTTATCACAAAAAAAAAAGAAAAAGGGTTAGAAAAGCTAGATCCTCACTCACCCGTTTTCCTTTCTTCCCCGACCGGTTCGCCACTGCAGAGGCCACTGCAGACGATGGTAACTATTTTATATTCCTTCCCCTGGGGTTTCTCGATTCCTGTATCAATCATCTGTTTTGTTTCCCACCGTGTCTTTGACTGGGATCGAGGGCCAACTGTTTAATGTGAGCCATGTATCCATACATCATTTGATCTATCATACAGTGTATATATATATATATATATATATATATATATATATATATATATATATATAATGTGGTGACTATTGGCAAAAGAGCCTCATATAGTAAGAATCAATACAGTAAAGTACATTTTCACAGAGAACACATCGATACATTTCTATGAGCTCTTTTCTTGCAAATGGTGCTGAAAGCTTCCCACATCATGAAGTACACACACACACACACACACACACACACACACACACACACACACACACATCCCTCCCCCCCACCCACACACACACACATCCCCCCCTCACGCACACACACACACATCCCTGCCCCGCCCCCACCCACACATACGCACCCACACACACACACACACAAACACACACACACCCAGCCGCCGGCGTGGATGTTAACATAGTACCCGATGTCCGGACTCATGTTGGGCACCAGGGAGGCTCCACAAGACGCAGCGCAACTAACCTCCCCCTTAACCCCCCCCGTCCCCCGTCCCCGTCCCCGTCCCCGTCCCCCGTCCCCGTCGCCCCGTCTCGTCTACAGGACACCAAGACAATGCCAAACAAGAACCCGTGGGAGAGCTACAACCCGGCCTGCGAGTACCAGAACTACGCCACCATGAGTGTCCTGGAGCCCGGCGCCAAGGCCTCCCTGGAGATGACTGCGGCCGAGTGGGAGAAGTGTGTGAACCTGCCCCTGGAGGTCCAAGAGGGGGACTTCCAGACGGAGGTCTAGTGGGAGAAGTGTGTGAACCTGCCCCTGGAGGTCCAAGAGGGGGACTTCCAGACGGAGGTCTAGTGGAGGGAGAGGGAGATGGGGGGGGGGCAGGGAGAGAGAGGGGGGGAGAGGGGGGGAGGGGGGGAGGGGTGGCAGGGAGAGGATGTATTTTGCACTGAAAAAAAAGCAACTGACTTTTTGAAAACAGCCTTGGCGTACATATCTGGATTATAAGGAGCGCGGCGGAGACATTATGTGCCAATACCGGTGGAGAGGAAGAGGAGGAGGAGGAGGAGGAAGGAGACGAGGAAGCGAAGAACAACAACATGGGAGACGGTGGGGGAATGTGGGGGGGGGAACTCCATCAGTGTTACTTTTTGTATTCTCACTAGTGTACTTAGTGTGGGGGGAAGCCTGGTGTACAATATTTACCATCACGTGTTTCAAAAATATCTGTTGAGGAAAAAAATTGGCAACAAAAAAAAAGGAACAAAAAAAAAAAAAAAGGTAAATCTCGCGTTCGACGAAACAACCTCGAAAAAGTAACTGACATGCCATGTCGTCCCAGCTTCGTCGGGTCCAGCTTTGATTTCCGAAAACGCTCGACCCGGAAGCACAATGTATATATTTATGCAGGTTTTTAAAGAGTTTATAACAGTCTGTTTGGCCATTACTACACTTTTTACTTTATAATATAAAAAACATGGACGGCAAAGAGGGATTTTTTCTTCGTCATATTAAAAATGAATGTTTGTCAAGCTACATTCTTCATTGCTTTAAATGCAATAAAGATAATACTCACTTTTATATAAATAATATATTTCACAACTTTAATACTGCAGAATCTGCTTCAAGGACCCCCAGGCAGGCTCACTCATCTGCAGCTGTATAAAATATTTAAAAACAAAACGTTGTATGGTGTAAATAAAATTTTGTCTACATATGTTTTACTCGTGCCAATTTATTTTAATGAGAAAAGAAAAATGCCAACCTGATCAGAGTTCTAGCGAAAAATGTTAACATTTGAAAAGGAATGTAAATAAAAGAGGAAATATGTTCGTACTGCTTCAGCGGTTGTGTCAAGTTTATGTGGTTCCGGTTCACTTTTTTCTCACCTACAAAATCAATTCCATCTCATCATATGACCCTTCCAGGAATCTATTTTTCAAATTACTTGCACTTCACTTCAACTCCTGCCACTCTGAAGTAACTGCCCTATCTCGGAGATAGCTGCCCAGAAATGTCCCTCGGTCTTCTTGGTATAAAATGCGCTGGACTGTTTTAAGTCAATTATGAGAGACGGAGAGAGAATAGTTGGTTCCATTTATCCAGCACCTCAACAACCACCCCTGGGCTCTGATAAATGTCAGCTTCAGGTGAAGAAGGAGCCATCTCTGCTATCATTTAAGGCAAAGCTGAACTCTGAAAGCTAGTGCACTGCCAGACTCCCTTTCACACATCTACACCCCACACACACACACACACGGACACACACACACACAAACACACACCAACCTCCATATCAGATTTCTATACTTTGCTGGGGAAGAACTTTCGCTCTCTAATGGGTTTTCGAGCTTTTGGTGTGTCTGTGTGTGTGTGTGTCTGTGCATCTGTGTGTGTGTGTGTGTGTGTGTGTGTGTGTGTCTGTGCATCTGTGTGTGTGTGTGTGTGTTTCTGCAAAAGTTTGACTGGATAAGATCAGTCAAGATTTGGGAGCGGCAGGAGATAGCAGTGGAGGTGTGTCTGTCTGTGTGTGTGTCTGTGTTTCTGTGTGTGTGTGTGTGTGTGTGTGTGTGTGTGTGTGTGTGTGTGTGTGTGTGTGTGTGTGTGTGTGTGTGTGTGTGTAGTGTGTGTGAGCACCACAATGCGCGGCCCTCAGGATGAGGGGACGCCGGTCCCAGGTCCGTAGAGCGAGAGAGAGTGATAGGGAGATAGAGGGAGCGGTGTGACTGCATCAGCTTAAAGCGGCCAGTTAAGAGGCGTGGCTGCCAGCCAGAAATTGTGCATGACTCTCCTTTCTCCTCTCCCCGCAGCCCACATGATGTCGGCTGCGGCGCGGTCGCCATGGTATCACAGGCGCGGGTGTGTGTGTGTGTGTCTGTCTGTGTGTGTGTGTGTGTGTAGTGGGAGGGACGGCGGGAGACTATCATATTATAATGTACATCTTGAGCTGCCGATGTACGGGCAGACGCAGGGACAATTGACAGAGCATAACAATGCCGACAGCCAGTCGTAATTAAATGAATTATGGCTGACTGCCTCGTAAAGAGCTTTGTCCTAGCAGCGTTTTTTGCAGAAAGCACATGGGGGACTTCGTTTGACAAACTGCTGCTCCGCTGCCTTTGATTGTTTCCTTATCATCTCAGTATAAGATCACGATAGATAAACCATGAACGTGAAAATGTATTGTTGGTCGCATTAATTCGGTTATTGATTATTGGAAGTGTGACATCATCTGGGACGCTCCAGCATTCCAGCACTTGTGTCACCGTGTGTGCAGGGAATGGGGAAAGCAGATGCTGAGATCAGAGACGGAGAAGGTGTGAAAGGAAGTTTTACTTCATGGAAACATGTGACAGCCAGAAACTTAACAACCAACCAGAAACCGACAAACTGGGGCAGGAACTAGGGAATTTCAATACATGGACCACACGTGAACAGTAAGACTAAACACAGGTAACACACATTCAACCAATACTCAAGATCAGGTTATGAGTAGGTTTGGAGCAGGATTAGTTCAATATGCATGCATTCACTTATGCAGTCATTCATGTTATTGTAAGCCGCTTTGGTTAAAGTCCCCTATTTTACCCCCAGCTGTGAGTGTGCTTAGCCATTCCAAGCCGTTTAAATAACTGGCCCTCACTGTGCCTTCGTGACATCACAAGTGGGCGTGTCCACCTAGATGTATGCTTGATAAATCCGTCTACCAATATCTCCAGTGGATTGTAGCTAATGTTGGCTACAGTCATCATATATAATAAATCTTACTTCTAGGTGGAAACTCCCACTGGTGTTGTCACTAAGGCACAGCAAAAGGCAGTCTTTCAAACGGCTTGAAATGGCTAATGAAGCTCACACCATAGATAGGGGCCCTTTAAGGAAGTCTACCAAACAGCAAATATATACTGTGGCAAAGAGCCAGAAAAACACTGTCTGGTGTAAGCACTCTTTAAAGCAACAATCTGTCGATATTACAGTATGGGTGCTCACCAAACGGGGCTTATTATATTTAATGTGCAATGATACACGCAAGGGTGGCATAAATAGAGTACGGAAATGCAGTTTATAGTCTTATTAAAATCGCATTAGGCTCTTAAAAGCACTTTAAAGTTAACAATGTAATTCAGCATGTTCAACATACCAAAGAAATGTTTCCACCAGGCCTTTAAATAAAAACAAATGCATTTAAAAACGGTTTAATCCCTTCTGTCTTAATTTCTAGGCCTATGAACAGTGTTATTGACCATTTGAGACTTAAGCTGTGGTAAATTTGGCTCCATACAGTTTATGATTGAATAGCCTGAATACCAAATTCAAGCTATTGCCTAAAGCCTTTGACAGAAACAAACTCCATTTTAACGCTTTCAGCTACATCTTCATCAGAATCTAAAGACAAATTATGAGTCGGTCAAGCGTGTAAAACTTGTTTAAAAGGCATCTCAGCTACTCATTTATTGTTTTTGGCATCATGCGTCATACCATTGAATGAGTTCTCTCATATAAAGATTGCTTACTAATGCCCAAATGGAAACAGCAATCGTTTCACTGGGGGACAACAAAATGTATTTTTAATATCTTGCAAATTACACAAACTCTTGACATCTCATTACAGAAGTGAGAATGAGTTCTTCGTCCATGAACACTAGACATCAATTGTGTTTCTTTTTAATGGGCAAAACCGGATTGGTTCCGATAATATTCTCCTCCATTTGGAATTAGTATGCTCCTAGGCCTCGCGAGAGTTGATGGAACGTGGTGAATTCCCTATTAACCGCTGTCACGATACCGCGAGATAAGTCATCCGACGGCCATCAGCACGGTAACAGCCTAATCTCGGGTGACTCACTTTCAACTGTCCCTGAATCCATTGAGTTAGAAAAATCACAAAGTATTTCTGAATAAGTGTTTAAACAAAAAAGCAATCATGATCTCCGGATATGCAAATGTGAAAGAGATGCTTGACCTTTGTCTAATATAATTGAGCGGTATCAATGGATTCCTTGTATCTGCTTCACTTTGGAACAAGGCTTACTCGACGGGACGACTGAAGGCAAATTCAATTTTTCGCCTGCCTAACTTCAGTGAAGTATGAAATCAGAGGGTCACGGAGGGAACGAGGCTCCGGCCGCTGTCCCAAGGGCTTGTTTGCCTGTTCCTCTTCACAGCGGGGTGAATGTACATGGAGCGTGGTCCTCCTATACATTACTGGAGGGTTTGAAGAACATTCCCCTGCCCTGCGTGACACCTTGCTGACACTCCCCTAATGTGTTTTGCTGGGCTCTTTGAGGGGGAACGACCCAACTCAGATATGAATTATTCCAAGTTTCAGACGAAACTTGCGTATATATTAACTGGGAGGGAGCAAACTTTCTTTTTTTTTTGTATTTGTATTTGAACTAATTTTTATGTATATTAGCCTTACATTTTTATTTTTCTGTGCTTGGCCTTTTGCTCTTTTTACTACATTTTCCAATAGATACCTACAGTACACTGGAACCTTGTCCCAGTGTACTTATATACACATGTAATAAGCATGTACAGCATGTACTTGATATTAAATCATGGAACAGCCTAGCCCTAACCTTAACCCTACCCTTACCCCTTTCCATAACCACAGTGTGTTACGTGCTGTTCCATAACTTCATTACACATTAAGTGCATCCTGTTACATTAATTATGCACCTACCCCAGCTACAGGACACTAAAGTAAAGCCTAACCGATCCCTTTATATTTTTGTAACGTACGGTCATGAGCGTCTTTCTGTCAATGTAGTTTGGTTCCTCCATGGACATGGCTGTGTTACCCAGCTCCAGAGTGTCTCTTGTTATCACTCCTGGCCCCATCTCGGTGGTTGGGAAACTGAACTGGGACATGTTGACAAGTGGACACGGCCAAAAAGCTTGTCATTGGAGTTAGGTTGGGGGCTGGAGGACGACGACTGCGATGGGTCCCTTGGGCCCCCACAGTGTGTGGAGGTTAACCTGCTAGCGGGTGTGTGTGTGTGTGTGTGTGTGTGTGTGTGTGTGTGTGTGTGTGTGTGGGGGGGGGGGGGGGAACTGTGGCTCTCCGCTAACTGCCATTGATTCACCGTCTCTAGTTTCAGAGGCTGCTCTATCTTGAGGATGATTACTGGGGACTGTCCCCCTAAGTAACACAATACAGACTAACACAAGTATGGGATTTCATTATTGGTCAAATAGTTCATGAACTGGTGGATTAATGATCACCCGAGTGCTTCTATTGTGTTTGTGTTAGGGTGAGTGTCCTTTACAGTAGAAACAGGACGTTCAGTTAAGTCAGTTATTAAGTTAGTTATAATGACCAATTACTTGTAACTTATTAGAAAATCAATGGTAAATAAAAGTGTTGATAAAGTTGGTAGTAACTTTTCTTTTTATTGGGGCGGACATTTTACAATTCCAAATGAGGATAAATTTAAATATATTATAACTTCCACATGTTTCACTCTGGAGTAATGCCATCTTATGCTCAACATGGTTGATAAAAAACACCCTGAAACTGCTAGAACATCAATAAAATAGAATACAAATCAATGTAAAGGTTACTCTCCATTAAAATAACACATTCTTTCATATTAAACAAAGAACCAAAATCCTACATGAGATCAATCATGAACAAGAAAGGGTTTAGTCTGAGGAAATCATATTAAAAATGAATATTGCTTACCAGAGAAAGGTGTGAAAAAATGAATCTTCAACTCTCACCGTTATTAAATGACAGAAATAGCAACCTTGGATATATGCTTATCCAGTCGGATGTGCATTACTGATTAGCATATTTCATACAATATCTTTTTCATAAATACACAATTGAACAGTGTCAACTGTTTTCATTCTAAATTATTCTCCCAAATGTGCTCACACACGTATATACTGTCCAGAAGACCATTTCAACCATTTAAAGAGGCTATTTACACAAAAAAAAAAATCATTTTGAAAACTAGCATACCTCCTAGTTTAATATAAGCAGTCCCCTTGTCCAACTGTGTGCAACCTTTAGAGTCCAGTGTATCATTGCTCAGTGTGTCAAATTTAAATTAAACTAATCATACTGCCGTGTTTGCAATCCTGGTATCTTTATCCCCAGCATCGTACCGAATCGAAAACAAAAAAGCTGTATTATCAAAAATGTGTGTGGGAATTTCTTTTAAATAATGGAATAGCAGTATTGCACAATAATAAAGAATGTACCATAATCATAAGTTATATATGATCACACTCTTTTGGCCAGTGACTCGTCTTTCACCAGTGACTCAGCAGCCGCAGTAACAGCTCTGGCTCTGCTGCGCAGCGTTTGGATCCGTGTGACATGGAGTCATATATTCAATGGCTGTCAGCTCCCAGTATCCCAAAGCCATCTAGAATACGGGGCCGGGGGAGACGCGGCAATCAATGGGAGTCCTTGCATAAAGATCCCAGGGGACATGTCGCCTAAAAGCGCTGGGCTAAAGTGGGCGAGACGCTGCTGCGATGGCGTCTAAAGAACAACAACAGAAACAGTGACTGATCTGAGTCCCGAGTTCAACGGCGTATTCAGAGGTCTGCGTGTGACCACAGCCGGTCGGAACGCCCCGGAGTAGAGAGACGTGGCGGGAATACCCGCCGCTCCAGGACAACAGAACATGACAGACAGACAGACAGACGGACGGAAAGACGGCAGGGGGACAGAGGGACAGATAGGCTGACAGAGAGACAGAGACAAACAGAGAGGCAGACAGACAGACAGAGAGGGAGACAGAGAGAGACAGACAGACAGACAGAGAGACAGACAGACAGAAAGAGAGACAGACAGAAAGAGAGGGAGACAGACAGACAGACAGACAGACAGACAGACAGAGACAAACCGACAGACAGGGAGGCAGGCAGACAGGCCGAGAGACAGACAAGGGTCATTTTAATGCACGTATTCGTCGTCGCTCATGTCTGAGTCATCAGCCTCCACCTCTCCCTCGATCACAGACTTCTTCCCTCTGCAGCAGGAGACCACCAGGCCAACGAGGAACACCTGAGGTCCGACACACACACACACACACACACACACACACACACACACACACACACACACACACACACACACACACACACACACACACACACACACACACACACACACACGGGTTATGCCGCCGGCATGGGATTCACAAACCATCACATAATTAACGTCATTCACATGAATACTTCTGAATCTATATTTAGTCTATGCATCTCCATTGGCTTACAACGCCTACCAAACTGACAAAAGTTATGGAGTGAAATCTCCTCGGTAAACAGAGGAAAGCACGACAAGCGTTTTTCCTCAAGCTTTACTATTTACACAAAAAGCCAATGTTTGTGCATTAGCTTGCTCCTGTCATATTTAACCTAGATCGACGAAGCAACGGATTTGTGTCAGCACCAGCTCACAGCATGTATGGACCGGGTTCAGACCGATGACTTTCAATGACTTTCACTCCCTCACTCAATCCTAAAGGGAGCAATCGATCCTAAGGTCAGTGTGCACGTGCCATGGCTTCCAACACACCGCAGCGCTCGCATCACTTACCCCGATGAATACCCAGTTTCCAAAGTAGTAGATGGTGCTGAAGAACCAGAACTTGTGCAGGAACAGATAGGAGCGCGTCACCACACACTGGTCTGGAACACACAGGGGGAGAAAGCACACAGCCGGTAAAGATGGTATACTGCTACATTCAGAGGTCGAACAAGGTGTTCGATACGTTACTTAGGTTGCACAGAGCAAGGCTGGGTTATGCTTTGTGAACAGAATGCTATTGAAAAACCATAGATGAACACAGGTAAACACAGACACGCACACGCACACGCACACGCACACACACGTAACATAATGTGTAGATGTATCGCTCAATGGAATCGTTTTCTATGGAGAAATATTAGACCTAACTGCAGTCACAGTCAAATGGGAACAACAGCTACATGAAAGCCATGTGCAGCCTACAGCATGGATATGTGTGTGATAGTTTGGCCCCTTGCTTAACAGCTTCAAAACAAGCTGTTGTCGAAGCATCGGGTAAAGGCACACCTTCTCGCTCTTGCAGAACAAGAAAGCCCACGTCGGAAAACGAGATGGGAAGCCCGAGTTTATGATGTCAGTGATTATTCAACACCCTTCGGAGCTTGGATAATTAAAGAGCACTCAGCTAGATAAGTTTCCCCCTACACCTTTAGATTTCTTTAGGGAAATCAATTTGGATGTTTTTCAATAGGATAAAAGGACGATGAAAGGACTCTTGTATACGACACTTTGCAGAGGTGCGGCTGATTTACCAAACATGCTGTCTGCTTCGACGAGCTCTGGGAGCAGAAAGTCCAAGGTAGCATAAAGTCTGCGTCTATGATGTGAGTGTGACGCTGATTTGTATCCTCTGTTGCAATTTGCCTTTGGAAACATCATTCACTCACAGTAATTCAAATGATTATTAACAGCGTTCCAGATGGGTTTAATTGAGGTTCCACCAAGGCTGCTACAAATGTTGGACTGTCATCAAGAAAATCAGGCACTCCATCACACCCTTATAAGTTTTTACTTAATGATGATTTTTTGTTTTCTTTTTTAGACATCAGTCTAGAAATCAGTCGCGCCATTTCTTCTTACACATTCCTCCACGCGTGAAAAAATAATTAGCCAATTACATTTTTGCATCTCCGAGATACATTTTCCCTTTATCAACAGCACACAATGGGTATTCACCGCGCTGTGTAATTAGCACGAGTACCCTCTCCCGGCCGCCCAGAGGATCGGATGAAACGACGCGTCGCAGAGCACAGGCAACTGCAGCTGTGCAACGAGTCTAAGAGGTGGAGGCTGCTGACGAACCCAGAAACACACCTAATGCTACAAAACTGTTGTTGTCTGCAAACCCAGTGCAGGGAGATGGGGAAGCTGGGAGGGGTTTTCCTCAAAAGATTATCATCTTTTTCAAAGCTTAACCACCGTTTTGGAAGCGAGATGGCGGCGCATTAGTCAAGTGCTAAAATATCTAAATACCGTTGACTATTTGGAGATGAACAAAGAAATAGTGGCACATTTAAATATCCATCTGGATCAACTCCTTGCCGCCAGGGGTTTGATATATGGAGAACATGCACTACTACAGGCATTTCTAAATCCAGCTATATGTTGTACTTCGTATTCTCATGGTTCATTTGAATCCCTTCCTTCAATGATAAGCTCAGCCCGTTCTTCACAACTAATCTGTGCAATGCTGCCAAAATGTAAATAACATCTTTATTATCAGAATCAAAGTTAAAGTTGCAATGTGTGAGATTTATCCCCTCCCAGATAGTAACCGGTATACTTTCAGTATACTCAGTAACAGAGATCTGTCCGACGTCTGTGGGAGGGCGTTTTATGTCTAGAATATATCAGTTATAGGATGTCAATTAATGGATGACATCAGTGAATTCCCGATTGATCAGCTTTGACCACCGGTATGTCCAGGTCATTTTAAGCTACGAGCTAGTTGCCATGTTACGTATTGCAACGTGACCAAGTCCTTCTGAGCACTAGCTGTCATGTGGTGCCGTGCCATTGCGCCTTGATTTCCAGCAACCATTTAGATTCAGCTGTGCCATTATTTACTAATCAACTAAGGCCAATCAGATGACCCTCCTCCGGAGTAATTTAGTCTAACGGCATTTTCTACTGTGGTTCACCTCTCCCGTAGTCCCGCCCACCTCTTAACATTCAGAATTCTACTTCCCCATAGCGCTTGTACATCGTGCAATCAGCTCGCAATGAATGGTAATTATTGTTTTGGTAGTCATGTTTTTTGGGTAATTGTTTAGTGATTAATCATAAAATGATATGACGTAATATTTAAAAATCAAACAGAATAATCATAATTGTGTGTGAAAATGCCACAGTTTTTTTTCATGTGAGACATTGCAAAACATAAGCCATAAGCCAAGTTCACGGTATATGCATGTTGGTTAACGACTTTACAGTACTGCAGCTCTCTGGAGAAGAGACCCTCTCAATATGGCGGAGGGTCGGCAATGAAGAACACCATGATGCATTGTGATGTATTAGCCCTACATACAGGGCATAGCAACGTGTTAGTAAACGACACATGAAGGTTGCACATGCTCTTCATCTCGTCATCGCCATCAAAGAACAAGTATTGGGACCAGGCTTATAAAAGACTGGCTTGAGAAGGTATATTCCCACCCGGAGTAGTTAGGAATGGACTTTACTATAAATACGTCATTCAGATGGGCCTTTTTTCCACACTCACTATATCTTTTTAGTTAAATATATATTTACTATATGATTTGCATTGCTTATGCTCAAAGTTTGTCCAATCTGTCAGCGCGATGAATGTCCGCTGCAATAAAACGACGCACTTTGACAGACCTACAACCAATCAGAGCAACGGAACACTGGGACACATCAGCGGCAGCCACCTTGGTTGTCGACAAGAATTCCTATAAGGCACTCCCATAGGCCGCTCCTCTGTTCCATCAAATTCAACCCGCCCCCTATTAGAGGATCGTGATCGGAACAGGTCTGCTGGAACCAGAGGGAGCCAGGGCAACTATACATGAGCTTGACGATTCTTCTGGTTTCCAGGCTAATGAAATACCATCTCACTCCTCAAATGAATGCAGTCACACAGCCATAACTTATTAACTCAACATCGTACGCCTCCGATACTGCAGTCAGTCTCTCTTCAGAGTTCTACCAGCGTAACGTTTGCACATATCAGCTAAGAAAGACTGATAGCAACCCACCATTGGCGTTTAAGTACAGAAATCCACTTGGGGCCTTGACTGTGAAGTACTCGAGTTCCCAAAACCAGTGCATGATATCGTGTCTTTAAAAAAAGAATCCTTGATAAATTAAAACAAACTATTTCATCATGTTGTCGGATGAATAGTTGCCACTTGTTAATGTTTCTTCCTTAATGTTTGTCTCCAAATGAAGAGACACATCTTTTGAATTTGCATAAACTGAATGTGTCGTGGCGTGATGCAATGTGCCTCGTCCCTGAATACGATTACCATTCGAGCGCTGCACTGCCAGACAGTCGTCCTTAGAAACGTTCTTCAAGTGGGGGCGTTAGTCACCGGCGCGCCGGACCTGGCGGGATAGTCCTTGATCAGGAAGTAGAACCTGAGCAGCGACAATTTCACGTTCTAAGGCTTGGTTAATGAATGTTTTTTTTTACTTTTTGTGTGCTGTAACTAAACTATTTCAATGATCTAGTCATGTGTGTCCTGGTCACTCTTAAAATACGTTTATTGATTTCCCATACTACTTCAACCCTTTTATGTGTGCGTATCAAACCGTTTCAAAAAGGGATGCATCCATTTTTAGCCCAGGATACCGAGTCAAACAGCTAGACGCGAGTAGCTTCCACGGCATAGTGCGAGATGTTGTGCCTTCCCCTGTTGTTCTACTACAAGCCTTTTATAAAAGTTGGCTCAGAAACGGTGTGCCAATGCATAAGTGTCACTGTAAACACACGAAAAGGCACCGGAGCTGGTTGAGGTCTTGGCTACGCTCAGCCCTCTCCCTATGGCTGTGGACTGAGGGCCAATAGACCGTCTCCAAGACTGTACAGCGTGTTATCTTCCCCTTGCCAAGGCCTGTCCTTGGGATACTGGCCTCAGCCAACGCTGGCACCGCGGCGGACATATTTCGTTCCAAACTGGCACCGGCATATGTTGACTTTCCCTGGGATTCGTTGCATGAATATGCCCCCAAAAATACACCGTGGCCGTCGCCACGCGTGCATTCTCGTTGTAAGGTCACCTCACCGTTGCTATGCTGGTCGGTAAGGTCAGAATTGCTTGTTAAAAAATGTTTTTTCTGAATATGTATGAATACATTGCAGTGTATTCAACGTATTATATGCTAATGGTTTTAACCAAGGCGTAACTGGAACGATGAACCCGATGCGATTGAAATAAAGCCGACCCCAGTGCGTAAACGTGAGGAGAGGCATGAAGGAGAGAGGATGTCCTGGGTTTGTCTGGCGATGTGAGGGAGCCATCTGGAGTATTAGGACTATCCCTGCTGTGTTGCTCCTATCACACTGTTTCACACACAGCTCTCCGCTCTGACCACATTGACCCTCTTATTGGTCCCGGTCTCTAGGCAGACTAAGCCCATCCAAAACCACCAACACAGAGCTTATGGTGGACTCAATAGTACACACGTTTATGTTTTTTTCATCTTCAGTTTTACTCCATTTCCCCGATTCTTGTAGTTTGGATGTTGAAAGAGAGGAAAATGGGGCTCTGGGTTAAGGAGGGGTTCTTTGTGAGAAGGTTAATTAAGCAGGGTACCAGATGAGCTCTAAAGCCCAGCCAAAAGGTCATCTTCTGAAAGACCATCAGGCATTAAAAGAAGGAACCCCCGTCTCGGCCTTCTCCAACCCCCCCTCCTACCCGGCATCCCGACGTATCCTCCTCCGGCACCTCAGCCATCTGTAGCGCTCCAGCTGCTCCCCTGAATTACAGGGCTCAGGACGGGACCCACAGATGGTTCGCAACAGTGGCCTGCCTAAACATATTACCATGTACACACCAGTGACCCCGCTTCACCTTGAAACCCACACTCGCACCCCGCCCCGCCCGCTGCGAGGAGGGCGGCTCAGGAGTGTGGAGGTAATCTCACCTTGGGTTATGATGCTGGACTAAGAAGGATGCCCTTTTGCCCGAAGCGTGCCACATTTACGGACAACTTTTCATCAGAGCACTCCGGAGATCCTTTCTTCCCCCTCCCTCCTTTTCAATACCTCTCAATCTAAAACACAGCCAGGAGGCTTTGATTTTCCTTCTGTCCAAAGCTGTTGGATTTGAGATGGATGCGATTTGCTTCGAGCCCCAACGAGACCCGCACGAGTAAGCCCACAAAACATTTTGAGGGTGTGCTTACGGGCTACCTTTAGTCACAGAACAGAAAATGACCTCAATGGAGCTCTGCGATTGTCATTATTTAATATTTAATTTGTTGCGAATACACAGGCTTTATAATGGCGGAATGTCATTGCAAGGTTTGAGTGACCAATTGCTTTTGTCAACATAATCACCTTGTACTCTGTGGATGCGGTGACAAGCTGCACGGTTAAGCAGAAAAAATATTGGTTATTTCCAGCCAGGAGTATATAAGACGCATTTCTCTTATTCACAAAAAAAAAAAAGGGATTTCAGCCGGGTGCAGCATAAAAATGAAAAGCCTAATAATTTGAGTGGGTGTATTATGGAGCTGGGGAGAGATGGCACGATGCCAGAAGCCACTGTAACGCAAAAATAATATCCACCGACTGTGGGTTGGAGCATTTGAAGATGAGAATATGCCACAATAAGAAATACGACTGCTATGTTGTGCATAATTATACCACAAGAGAGGAAAACGTAGGCCTAAATCTCCCTGTTGATAAGGACATTCTCAAGACGACGAGGAGAAGACTATCCACTAGCTGTCGGCTACAACCTGTCATAACGTCAGAAACCGTGAGTGTGCTCAGGCTTACAGATACACGATATCACAACACTCTACTCTGAATCAACGATAAACTACAGGCGACACGATGCTTCCATCAACATCGGAAGAAAGGAGATTTATTGAAAAACGGTCCAAACACTGCACCCGTGGTGGGAAAAGGACAATTAACTCCAGTTTGTATTGATACCGTCTGCTGTTGTAAATTGTGTCTCTCTCCCCCCCTCAGTGGCAGCCAAGGAAATCACAACTATCTCGTCTCTCTATGTATTTCAAAGAAGAGCCCGTTGCTAGGAAACTGACGGTGACTGGCTGCAGTCCGTGGTGTCAAAACATTCCCATATTTACAACATTTTTTTCCCGCCACGACATTAGAGGACAAAATAGTGTCACACACCCATGTATAAAACAAGGCTTTATGTTTACAACACGACACGAGTAAGTAAAGTCCGACCAGTGAGTCTGTTGACACAGGGAGGAAAGTCAAACATTTAATTTAATACAGAACCAAAACTAAAGAAGTCATGCCGGAAAAAAAAAGAAAAAATAATTGTGTGTGTGTGTGTGTGTGTGTGTGTGTGTGTGTGTGTGTGTGTGTGTGTGTGTGTGTGTGTGTGTTTATATATGTTTTTGCTGCGAGGGAAACGAGTGGGCCAACTCGCTTTTGATTTGCGTTTGCTTGAAGAAATCCATACAAATCAGCAGCACTGTGAAGGCCAAACAAACTAAACTATTAAAATCCTTTAAATGCGTGCTGGCGGATTATAACAATGTGACCTACTAAACCAAACACACTAAACCACGCGTCATACGCCATCGGCCACACACCGTTGGCTTTCACAAGTTGTATAACAGCCACTCAATGGACGGCTGGACGGCTGTGTGTGTAGATTTATTAACAAATTACCGAAAGAATCTCATGAGAAGGGGCACACACCGCCTACCGTAGACAGAACTACCTGTTGCTCCTCAAAGGGGAAAGCATAGAGCAGCCAGTCTCAAACTATCTACATGTTTCTTCATCAGAAAACCTTTTCCGTACACCTCGTCTCTGCAGTCCCTGGCAACAGACAACTTAAAAGTAATTTGGCGCGCGCGTGTGTGTGTGTGTGTGTGTGTGTGTGTGTGTGTGTGTGTGTGTGTGTGTGTGTGTGTGTGTGGTGTGTGTGTGTGTGTGTGTGCGTGCATTTTTGTGTGTGTGCGTGCATATGTGTGTGTTTGGGGAGGAGGGACCATGGCAACGCATTCCAGCGGATTCATCTCCATTATGTTGAGTAAGTGACTAATGGATGGATAATGACCTCCGCACAGATAATGGGGAGCTTGGCACAGAGCACCTGCTCACCAAGACGCGAGCGCAGACGCACCTCGGTAGCACTGACCAATCGGTCCCCACCGATTGCCCCCTGACTGTCTATGATTGGAGGAATCTCGGAATGGCACCATTGTGGTAAAGCCCACTCTGAGCTGTGCTCGCTATACCTCAAGCCTGAGGATGCACTGGCGGACATGTTTGTATATAAACAGGTTTTTTTGTATATTTGTATTGTATTTGTCTTGTGCTCTATGTGGACCTGGAGTCTGAAGTAAAGTTTTCACATCATATCATATCTATGGATCCCGCCTGTTCTTCTAGGGACGCTGCCCTCCTCTATGTGAGGGTTGAGACTTGAGTTTTTAAACTGCCTGGTGTTGTGTTATCAAGACAGGTTTAAACAGGACAAGCATGGAGAGGCTTGGAGTGCAGGCTGTGTGGCAGCCATGGTAACACACACCATTGTTTTTCTTGTTTTTCTTCCTTCCCCATCGCCAGACATCTAGATCAGTGTGTTCCGTCCCTTTGAGGTCGGTTGTACCACGACATTGTCTTTGTCGTCGAGATCTTTCGCGCACCTCGTATGTGAACGGTAAAGGATAAGTAAACACTCACAGTGGCTGAGCAAAGAGTGCCAGCACCCCCTTTATACGCGGTTCATATTACAAGGGGACCATGGCCACTGGGAGACGCTGGGAAGGAGAGGCTGAGCCACCGAGGCTTCCCAGCTGTGTTTATTATGCAAACACAAATGAACACAAAACATCAATGGAACACATTACAATGGAAAACGGTGAACCACGAAAGGGTAGAAAACACAAAGCGGCACTATTTTTGTAATAATAACAAGCTATAATGCTTTATTTACGGACAATTATTTATAATATATAAATTTTCAATGATCTAAATTTTTTTGTCTGTTATGATTTTTGTCCATTGCAAGAATAAAGAAACCACATGCAGTACCACAGAGCAACACCAGTAAAAACCACTCATCAAGCCATTATCGGGAAAAAACACACCTTTTGATGGTCTAAATTACCCTGAGATCAGTTCTAGGAATATAAAGGGGTCGGCAAAGCCGGCTCCTTTTTCAGAGAAATAGGACTAAAAACAGCAGACGGAAAAACTGTCTCAGCATGGTATGAAAGTGTAAGTGAACCCCCATTTCCCTGGGTTTGGAGAGAATAAGACTTAGAAAAATGTGTTTTGGCCTGATTGTTCGAGGAATGAGGGGGGAATGTGTTATCACCATGGTTACGGCCCACAACACACAACCTTTCAACCCTTGTTTTTAAAGTTTGTACCGTCGTTGTGTATGACAGTATAACGAGTAATGATGTCTATGCAACGGCCCCAATGCGGGTCATTATATTAAAAGTGTCAGAGAATAAGACTAAGACCGGTCCATCAACATCAACATTACTAAATAAATGACACCAATATTCAAAACTAATCTATGAACGTCTTTTGTTTTTACACTCCAACTCTATCGCTTCTAAAAACGACTTACTTGGCCAAAGCATGTTAATGACTCATTACGCCATCGTGTACGAGACAAGACGAAAATCACTTATAAAAGGGTGAGCATCTTTAGCGCAAACAGAGAAGTGAGCACCTCTACTCCCTTGCTAATGGCAAAACCGTTATTTGTTGCAATGCTTGACTCTTGAACCCACTTTAGAACCCACATTAGAGCACCGGTCCTCGTTCAATCTCGTAATTATCTAATTCAACGTCCGCCAGTTGGAGGTTTACACCCTGACCCCAAGATGGCATTTCCACGAGACCAAAAGGAAAAGCATTTATTTTGTCTTATCTAAATATAACCACGTCGATATAATTAAAAAAAAAAGAAAAGATAAGTGAAGAAAAAATCCACTGTGTGGTTTTTAACCTCACAGTGATGTTATCTGGCTTCAGAGCAGGTGTTGTAATATGCAGCATTATAGTATAAGTTGGATTATTTATCGACCTAAAAATATCCATTCTTTGCTGCACTTTTCTAGTTGATTAGAGTCAAAGTGCAGCTGTAGCATTAAACGTTACTTTCAATAGGGAGATTCAGAGCTTGTGATATATACAGCTGTATTTAATATTGCAAGGCAGGAAAAATAACATGGACTCTCGCCAACGTTCACATGAGGACACAGAAGAAAGTGTGACGCTTGTTGACCTCTAGGAGCTTTGCTTCGTTTAAATACCGTCTGCAATTATCATCCTCAATGACCCAGTTCCATGAGCCTTTGTGATCCGGCAACAAGTGTCTAATAGCTTCTGTATAATAACCGTCTTCAGAACTGTGTTAAAATAGCCGGATTCAGACTACCTTTCGTAAAGAATCGGGCCGCCTTGTTCCCTAATGATCGATGAATTGCCTAATTATTTAATAATTAGACAGCTGGCAAGAATGTCCATGAAAAAAAAAAGAAGATTATTATGAAGACGATATTATTTATTTTTATATTGACACCAAAATTGATAGAGTGAAAGGGGAGAGGGAGGGGTAGAGATCGAGAGAGAGAGGAAGGGATAGAGGCAGATTGATAGGGAGAGAGACACAGAGATGGACAGAGAGAGAGAGAGAGAGACAGAGAGACAGAGAGAAGGACAGAAGAGAGAGAGAGAGAGAGAGAGAGAGAGAGAGAGAGAGAGAGAGAGAGAGAGAGAGAGAGAGAGAGAGAGAGAGAGAGAGAGAGAGAGAGAGCGAGACAAAGACAGAAAGACTGAGACAGAGAGAGACAGACAGAGAGAGAGAGAGAGAGACAGAGAGAGACAGGGACAAAGAGGGAGAGAGAATCAGAGGGAGAAAGACGGAGACAGAGAGAGAGAGGGAATCAGAAAAAGAGAGACTGGTAAAGACTGCGCTAATCAACAATGTCCCACCTTTACAGAGCCTTTTGCTTTCAGAAAGGCTCAGTATGCCATGGCGTCCTATCCTCACGCGGCACTGAGCCACCAGCGAGCGGCCTGATCTAATGTGATCCTCCCCACTGACTGTATGATCTCTCTCCCCTGTTTGGTGACACAAAATGCGCTCCATACCGCAAGGCTCCGCTCAGAGTCCCAGCTATAGAAGCAAATAACTGTCGTTATCACAAAAGGCGCAAATTCTGCAAAGCAGCCACCTTAAGGGCGAATAGTGTCGAGGTGAGGGTGCTCCATTCCCTGCTGAAGGGCTCCGGGTTTGATGCCCATGGCCCACAGAATACCTACGCGCCTCCTTGAGCACAATGCCCTAACCCCTCCAGTTGCGTCAGATAAAAGTGTCTGCCAAAGGAACAAATAGTAAAAGAAGTCGATGCAGGAGCAAGGCTGGGAATTTGTTTAGAAAGAAACGCCAGCTTTTGATGCCGATTCAAGTCTTTCTATTCTTTTATATATTTCAAAAGCCAGTTTGTTATGTGGCTCACTCATCTCTGAACATAACCACATGACAGAGACAGGGTTAGATATGTGATAGATATAACACGTCAACTTTATGCCAGGGAATGACGCACACAAATGATGCGATTGCGTAAGCATTTCTAACTAATAAGTAATTTCCAAGATAAGCCTTTGCAGGACTTGCGTCATTTACTTTCTGATGAATGGAATAGGCGCGATGCATGGACATTTGTGTCTTCATGGTATATTAAGCATAATGTTTGTTGCCGATGGGGTAGCAAGAGGCGGCCGAATGCATTAGTAAATATTTACCCTTGGTATTAATTCAACTGTTAAATATTAAATGATCATATAAATTACTGAAACAAACTCACAGTGTGAGTTCTTCCACGGACACGAACGGGACGAGCCCACCATTTTCACCCTTTAATAATTTCTCTGGTTTTGGGGGGGATTCTCGGCGATAACGTGTGCAAGCATGTCTTACTTGGGAGGAGACAACCTTACCTTGGGGGGCGTCAGCATCACAGACCCTGGTGGTAAAGTTCCCCGTGGTCTCTCCTTGTTGGGGCGTATGGCTCTGTTCCAAACACACCGCAGACACGCACGCTTTTGATGCAACACCGCTCTTAACACATTCGATTGACCACCAATTGAGTGATTCAGCAAACCAGAGAAAGTGAGTCTTCCAGACACTTCCCCTCAGGGTGAATGTAAACAGAGCATTAATCAGGGCGGTTCCAGTGGTGGTCGTACCTCGGCCAGGTACTTCTGACTGCCGTACATGACGTACTGCGGCGCCAGGCTGTAGATCACGTAGCTGGTGTGGAGGACGATCAGCAGCAGGATCATGCACAGGAAGAGCAGCGCCTGGGGACGCGTCTTCTTGGGCCGGATCTTGTACAGCTGGAGAAGGAGGAGAAGAAAAAGAGAGGGAAGATGGAGAAGATGGAGAAGAAGAAGAAGAAGAAGAAGAAGAAGAAGAAGAAGAAGAAGAAGAAGAAGAAGAAGAAGAAGAAGAAGAAGAAGAAGAAGAAGAAGAAGAAGAAGTAGTAAGAAAAAAGAGAGGGAAGAAGGAGAAGTAAAAGAAGAAGAGAAGAGGGAAGATGGAGAAGAAGAAGAAGAAGAAAAAGAGAGAGAAGATAGAGGAGGAAGAAGAGGAAGATAGAGGAGGAGAAGAAGAAGAAGAAGTAGAAGAAGAAGAATCAGAAGAAGACGCATATGAAGAAGAAGAAGACGACGACGACGACAAAGTAGTAAAGAAGAAAAAGAGGTAGATGAAATAATGGAAAGAAAAACTAAACTGAAAGGCGACTCATAGAAAGCTAAAAATTGCCTTTATGACTATGTAATAATTGATTAATTGTGCTCATTGACTATATTTACTTTCAACTTCTAGTATCCAGACTGACTTCGGAAAAATGTCATTAAGTAGCAGGTAGAGGTTAGGTAGGCGGGTAGGTAGGTAGACTGCTATGTAGGTTGCAAACATTGGAGATCGAACCCAGTCCCTTTTCGATGAAAGTCAAACACCCTGGCCGGCCAACGAGCCTTCACAAAATTATAATACAAAAAAAAACAATCCTAATAGCTATGTGCTGGTGTGTGCCGTCACTTCATACCCGTATCCAGAAGAACCAGATGCCCATATTGCGGATGCCCGCCATCGAGGTGAGCACAAAGTAGACAGTGATGACGGTGATCAGGATGTAGTCCAGAGGGAAAACCTGAGGGGGGGGGGCAAAGGAGAAGGTTGAGCTCCGACTCTCTCCGAGGCTTAGTCATCAGATACAAGGTTATAATTACATCCTGGGGGGCAGACGAACCCATGAAGATAACGGCGAACCCGCCGACTTTCTACACCTCTTTCTGGTGTGTGTGTGTCTGTGTGTGTGTGTGTCTGTGTGTGTGTGTGTGTGTGTGTGTGTGTGTGTGTGTGTGTGTGTGTGTGTGTGTGTGTGTGTGTGAGAGAATGAACAATTATTAAGACCACAGCGCAAAATCTGTCCAGGTCAATTAGTCCAGAGAGGAGATCAGTGTTGCGGTCCGAGGCTACATACAAGTCAGCATCTTCTTGGTGTTGGGAGTCTTACAAACAAATGTCCAGAGATAGCCCATCAAATGCCTTGATTTATAATTGACGAACTAGATGGATAGGCCACAGAGGACTATCGACCCTGTCAACCTAGCTCTAAAAAGTACGATGGTTGCTAATCGTAGTTGCTAGTTAGATATCACTTAAATAATTAAGTTGTTTACTAGCAGAAGGTAGATACAAGGGGATTAGGCCCCTTGATCCAAACCATCTGATACCTCAGTATATTAGGCCTACAACTCTGGCTGGATGTTAAGCACAGATTGTCATACCTGTTAATGGTTTTTCTTAAAAATATAATAACTAAAATGCCATACATTTTGTATAGAAAATTGTCTTTTAGTTCAAACATACATAATTATTCAACTCGACATGGGCCAGGGCATACCCAGGGCACTCTCTCAAGGTACAGTGTTATATCGAGCTATGAAGGAGTGGAATGCCCTTCCCAATTATGTCATACAACAAAGAAACATGGTTAGTTTTAAAATGAAATTAAGAGATTATTATTTTGATCGCAATTTTGACCATTAGTAGCCTATTTGTAAATTGGGTCCTGGTATCCTTGTTGTGTAGTGATTCAATGTAGGAGCGGGTAACATATGTTAAGTGTTTGTCTTGGATGTTGTTGCATTGAGTATGTGTTTTCTGTATGTATTTTCTGTTTTATGTATTAATGTGTGGTGTGTTAATGGTTTGTATTTGTCATTTATTATGATGAAATGACCCCAGGAAGAATAGCTGCTGCGTGGCAAAAGCTAATGGGGATCTAAATAAACTAAACTAAACTAAACTCCATAATATACTGAATGCATTTCTTTTTTAAACAAAGTAAGCCTGTTAAAGCTACAGTATGTAGGATAAGCGCCATCTAGTGGTGTAGTTACAGATCACAACCAACTGAAAACAACCAATCACCTCTCCCCTTCCAATGACTTAGCAGAAGCTACGGTGTCCTGTACTGGCCTGTAAGGTGCCAGTAGGTACTTCTTAAATTATGTTATTCAAGAAGTAGAGAAGCTGTATCTCAGTTGACTACCTCCTGAGATACAGCTGCAAGGCTTCAAGTTGTGTCGAGGTATGTCTGAGCAAGACCCCTCACCCTGACTGCTGTCGACAAGCTGGCTGTCGCCCAGCATGGTTTACTCTGCTCTGGGTGTGTGAATGTGTGAGTGAATGAATGGTTGTAAGTCGCTTTGGATAAAAGCGTCAACAAAATCCCTTAAATTGTAAATGTCATTGTCTACGACAGCATCAAGTAATCATGCGTTGAGGTTCCTTAAAATATTTATAACTAGTATTTTGTTATTTAGTCTGTAACACTATGGGCCCTATCTTGCATCCGGCGCAAGTGACTTAGTCACTGGCGCATGTGTCGTTGCTAGTTTACAACTGGCGCAGAGCGCTCTTTTGCCACCTGCGCCACTCGCCGGTAAATTAGGGAATGATCTTGCGCCCCAAGGGGCGGTTCGGCGGAAGGAGGAGGCGTGTTCTGGCGCAAACGGTATTTTGACGTTTCTGAAAACCATTGCGCTACTGACCAGGAAATACCTGGTTTAAAGTCAGTGGCGCGTTGTTCAGACGGTATTTTAAGGGCGCATGCATACATGCGCATGCGATGCATACGGATTGCTTGTGCACCTCGCGCATACACTTTGCTTCTCTCATCTACCTAGCCGCACATTCTTGGTAAATTATTTGGGAAAGAACAGCTGATGCAGCGGTAATAAGTTGTAGGCTACTTTTAAATCAATGCATCTGCAAACACCGTACAGCAAACACATATTTTCTTGACACAGACATCGTTTAGGCCTACATGCCCATAACTTTTAGGATTGATGAGTAGGCCTATTTGATCGTGAAAACATTGTTTTACCGCGAGTGAGAAAAGAATAAAAAGAATAAATGAATGAATGCGGGCGCGCGTGTGATCTCTGTAAGGCGCCCAGTTTCCAACCTCGAAATTTCACTTCATTTAAATTTAATTTGCATCGTATTTGTTATCCTTACCAGATGCCCGAACCACCTCAGCTGACTCCTTTCTAAGTAAAGGAGCAGCGGCTCTAATCCGAGTTCCTCACGGATGGCTGAGCTTCTCACCCTATCCCTAAGGGAGACGCCAGCCACCCTTCTGAGAAAACTCATCTCGGCCGCTTGTACCCGCGATCTCGTCCTATCGGTCATCACCCAACCCTCATGACCATAGGTGAGGATAGGAACGAAGATCGACCGGTAGATCGAGAGCTTTGCCTTGCGGCTCAGCTCTCTTTTCGTAAAAACGGTGCGGTAAAGCGAACGCAATACCGCCCCCGCTGCTCCGATTCTCCGGCCAATCTCACGCTCCATAGTACCCTCACTCGCGAACAAGACCCCGAGGTACTTGAACTCCTTCACTTGGGCAAACTAAACACGTAACGCATAATACAATCAATGGCAATGTCTATTACCGCGGGGACACATGCATATTAGGATAGCATACAATACTGATAAGAAACAATGTTTATAATGTATTGCGTATATCATTAAATAGAACCACAGTTACCGCATATCATATGTTATAGCCTATCATACGTTTTCTTTGCCGAAATTTATTTGAGGACTCAGTATATTCCATGTGTGAATTAGGCCATATTATTTGGCAATAAACTAAGCCATTTGCAGTTTGAAATTCTCGGAGACTGCAGACGCGCTGTCAAAATATCAACTCGTCCGATTCAAATGCGCTCATGGCTCTTAAAGGGGATGGGAGCTGGCACTCTCATTGGTTTGTTGCACGTTACGCCCAAACCACACCTACGGGTAATTAGGCTGCTTCAGACCAACCCTTTTGACACTTGCGCCGCGGCGCAAGCGTCATTTATCCGCCTGTAAAATAGCGATAGCGCCGTAGAACCGCCCACAAAGCTACTTGCGCTTTGCGCTTTCCCACTTGCGTTTCAGACCGTTAAAATAGGGCCCTATGGGTCATGGCCTACAAGTAAAAAAAATTCTATATAAACGCGTCCTTTTCATTCCGGGCTATATTCGGGACAAAAAAATCCTATTTTAAGGCAACAAAATCATAGCAATTTATATTGTGATGGGATTACACAAAAATTTAAATATACTTAGGCATATTATAATTTATTTCTACCAGGTCAGTGCCTCTGGATGAAACTATACTACACACATCGCACCGTTAAATAAATCTATATCTACAATGAGAATATATCGTCGATGAGCACACTAATGGCTGAGGTTCATATTTCTAAATATTGGCCTCAGACATGTAATCAATTCCACTATCCAGCCTGAAGAGTGCCCAAATTGTTCATTCTGTCTGTCATTCCACTGTCTGTATGCTTGTGTGGAATGAAGGCTTCAACAGTAGTTGTTATGTTCAGCTCCTAGACATGCGACTGTGACCTAGACCACGACTGCAGGGCGACTTAAAAGCACTGGCGTTAAATCGATCGATAACAGTCACTGTTTTACTTTTTATTGGTAATTGTAGTAGTGGCGAATGCTGCAGTTCTAAACGTGGAAACTAAGTGCTTCTTCGGATTAATAGCAGTATGTAGACGAGTGCAAGTACCATATTCATGATGTTGATGATGCAAATAAATATATGCATTATAGGATGAAGATGATTATATCCGTCCCCTACACTGCACATCAATGATTTATGGTACCCTATAGTGTCGGGAATTCACCCGTTATTTTAAACATTAGAACGCCATTTCGGTGTTGATTTGAAGTGGGTATTAAACATTGTTACCCCAGTAGTATACTGCAAGGTTAAAATATGCACTTCTGACAGCTGAATAACAGATGGCTCACCGTCATGATTAAGTCATACCTACAACTTTAACTACTCTGACAAGTCAATTAAAAGGATGACGCTTATTCATCGGGTTTCGGCTGCCCACCGTTTGTTGTATAAATAAGAATAGAGCTAAAACGACAGCACACAGAGGTCACGATGTACTTAAAGACTTAAGTATTCCATTGTATCATTTGGCATTTAATTAGTGAAAGGTCAGGATTCATATGCCAATGTGGAAGTCACAACAAGTGTTAGGTTTGGTGGGAATGTAAGGCCCATCCACTTGGATTTGGTAACAAAAAAGCGACCATATATTAAAATAGAATGTGTCATTTGTCAACATAAAATCCAAAGCATTTATTTTTTCGAAAATGTGATACATAGATGTGCAACGTGAGCGCAGTGCTGGCCTACCAAGGTAAAATTCCAAGATAGCATGAAAGGGAATTGCGTTGTACGTTGACAGCTCACTGCGTCAACAAAAGAAACTGACAGGGTTTTGTGACGGTGACATAAAGGTCTGTGTGGGCGTGCGTATCATTCGAGCCACACATAATACCAATGCCGGCCTTGGGGCATCAAAGTGCCGCGTTGCTATGGCAAATAAAATTCAACAAACTTCTTCCCTGCCCGATCGGGTGATCACGCCTTAATATCCTGTTTGTTTGGATTGCAGATGGCGGAGGTATGACAGGCGGGAGGCAGGTGGATGTCACTGGGTCCTGAAGGTCAGAGCGGAGGATGTTTACTCACGGGCTGGAGAACCAGAAGCAGCTCATTCAGGGGATTGGTGAGATTGGTGCCAAAGATGATGAATCCAGAGCTGATGCCAGCGGAGTGCAGCGCTTTGTCCAAACTGACACACGCGCACGGACACACGCACGCACACGCACACACACACACACACACACAGAGAGAAAGAATTTCAGTTTCAATGAGAAGACACTGCATGTTGAGATGAATTAGATTTGACTCGTTTTGGATTCAACCAGCGTACTGTAACTTGTACCGTGCTCCACTTACTTGGAAATAAACAACGAGACGATGAACACCAGAGCGACGATGATGAAGAAAACACCCAACATTATCTGCAGCAGGAGAACGAGGAGAAAATAAGCACAAAGAAACACTGGGTGAAATGAGGAATATCAATAAATAGAAGGGACAATTCCTTGCTCTCTGAGTTCACTCCATAATAGGACAGCAGGCTTCTAAAGTGGACCTGCATAACTCATATTTGGGACATGTTGTTAAGGCGAGACCATTTGGCTTGGCACAGTGCAGTCTGGCGCCACTGCTCAGGGTGACAGTAGGAAGCAAAGGCACAGTTCAGACAGAGCAAATTAGGTGACAGGGAGGAAGGCAAGCATGCCTTTACATCTGCTCTCATTCAAATGGCCTTCAAAACCTGTCGTCCTTTCACTGCGTTGTTCCTTACTTTTTCAGAATTCAGGTTCCTATTAGAATCCCCTGTGCGTCTGCAGTGGGCACACTTTTAGTTTCAGGGATGCTCTGGCAAGTTTGGTCAAAGAACAAGTACCGGAGTTTAAATAGTTTAGATGAATTTAAAACAGCATTAAAGGGCACCAACTTTACCACCATTTGGAGTGGGAATAGCCATTGAAAGCAGTTTCGAAATCTCCCTTTCCCTATGACTTAGTGACATCACAAATGGTAATGTCCATGTAGATGTGTGCATAAAAGATCAGTCTAACAGCCTACCCCACTGTTGCAACTGTCTATCTCTGTTATACCAGATAGTTAGTTAAAAGCCATCAGTTACTTACTGCACTACTTTATAACCCAGTCAATACAAAGATTCTAACCCATATAAACCACCAAGTACTCTTCACTTCTCACTCTTCACAACCGCTTCCATGCTTCTTTCCAACAACGGAAACTGACCTTTGATCTACCCACAGCACATTTCTATAGGTACTTTCAGTTAGGAAGCGATTCATATTCCACGTGTCGAACATAAGCCCCACACTAGACGGCATCCTTCGTCATGCACCTGGCATAAAGGGATCCGTCTCGTTTCTGCATGATACTCTACAGACCAGCGCAGTAATCTCGGACGTTCAACAAAACTGACGGGGAACAGGAACTCAACACAGAAATCTCTGAAGATGCCTGGGAGGCAATTCTTGATAGAACACACCATCGCTCTAGAAATGCCAGACACTGCTTGGTACAATTCAAGGTAGTTCACAGCCTCCATTATTCAAAGTCCAGGCTTCAAGCCATGTCTCCCCCATGTGTGACAAGTATAAACAAGAGTATGGAACTCTCACCCACCCAGTCGGGTCTTGCCCGAAGCTAAATTCTTCTTGCACTCATATGTTGACATATCAAAAGGCGTTGAATAAAACGATTGATCCAGGCCCATTACTTGGTATTTTTGGATCAGTGGTGGTTAATCCTTCCCTTAATAAATATGAAGGGCAAGCCATCTCCCTCCCCCCGTACACTGTTGGCCAGACGCCTCTTCTTACAACTGTGGAAGTCGGCGCCCACGATTCCAGCAGTGGCTTAGAGCCTGGGGAAGTTGCTCCACATGGAAAGACTTTGCTATAAGTCTACCACAGAGGAATCATCTTCCTGAAAACATGGCAACCCCTATTTGACAAATGGGCAGCTGCCTGCGAGAAAGATCACGCCCAGTTTGAAAGCCCATGCACCTGAACACATAAAGTATATAATATTGAATAATATCTAACCCAAATTTTGAAGGCCGTCAACGTTTCTATTTTATGCTGGCATTGGAATTATTAACAGTATTTTATTTCAATGATATATATTTTAAATTTCTTACACATATAGTTTTTATTATTTTGTTTGGTTTCTCCTTGAGCCATTTACATTGCGTGTGGGGCATGTATATTTGGTCTTCCAGGGTCGCGGAGGGGGGGGGGTTAAGATCTGAAATGGGATGGCGTTGGGTTTGTTAAAGAAAATCAGGTAAAATACTGCATCACTTATATATGATCTGTCTTAAAAAAATTGATAAAATTAAGTTAAAAAATAAATGCGATCAGTTAAAAGTAGGTTTAAAACAAGTAAAAGGTGAATATGCATCCACTATAAAGCTTTCTAAACCACTCAGTCCTTTAACCACTTCTGCGGTCCATCACCTACTATTTTAGCATATTAGAAGTGCAGATTGTGGAACAAGGTGAATCCATAATGCCCAAATCACGTAAAAAAAAAAAAGCTCAATTATTAACATGTACATTCAAAACGTTCTGCAAAAGGTATCAAGCTGTTCCAAAAACACCAGCGGGATACTTAACCACTGCCCCCCGCTGTGGACCAGAAACGGCTGATGTGAGAAGAAAAGGCCAAGGAACAGAGAACCAGGTCTAAGTATAGAGGCGTGTGGCGGAGGTACTTATTCCTTAATCCATGCTCACCTTAAAAGGTCTGAGCGCACTCCCCACTTTGGTACAGCAGTTTCTCTCGGCTATCTCCAGATGGCGGCCCCGCCTCTGGAGAACCTGCAGTTTGCCCTCGAGTGTCTGCAGGCTCCGTCTGTCCCTGGACGAGAGGGGCCGTCCGTCCTTACACTGGCCACGGGTGAAAACATATCATGGTTAGAAAGGGGTTTTAATAGATCATTGTGGATAGGATGTTCCGCGAGGCGGCACCACAATGAGGGGTGCTTTTCACCTTTTCAAGGGTGGACGTGTAGAAAGTACGAGTAGGATGTTTCAAAGACAAATTGTGTGTGGCGGTTGTTGTTGCTGATATCACGTACGCAGTTCTTTACAATGTAGAACAACTCGAGTGAATGCTACAGAAGGCTGCTGTTCACAATCTTCACGTCACATTTGTCCTTTGTAGGTTATTATGTATCCAATGAATACAATACATACACAGATATTTAAATGATGGTTCTTTCGTAACAGGCACTAGCATCACTTATCATCACTTAGTAAAGGATCATATGGTGTAGCAGCTTCAATGCCTAAGGAATTGTCTAATTTGTGTACACTGGACTATGTCGGTGTGTAGTGATGAAACCAACCTACAATTTCCCTCTTTGTTAGGAAAGAGAGACACAAAGTCTTGCGTTACCTGGTTTCACCTCGTCCATTTGCTGATTTAGGGACTAGGTGAGATTTCACAGCACTAGCGCTTGAGAAGTTGCCACTGGCAACTAATGGATTACTATAATTATACCCCATTTATTCATGTTTTTGCTCTCGTTCTTGATGGCTAAGTGGAGCCATGGATCCATATGCTGTAAGACGATCATAAAGGAGATGCGCTGAGCTGAATGAGTGTAGGTGGCTGTTCCTGTCTTTTTGTGGCCATGGTCGATGCAACCCGGTTATAATATACTCATAGGGGGCACATGTTAACTCTTGTGATGTGCTTTATAGGATTTTCAGTAAAAAAACAACAAACCTTGGCTTTGAGTTTCTCAATCTGCTGCTCGACGTCTTCGATCTCGTCTGTGTTCTCGAGGAGTTCGTAGGCCACACTCCTGGTTCCCTTGATCAGATTCAGAGGCAGCACCGACATACCGTAGGCCTACAGAGAGAGAGAGAGAGAGAGAGAGAGAGAGAGAGAGAGAGAGACCTCTATTAAGTCCCCATGTTATGTCTCTGTGTTGAGATGAAACATACGTTTGATTACACGTGCATCCACCCCCGCGGAGTCGGCCCTGCTTGATGACAGGCCCACTGCACGTAAGGCGTAACGCAGAGCAACGGTTTAATGAAGGGAAACGTCTACACACAGACTCCTAACGAGCCCTCACCGAGCAGGCCATATTTAAAAGTCATTGGTCTGTAGAAAAAATATATATTTATTTTTTTACATGAATTTGCAAATCTAATATAATTTATTGTTAAATGCGTAGCAAGCGTTTGGTGATGACATTAGCCACTATGACCCTGCTGTTAATTCACAGCTTAACAGTGCCCCCGTGTGACAGTAATACCCCCTACGCTGTGAAAAACATAAATGTATGAATACGTAATGGAAGGGACGGATAAGGTGTGAAGTGGTTGCTATGTAAAGGAACATTAATAAAGAGCAGTCATCAGGAGCCATCAGCACTACCATTTAGAGCAGATCAATGGATAAGAGACATTGAGAAATAGAGAAAGAAGGAGAAAGGCAGAGAGACAGAGAGAAAGCTCAAGACGGATAGATTAACATACATAGATCAAGATAGAGATGGATAGAGGTAGATAGATGGATGGATCGTCAGATTTAGAGAATTATTGTGAGATATAGATAGGGAGATAGGGAGATGGATCGATCGATAAGCATAGAGATAGGTGGATAGAACAATCCAGATCATCAATAGAGACAGCTTGAGGGATATCGATAGGGAGATATAGATCCAAAGATAGACAGATCGATCAATAGATGATTAGATAGGTCGAGAGATATAGGTTGATTTATAGATATAGATATATAGGTCAAAAGATGCAGACCGATCGATAGATGGATAGATAGAAAGAGTGATAGAGACAGAAAGGGACAGATCAGAGAGAAAGCGACAGACTGCGAGAGAGACGAGGACATAAATATGACTAAAAGGCACAGAGGGTTAGAGTCGGCTGTCTGGCTCAGTATTGGCTGTTTGAACTTTAATTAAAAAGGAGGGACATCACCGATACCGGGAAAGAGATAAATCAATACAGGATGAAAATAAACGTCATAGGCCGGCTGGTGTCCTGCACTTTCTGGGTGCATACTTGCCTTTCGCTTGTTGGAACAGAGCCCCTGTTACGATTCATAAAAACACAAAAGGGTCCTTTCAGGCAATTAAACAATAACACCGGTTGGGGGACGCGGTTCATATTTGTCTTTTAAAAGACTCGGGAGGAAGGATTGAGTGCCGTGTTTTATCCCCTAAACCAACTTTGACTCGTTTCTGATGTGAGGTGTTGCATTAGGCGAGCCACGCGGGATACTAAGTCAGGCTAGACTATTATTAGTCGCTGCTGTGGATCTCTGCTACAGGCAATGTCGACTCCTGCAATGAATCATGGAGCTCTTAAGGCCGAGGCATGTCCCGAATATCAAACGCACTCATAAAAGGAAAACCTGTCCCAGATCCCCCAAGAGAAGCACTTCCTTCTCTTCTTCCATGCGTGAGAGAAAACGCAATCCTGGAACAGGTGTCGCATGCTATACCGGGCCAGACCCGATGCACGTCGCCCAGACATAATAACTACTTATTAGGCGTGTGATGAAAACCCATTGAATACTAATTAAAGAGAGGAGGCTGTACAGCTGGATGGGGGTGAGGGTGGCAGAAGGGGGCTGGATGGATTAATTTTAAATGGTGTTGTGTCACTGAGGAATGGCTAAGCAGGTAATTGCAAATTGAGATTGGGCCCCTCGACATGCTTCATATAGACGCCGCACAAAAGATGTGTTTTCAAAGCGTTTAATTCGGTGATATCTGTGAAGTGTGTTATGCATGCTTTTTGGTGTGCTTGTAATGAGATGAGAGATACACCGAGCTAAGCATGAAGGTATACAAGTAGTAATATATATTTTAAGGGAAATTCTTTGCAAGGGCATTTTATTGGTTTGATTCAATATATTAATGCAGACAATGCAAACATTGATTGGGTTAAAATATAAATAATATATATATAGTATATATATACAATTCTCGTATTCAGATTACACAGCAAATATAATAAGCAGAAAGAAGTTAACACAAATATGGTGTGAATAAAGTTGATAATGAATACCTACAATATTTTTCCCTCTCTTTTTATTAAAACTTGTGTGTACCGGTCTAGAAACGTAATTGTTGTAGTAGCTTTCCTCTGCCCCCTAGCCGTTGTCCCACATAATGTGGTTTTAAACCTGCACTATGGTAGTTTACTCATTAGCAACCTCTAGTGGCTGGAGTGGTTGCCATAGTTATAGCAACACCATTTTCAGATGACAGTTAAATTGTCTGGGGGGGGGGTTCTGGGGGCATTCCATGAGTGCTGACACAGTATAAAAGAACTGGGACTTTTATTCATGCATCACTCGCCTTTACTTTACAGGTGTTCCTAATAACCGTTAATTAGCCTACATTAAAAATCAAAAACTGTTCACTCATCAGAAATACACATGCCACCAAAGCAATGGTAGACAGCCTATGATTTCACACGCTGTGCAATAAATGGAAACATGATGTACATGGTCCAAAGTAGCTTGCCCCCGGTAACATGTAGACCTTGACCAAATACAAAGCTTGTGTGCAAGATAATGTTTATGTGTTGCTTGGCAACGGTCCAGTCACAGTAGTGGAAGTATTTGTGTTGGCGGAGCCACATCAATAAATAATTACACAAACAAATTGCGATCTGTTTTTGCTTATCATTGTTAACTATTGTTCATGTAGAACTGTTGTACGGATGTGATTATCTTGGTCACTCTGCCAATCTACAACCGAACACAAAGAAACACAGAGAAAACAAATTACCAACCCAATTATATGTTCGGATTACCATATTTTGGGGAAATAATGCAGCGGCTTGCATCCTGATTTTAAGAACCCAAAATGTCGCTGCGGATAATTTTCCGGTGCGGTGCGTAGGTCGGTTTGCAAACCTCAAAGAATAAAATCTGCGCCTAGTTCAGTGATTTGTGTTGAAGTGATAAAACATAAAGTTCCTAATGCCATCACGATATGCTCACTTATTTAAAAGAGGTTTGCAAGTAAAAAAATAAACTTGTAAAGAAGTAAACAGTAGAAACAGACTAAAAAACAAGGAAGAGTGTTTTCCATAACAAGCTCTCAGTTCATGAAGGAGAATTGAAAGGCTATAAATTAATTGCTTGCGAAAAAAAATTGCCTTGTTCTCTGAATCTGCAAAAAAACTCTGATTTTACTGAAGCCTGTATGCCACTGACGCTTACTCAACCATCAGTTGACCGCAGCCCCAGGGAACATTGAACCATTTATGAAATCTTCGCTACGCCAGCGTTGGGTGTACATGTAAGTATTTGGGTTGAGTGCAAAGATGCAAAATAAGATGTGGCTTATACTACGGAGCAACTTATTTGTGGTATTCTGAAATATACAACTCTGTTTCACCACTCCTGCGGCTCATAGAAAATTCAACATACTAAAGGCGAACTAAAGGTGAAAAGTAAGTATTTAGCAACACTTTTTACTAAGAAGATATAAATATTTTAAAGAAAACAGTGTGAACTATGGGTTACTTGACCACACCAATGAAGCAAACATTCGAAACAGCAAAATCCAAAACACTAATTAGACAACCAACACTGGGCCTTTGCTCAAAGCCCGTTCCACGTGCCTCGAATGCTTAGATATTTGATCATTTCATACACTTATATGTTAGTTTGTTATAGTTTGCCAAATTTTAAATCTCCTCACTCCTACTCTGAAGCAATGATTCTAAACAGCTGGGACGGGAAATAGATGTGTTTGTTTCCAAGTATTGATTGGGGAGAGAATGGGACGTGGAACGGGAACGTAGAATGTGGCTAGTGGCTGTGCATTTACTTTGACTAACGATTGCTTTTAACAAGGTTGGTTGGAGGTGTACCCCCCTGCCCTAAAGTTAAGGATGAGCCCCATTATAGTGGGCAAGGCATTAAAAGGTTCAGTAATTGCAGTGCATTCATTGTTCCCACACTTAATTGCAGAGTGAAGATGATAGAATTTTAAATGGTAAAAATGAGACAGTACCACTATGGAATATTAGGTTTAAAACGAAAACAATAATATGAATACTAATAGTTCATTATTAGTATTGATAATAGTATAATTAATACAATAATTATTGATCATATAATTATAATTAGTGTCATTATTATTGATAATAGTATTCTTATTAGTCATAGTATTATTGATATTAATTATATTAGTGGTTTTATTGCAGGTATTGGTATTATTATACAAGCCGTATTTCTATCAACTTTAAACTTTCTTTAAATGACATGAAACAATCAGCAAACAAATGAATTTAAAAAGGGTACCAGACTATAGCATTCAGAACCACAGCTCGGGGCAGGTCGAGTGGAACGCCATTAGAACAGCAGCACACTCTGTTGGCTTCGCCGTCCGTTTATTTACGGGCTTGCTGTGGTACATACGTACACGCTGCCCCGTAGTGGTGAGGGAAATAAAATCGATGAAGGCACCTAACCATAACCCTGTAGGAGATTACGGGCATTTCATCGGTGAGGGGAGGCCTTCTGAGTGCTGCGGAGCAGCTGCTCACACAAACTGAGATGGATATAATGTAAACGGGTGACTGCCAAATATACATCTGAGCATTTGTTGTGCATATGGACATGCATGTCAATATATTACATTGATGTTGAACGTTGAGGTTTTATATGCATGTAGGTTATACATGATATTAATATAATAAATATAGATGTATTGGCACTGGGCAACCATTTATATTTTATGCATACCATGGCACTGGAAAAAAAAAGCGAGTGCTAGGACATGCGTTGCTTTTACATTTTCTTAAGGTGGAAGGTGGAATGACATGTGAAGTTTACATCTCAGAGTTGTTGAATTAAGCGTAAGTGGTTCTGCACCCTCAGAAAGCAGTGATAAATTAACCAAAGAGACCTGGGAACCCCCCCACTTCCATTAGGCTAATCATGCATCATAGCAACCGATAGCAATACATGATAAATCACCCGATACAGTTCTAGCATGGAGGGGATTCGCCTGTGTTTTGATGGGGCAGAAGGACGACGTATAAAAGTGGATAAAAGGTTTTTCATTAATTGACAAAAGGACATTGTGTTTGTTGTGCGAAAGAAAGAGAGTGAGACGGCGATAGAGAAATCGAGAGTGTGGGGGGGGGGGGGGGGGGGGGGGGAGAGAGAGAGAGAGAGAGAGAGAGAGAGAGAGAGAGATCCCAGCTGCTGCCATATTTCTTTGATTGACTATCAAAACAAAGCAGATCGAAAAGCACCCCAGGAGTTTTGATTTCCACAGGGCACTCGCCATGCCCATAACAACATGGGGTTTTACGCAAATCTGAGCACATTTACATTCACTGTACTTCTAATTATGCGCTCTATAAGAAACGGTTATCAACAGTCATGGAACAGGGGATAGGTGTCGGTCCTGAAGGGGGATTGCTGCTACAACCGACAACGCAAAACCTTTTTTAACAATTTTTTAGAGAGCACTCCTTTGATCTGAGAGGAAACTGGCCAAATCAAGGTCAGCTGTCAGCACCTCCAATCACTGGCGCCTTTAAAAACATGTGTTGCCATTTCGCTTCCCTACTATTCCCCGGTAGTCAGTGTTCCTGTGCGATTGTGTACTAAAGCCACAGGCAGTATGCGCTGGTTCCCCGCCGAGATGCCGCGTTCATGCTCATGAAAAATAGACTGTATATTATTAAGACGTTCACCAACGTCTATATTTATCCTGGTGAAGCATGAGGGAAGTGCAGAATACTGCAGGAATCTAAATACGTAATAATAGACATTGAGATAGATGTATATAAAACCACAGCAGATAAGTGGGAGTGCCAAAGGCTCACATATATCAATCAAAACCCCCCCACTCACAACAGTGCAGTCTCACCCGTCGGATGCATGGACTTCCAGAGTCTTTAAGTCTGGAGGTGTTGCTAATGCAGAGACTCAACTCCATCTCTTATAACCAAACACGAAAGCATACGAAGAGAGGTAATGAACAAACAGCTGTAAGCGCCTGCACAAACAAAGCAACATACTGGTTCCCTCAAGTACCCTTTAAGAGGAGTCCTTGTTAAAGGGCTGTTAAACAACTGAGACAATGTCAACAACGTCTACAGGACTAGTAAGGAAAATCTTACGGGAATAAAGAAAGGCAAAGGGGCGCCGTTTTGTAAACCATTTCTCCGAAACCATGTGTTCCCAGTCCGGCACGTTTTTTTGCAGGTAAACAGGCAGCTGCAGCCGAAAGGAGACCGTGTCCCACTAACTAACTGGGCTGCCGTCACATTTGTTTGGGGGGGGCGTCCTCCCCTCGGATGACAAGCCCTGGTTCGTGTACGGATTTAGCCCACCCAAGCACGCCAACAACACAGACAAACACCTGTAGACTGTCCCCACTTACCGTGTAAGTGATCACCGCCAGCATACCGATCAAGGTCAAGGAACTGATGGAGAAAGACAATGCAGGCAGGCCATCTGCAGGTGGAGAGAGGGAGAGCGAGAGGGCGTTAGAGACTGGCCATTAGAGAATCCACGCTGACAACTGACAAAGGGACACCAGTGCCCAAAGGTACCCAAGTGTGCCAGAGGTTAACAGCCTTTTGTCATTTTTAATGTGTGCACTGTCCTGGGGTGTTTTCCCTGTGCTATGGACATTAGTGGGTCCTCTGGCATGACCAGTCATGAATTACCAGCCACTAAACCTTCTAGTTGACCCAGACAAACTTTTAGGTTTTTTAAACAGCAAGCAGACGCCCTCCATTAAGAAGGGTGCTCTTGGTAATTTGCTAATAGAATAAATATAGCAAACCCTTTACTTTATGTCCCGGTATAAATAATAATAGCGGGACCTATAGGGTGATACGAAACAACAAAAACTTGGTGCGGTAAAAGCTCTCCATGCCCCAAGGTTACACACTGGCTAATTGTTTCGCTATAGGAATTAAGTCAAATCACATAATTGTATTCTTAATAGAGTGTCATTCATATATCCATTATACAGCCTACCTCATCTTATTAAGGCCTGTGGTTATACTTCGTTTCAGGGGGCTCTTTTGCTACCAGCAATTGTCAACTTCTTTCACAGAATATAGTAATGAAAAAAACACTTTCAACAGCAATCTGAATGGGACTGTAATTTCGGCCCTTGACAGGAGTTTCGCTATTTTTATGGAGTGGAAACAACAAGGTTGTTCCGTTCTGGGATTGTATCTGATGCTGCAATGGTGGAAGATTATAATGATTACACATGGGACCTGGACTCGCAAGTCCAAGCGTTGCATGATTCAATAGAAGAAAAGAAAAAACATAATGTTTCTCAGTTTCAATAAAAAATCCAGAGTTTCCCAAGTATAAAACCAAAGCACACAACACTAATCTCAGGAGATTCTGAGACACAATTCACAGCGCCAAGGCCACATTGGTGCAGCACGGGCTCCACGCCCCCCCGCTATTAAAAGACAGCGTATTAAAACCGCCCAGTGTCTTTCCTCACTGTAGTTTGACTTGATGCGTGTCACCTTTGATTGAGATAGCAAGGGGACCACCCATCAGACGAGGGCCACAGTGGGTGTCACACCAGCTGTCAAAACAGGAGCCAGAAGAGCGGGATTGATGAAGAGACATCGGGCGGCTCTCTCCCCCGTCAGCGTCCCACCTGTCGGTGCGCGCCGACTGGGAGCCAGACGCCTCTCCCTTAAAAGCCACCCTTCAGTAATTTTGGACTTTCTGAGCTTTTTGATGTTGCCGTGCGAACGATGCGCCGTACGGCCGCTCTGATTGATTCTGTCGTCGTCGGCGTGAATGTTTTTTTTTCTTCTTCTTTTTTTTTTTTTGTTAAATACGCACTTAAAGAAACAAGATCGATATTTTCAGGTACTTCTGAAACAGTGAGAAAGCGACACGCCATTATCTGCTCTACCTTTGTACTCACTTCATTGATGTGGCAGCAAAGGAAGATGTTCTGTGAATATCCTATCGTACAGAACAGTTCTCTACAAAACTCTATATTCACAATTAAAATGTTACAAAAATAAGTGCTCTTCTACTAGCCATCATCTCTGAACCACTGACCATGTTTCTCAAAATAACGTTTAATAATTTTGGAGACGAAACTGACAAAATGAAAATAAAAGAGATCAAGAACCATTAAGCAACAGGGCTACTTTAAACATTTGTAAATCCTTCCCTTGTATTTAAAGCCAATAAAAATGCATCTTGAACCCATTGATCTAACATTATGTAACCCCGTTTATCTGAAAGGCAGCTGCCTTATTGACGGCTTTTCTTAACAAAGTTTCAAGATTTTCCTTTCATACCACTTTTATAACACAGGGTCAATGTCACCCCCACTGAGTTATGTGAAATACTGGCAATGCTTTCATACGAAATAGTGGCGATGTGCCTAGCGTAGAGTCTACTGATGCATCTATAACGCAGCCTCAAGATGTTCCAAATACTTTGGGAGCAAGTCAGGTTTTCAAATGTCTCTCCCTTTTCTCCCCAAAACTAATTCATGAACCGTCAGAGTCAGTGCACCAGAAACATTGGAGTGCATAGCAATTATGTGTTTGATCCAGGAACCCTAGCTGCTCCAGAAAGGTCCTCATGGGGGCTTTCTGTGGTTACAAATCATTAGAAACATAAACAGTCTTAGCCATGAATGAGTTGTTAAACCACATTTAAAAGAGGCAAGACAAAAGTGTGGGAAAATTAAGCTTAATTATAAACCCAAGCTTCATTGTGTTTGTGGCATGAATGAAAAGGCTGAGATTTGGCAGCAGCTGTGGAGATTAACATTTGAAAAGATGTTTCCAATGTTTTGTGGAACGTTTTTTTGTTGTTTTTTTGCATGAACTTACTTGCCTTGTTGGTTGTGGTAAAAGTCAACAATGGCTTCATGTTCGGACATAGACTAGCATTTTGCCTATGGAGGCAGCGGCAAAAAAAATGAAACGAGGTGGGACGGCGTTTTTTCTGAATGTTGTTGGTGTCTGGTGCAGATTCTTTGGGGATAAGAAGACATTGGAATACTGTCTTTTATCGGCGGGGGCCACATCGGCACAGTCGCGTTTTCATCAGCGATGGATTGTTGGGGGGGGGTTCTTATCTTGGTTGAATTAAAGCCCTCTGGGCCTGTATACATGCCGGAGACTTATGCAGGGAGTGTTTATTAACAAGGTACTCTAGCGCTAGAACTCAGCTTTTCGCTTTCCAAGTACCATCATGCAACCAGGGAGACAAATGATTGTCAATTATTTTTAATTGCTAATATTCCAAACCCTTTGACGTGTGTGTATAGTGCACACACTTGAATATGTTCATATGCAGAGAAAAAGTCAGATATGGAACATGTGCAAAAGGATTTCAATCAAATGGTCTCCCATCTCCCCCAGCTACAATGCAACAAGCAAGGGAACTAAAGGAGTGAGGGACAGAGATCTGTAATCGTAATTTATTTTTAACCGTGTCACGTGACTTATTGGGAAAAACAGAATATCGCACCAACATGTCAAAATGACAAGCCATAACCCAGATAGCACATATAAAAACATGAACTAAAATATTTATTTTCTGCTATCTGCCTGGCCCATCTACTGTCATTTTTACAATTCTACAGTTCCTGTGTTGCCTTGGTTGTGGTGCAGCCTTTTGCTGAATGCCAAGTAGGCCTCTCTTTTAGAGAAAGCAGACTCTGGCCAAGGGTGCATTTGAGGACATTGTGTGTGTTTAAACTTTGGAAAATTAATGAAAACTATTGCTGCAACAGCTGCTACAATTCTAGAAGTAGACAATTACATAAAACAGCTGCTGAGAGTTTTACTCAGCAGTAATACCCATTGTTGATATGTTTTAATAAGCTGAATAGATGGCTGAGAGGGAAAATAGCTAAATAAAATTGTTGTCACCTTGGTAACACGTTTTCTTTTAACAGGTCAAAACTGCGTAGCAAGAATAAATTGCTCATGTCCATTGAAATTGTCTTGTGTATCATAGGAGTCCCTGGAGTTTTGGATGAGGGATATGGAGACGGCATCCATTTTAAGTCCTCTTTAAGGACATTGGTCCCTTCACTGGAAGTCAGAGAATAACCAAAGGCTATCATTGGATTACTGGGGAATTCTGACCCCTTTCTCCCATGTAGGCTTAGTTGCTTGAGTGTGAGTCACTCTCTTCTTGTTTGGTCTATTTCAGTGGTAGAAATATGCTTACTGTGCTTCTACTATAGAATAACTATATACATCTTGGTTCAATCAATATAGATGTATAGCAGGCTAAACGTATACAACAAACAGAAGGCAAATAATCAAATGAAAAATAGAATGTATAATGCTGGACTTATCCTTTGCATTCAAATTGAGTTGGAGACTACGGCATTGTTCTTTTAACTAAGATGTGCTGCCAGAGACGTCAGTAACCCAATTAGATGTCCAGCTTTTATGTTAAAGTACGAGGGAGTATTGTAATGGTCTCTTCACTGGTCCCTCTACAAAACAGAATTAGCAATGTCAATTGATAAGGAATTCTTCAGCAAGAGCTTTTATAATAATAACAACATAATAACCTATTCAATCAACCAGGCTTTTGTCATGATGAGAACAATAACAGAACTGCGTCCGAGCCAGGGTCTGCCAACGTTAAATTGTTTCGTTCACTTAATTTTTCAGTTGTCAAGTTGATTCATATTTATTAACATAGTCATTTTGACCATAGCTATAAGAGCTTTACAGGTAAATCAATACATTTGATTATTTCTCATAGAATCGATAGATTAGAATCTGAACAAAGTAAGCAAACATTGATGAGACCTATTTTGGTCCGCAATATTAAAATAACATTGCATCAATTTAAAAGCAGCATATTTTTGGAAAGGAAAGCGAGAAAGCCATAAAGTTGAAACATATAGCCGAGTTCAGTTGATTCTTCATTTTCTGCTTTTCTTTTTCATGCGCATTCAACAACACTTGGCCACCACCTTCTGTCCTATCAGCAAATTAGCTGCTCAAGGTAAACGCTGTGTGTATTTTAGAATGGATGGATGGGTTCTTGTTTATACGCTCACTTCTTTATTTATATACAACAAATGTGCTGGCTTTTACCTTATAGCAAAGTGCATGTTCAAACGCTGAATGCTTGGCCACCGGATATATTTTGCTGAATTCAAAAATAGCTGAGAAGCCTGTCCATTGAACTGTTGTAGGAAGGGAAAACAAACTTTGTTGTTGAATTTTTTTTAACAACAAAGTTGTTCTCTTCTCAAATAAATTATAGAAATGCACACAAAGCCCATTTGATCCGATGGAAAGGCTATAATAAGAACATTAACAGCATTAAAACTCTGCGTTTAGTAGGAAAGAGGTAGGGTCTGGATTTGATTTTTATCTGATTATAAAGTTCCTTCTTCTTCACGGATATTAAAATGTAAGTTGAATGTTTAAAATTACTTAAAGAGAGAACTGCAATAATACATAATTAAATGTTCTCGTTAACGATAACTTTACGCTAGAGTTGAATTGTCTCGAGTTACTTAGAGTTCACTCCGGCATGACCGGACTATAAAGACAAATCTAATGGTCAGCCAATTTAAAACAGCGGAGAACTATTTAAACAACACAAAAGGTCAGGACGCGTCCTTAGTGTGAGTGTATTTTTTTTGCTCAATTAGCTTTCCACATGGAGAAGGAAGGGATGGAGTATTAGAAAGATCTTCACTTTTTCTCCTTGGCAGCCCTGCAATTTCCACTGTGCTAAAAGAGGATGGCTGGGAGGGGCCCTGACGCTGTCTAACTACACGGTGTGAAGTGGCAGATGTGTCCACTTCCTCCCATAGCCTCGGATGGCTTAAAGCCGGGAGGATTGGAAAGGCCCACGCGTCTGCAGCTACAAAACACGAACACGAGCGACCAGAAATGCTTACGCAGAGATCCTTCGACTTATTATATATGTCGAGCAAAGTGTGGATTCTAACGGGTCCTAAAATGACATCTAAAATGTGCACACGTTTCAATAATACGCATGATTTGACCTTTTCGGCTTCGTAAAAGGCCAAAGGGATACTCTCCGTTCTTTCGGGCTCGCTGCAAAGGCATAGCCTGAGATGCAGTCCCCGGCAGCGTGCACTATTTATACCCGCCTGGTCCACTCAGGACTGTGTTCAATGAGGGACTAAACCTTGACACACAACCGATCAATTATGATTTCAACAGAGGAATTCGTGAAGGGTCCCCTGCTTCCGAAACAACACAAATACCCGTCATACAGGACACACGGTACTACGAAGGGCTGTACTTACGGCTGCTCCCCAGCTCCTCAAACAGGTACTGCACCTTTTCCCACTGGGTTGAGTTGGTACTGGGAGGGGGGTCCAGGGGAACAAAGGCTCTGTAGAGAGGAAGCATGGGTCTCAGTACCGGACCAAAAGCGCAGCACAAAAAAGGTTGTATTGAGGTACTAAGAGCATGTATCCCAGAAATTAACGGTATAATCAGATTACAATTACTATTGATTTTATTTTCGGGAAAGTCAGGATTCTGGTCTGTGTATGGCTTTTGAATCACGTATGCAAGTATTGAGAGTTGAATTATAACATGTATGTTAATAATTCAGCTTGTGGTTAAACCGACTCCCAATAAGTAACTCAAAGCTTTTCAATGCTTACAGAGTTGGAGCACGTTTGCAAACAAGGTGGTGTGTTTGTACACTGATTTCCAGCGAATGGTTCATTATACATTTGCAATTATAATTAATATTATTTAAAGTTGGTCTGCACGTGCTATGTAAATCTGCATTCATGTGTTTCATGTGGTGCCAGAAGCAAGGCTGTTGGGAAGATCCTCAACCTTCCCTCAGCAGAACAAGATACAGTGACAGAGGGGAGACGGCAGAAGGGACAGAGGAGACTGCTGTCGATGATGGAAGAGTCCGGATGTGCACTGCTATTTCCAGCTAGCTGTTCCAAAAAGTGGACTGGGAAACAACTTCCCGGAACCGTGTTTCGGATTGGTAACCAATGAGGGAGGAAGTGCCTATTACATGAATCTCCCCGCTTCTTGAATAACATCCTTTGTGAAACCACACAGTAGCTTTCAAATTGAAGATGGTGTTTAGTGATGAAATAGCTCTTTGTTTACTTTATCGGATTTGCCACGAGAGTGTCGTGAAAAATAAAGCACCTGGATTCGTATTCTCGCGGCATCTCTGTTGAGGATGTATAATCATTGCCATTATTCATTTTCTGAAAGAGATTCGCCAAAATATTGCGTTCGATTTATCCTGGAACATTTGCCTTTGTCAACATATCTTATTTGTTCAAGCATGCCGAAAACCCATCATTTATAGGTTATCATATGCCCTTCAAGAACATAAAAATATATATACTTTATGAAGATCTCACACAACACCTAATAATTCTAGCAGGAAGCAATTGTTGTCATTTGATTCTTTCATACCAAAGTTTTTCTTGCTTATTGAAGGATTACTTGTTGATTTGGTCGACTGGATTTTTCCGGATTCATGTTTTTTCTTTTAATGTTCCCCATATAAGGATCAGCCGTTTCGTTTGCAAATGTTTCATAAAGAATTTTGAATGTCTCCCTGATCGTGTGCCGCATCACTACCCATAAATGTGTACGTTTTGAACTGTAAACAGCTTTGGTTAAACTCTTAAACTTTGGTTAGTCTCGAAGTCGGTGTGTGTTGCATAGAATGGGCAGTATGATATTATTGGCTGTTGATGGCGTTTGTATAAATGTATTATTACTTCCAATTTACAAGTAGGATTGTTCTTCGATTGGCAAGACCTACCTGTATTTGACTTTCTGGCTGGCAGCACTCTGGGATAATTGGGTAAACAGACCTTGTTTTCATGCATTATTATGAATATAACCACCCACATATTGCGTACTTCAACATGAGGTTCTATAATCACCAATGCATTTTGAAAATGAGTGGTTTATTTCTCTAAATAAATAAATAATAGACGTAAAAAACCTTGTGGATGAAGAGAGCAAAGTGGGGCTTTTAAAAGTTTAAACCCTTGACGGCCAACAGGCTGCAATCAAAAGCTTTGTACGGCCACACGAGAACCAATCGAGTGAGCAGTCAGCAAACCCTGTTCTTATGTCTCCCAGGTATCAGAGGAGCAATCCAAGAGGAAAGCTATCATGTTGTTTAAAATGGAGTGACTACACTGCAACAATAGCCCTGAATAAGCTACAATGGATCCAGCTTTTCCAAAATGTACCCCCATTCCCTAAAAAGTCTTTAAAAGTACTACGTTTCCAAATGGCGTAAAGGTACGGGTGTGTGCAATTAAAAAAACTGAAACAACAAGGGCCAGAAATCGCTCCCTCAAAGGCTGCTACTGCACTGTTTAATGCTTGAGAGATCACATTTGATTGTAGAACTTTAACTTGAGGCTGTTGCTGCCAATTCTGTAACGGTTTTAGGTTTCTGTTTTGCAGGTGGTGTTGAACACAAAAGGTTATAAAAACAATGTTGACTGGGGCAGGGCCAACCCACTGACACACAACTTTTCCTCCATTCATTATCATATTTGTTCAACTTGACTTTTATCTGCAATATTATACCACTAGAAAGAAGTGATGCAGAACGTCCAACATATTGTGCATACAAACTATCAGACCCAGTTAGATAGATGGCCCTACAAAGTGCATTTTGCCATGGACTCATCTCTTTCAAACCCTGTTTTACATTCATAGGAACTTTTCATACGACTTTGACTTACCCAATTAACAGCAGCACAACACACACAATGACAAATCCAACGGTGTACTTCAGAGCGTTCCCCACTTGCTGTAATGACAGGAGAAGAAAGAAGCTGATGACACCCACACCACACTTTAACTAAAGTTAAGAGTTGGACTTAGAGAGACAGAGCAATCGTGCTTCAATCAAATCAGGCATTTGGAGTTTTCCAAATGCCTGCCTTTTTTTTAATAGCTGACAGTCAGTGACAGTGAGTATAAGTTAAAACTTGAAATTATTGGGCCATTTGACTAAATTATCCATCAGAAATGATGACATGAATAAATCATCAAATTGCCGAACCGCTACTGCAATCAATAATGGCATAACATAACTGCATTTATAAACAAGAATTATACAATAATAGGACTGGAACAAATAAATGCAAATGTATTTGCATTTATTTGTTGTTATTTGTTTATTGTTATTTGTTTGTTTGTTTTTGTTATTTGTATATGTGTACTAAATGAGTTGGTTATTTCTTACGCAGTTTGTTAAGAATATATTAAATACAATTGTATATCATATAATCTGTGACTTCAGCCAATGTAAACAATGATTGTTGCTTTAAATTACACCAATTATTTAGGCGATAATTTTGCTCTTCAAATAGCTGTTTATGCAATCAACCACTTTTTATTGACCTCAAATCATTATATTTTTCTCGCTGTTGTACCACATAGATAGAAACCCTGATTCCATTTATTTCAAATGCTCTTAGCTTGTATGGCTTGCATGAGTCCCATTTGAATAGGTTGAGAGAGTCACATTATACCATCATGAATATCAGCATTGTAACCATTGCAATTGCTTGGATTTTGGCCAAAGCTCAGCATAATGAATGTCAGTGGAGGTTCGGACGTACCAGGGTTTTGAGTGTGTTTTACAAGCAGTATTAAATTATGCTCATTAAAAAGGGAGAGAGGAGGTTCTCACCGAGCATTTGGTCTGATCGTCCTTCTCTTCATAGTAGAAATAGACAAAAGGGATCCACAGGAAGACACAGAAGAGGATGATGGAATAGAGGGCTGTTGGAGAGAAAGACATTATGACAATTACCTTTCTCATCCCTTTGACTTTATTCGGTTTGATCCACAAAAATGCACCTTTTTTCAAGCAATAAAACAGCAACAAATGATGTTGAATTTAACTGACAATTTTAAATAAATTCCACATAGTGTCAAAGCATCACAGAGCAAATCTATTTAAATACATTGGTGGCTAGTATGGTTTATTTTTCATTTTTCCAATCCAATCCTAAAGTAGTCCAAATTGCATCCTTTCAGAGGCTAAACCAGCTTTACGTTGCACCTGTCAGTTTAACATGCTGTATAATTATTAAAATTATCGTCAAATGAGATTTAAAATACTGAGTGAATGAATTAAGATTATACTCTCTTAACTAGACTAAGAAAATGATACAACTTCATTGAAGAGAGAGAGAGGAGTGCGAGAGAGCAAGAGCGAGAGCGAGAGAGAGATAGAGAGAGAGAGACTGTGGATATCTATCTACCATCAACTTGCTGCCTACCCTTAACTTGCGATAACCTTTCAAAATAAATAACAAATAAATAAAAAATCACTATTCAATTCATGAGTGATTTGCAGTTCCTTGTTGGCTTTGTGAATACCAGACGGAAAGATCAACAGAGCTATGCCACGCAAAAAAAAAAAAATAGAGTGGTGAAATTGAAAAACAAGGCACTGCATAATAGAGCAATATTTGAGATCAAAACAAGATCGGAGTGTGCTGGTTCCCAGGACAGGAAGGATTGTACCAGATGTTTAGTTTTCCATCAAGACCTCCCAGATAAGCATTATGTTCTCCAGGCCACTCAGTCTTTTCTGGGGTTTTCTACATGCGGCATTCAAGATAGTTCTTACATTGTCAGGGCTCAATTGAATCAAGCCAGCTCTTATTTCTCCCATGTACCAACCTATTTTAAACTGTCAGAACAGTTGCTCGATAAAGAGCAAAATACTTAACACGAGTGGGTCAGACAGGGGATGTAGCTATTAACCGATGTATGTCGCTTTGGATAAAAGCGTCTGCTAAATGCCCTAATTGTAATCATAATTGTAGCTAGTGAATCAAACTGTGCAGCAGCAAAAAGAAAATCAAGATATCTAGCGTTTTTCTTACTCCTCATGTAAAACAATAGCATTAAATGAAAGTGCATGAACCTATTGCCCTTTTTAATATAATAAGATCCCAAACAATGTACTGCAGTGAAGGCTAAACAAGGGATCTGAATAACAGGCCTCTAGTTGTTATGGTGCGGTCATTTAGCTGAGCTATAAAGATTCACAGTTTATATCTTTAAAACCGAAACGAGCAACTGTTCTTCATCAACACGTTGACGCCGACTTTGACGAACACCTCCTGTATGTTCTACTCTTTTGGCCGGGGTTCCTCATCTCTGCTATTAAAACTTGGACAGCGCACACGGTAGGCTGCGATCCATCGGGTGTTCAACCGACCAGAACTCATCCACGTCCCCCCCACTCTCGGGGTCTATTCAGTGGCTTCGAATCAACTCGACGGCGTCGGCTACCCGCCCACGTCAGGGCATCCAGCCACCTTCATTACGGCGACTCAGAAGTCCCTGCACTTTTTTCCCTTCTTGCAACCCAGGAGCAGTCAGCCACCTACCGCTTGAATTACATAATCACCCTCTCTCAGCAGCTGCTGAAGACCCTTCTCATCGGGTTGTGACTGCAGACAGAGAACGATGCGATTTCATGGTAGCCGGTAATTACGGGATTCCTGGCTGTTGAATGTGAATGAAAAGCCGGAAACTCGTTCTGCACTGAATCAGGAGACGATTGCAAGGGAGGACGGGGTTATAGGCCTTCGTTTTAATTAGCCTTTATATTTAAGGCATATAAACCTTTTTTAGGAAAAAGGTTTAACGGTATAATGGTTCTTTCTTAGCAGATTTCTCACATTTGTCTGGGAAAAAGGACAGATCAGAGGGAAAATTCTACCACTGACCTTTACACCTATCAAGGCACATTCCAATCATGTAAAATGTATTGATTTTTATATTTGGATTTGAATGGGCATTGCCAAGTCCAAATTAGGGTAGGGATGTACCACTCATTGCACAACTTGGGTGTAATGGAAAGTACAAAGGAAATGAATCACACTTAATTCTACTTGAATATTGCAGTTTTGGGATTTTAGGGAGGGATCAGCAGCTCAGTCAAATACCCTTTTCCAACATCACTATGCAAGGGGAAGCAATGTGAAGCAGCAAGTGAATCCCAAAACACCACATCCAACAAAAAAACAGAATACTGGGTTGAAAACAAACTTAACAGATGGATAGAAAAACAACAGACTATTCTTAAGGTTGTAACTTTTTTGTTTGGAGATTTTATACGAGCAACATCATTTGGACGGTGACACTGTAAAGTATTAGTAATTCATGAAGTGTAGGTGAGGCAGAAGATAAAGAGATGCTATTTCAAGCATGGGGCTTTTCTATCCGCAGGAAATAGCTGCCGGTAAAGAGAGCCTCCAGATGCCGAAATAACTCCAACCGAAGAGCAAGTCACAGAGATGGCTAGGCAGGGAGGGCAGAGCACAACCTCGAGGGGAATCATCATAGCACTATTGGGACACAAGAGTTTTACATGTGAACAGTCAAGTTCAAATTACTGGCGCCCTTTTGCATACCATTCTTTTTTTGATTAGACAGTGCAATACTTTGAAATGCCGTTCAAAACATTTAAATACTTGAACAGATTGGAGAGAATAATAAGTTAAATAATACTAAAAATAACCACAAATAGCATGTCCCATTCTCTAATCTGTAAATGAATGCTAATTAAAAAGTGTCTAGATTGGTTACTGGCACCATATCAGCCAACCACTAGCTGCCAGAGTGCAAGTCTGATTACTGCAGTGTTTTTTTAACTGCATAGATGCATTCATAGATGAGTTCATGGCGTCACACATTTTTGCATGTAGGAGTAAGTGCAAAAAACTCATTGTATAATAGATTGCAACCACAGAGGCCTCCTGCACAATATATTAGGAACGAATTAACGGTAGCGTGCAATCTGCCAGCTGTGATTGTGGCAGAGTATTAATTTCAATGAATGCATGTTACTTGTTCTAATAAGGTGTACATTTACATTTACCGCCAGCCAAAAAGGAGCTACGGAAAACTCCAGAAGCAGTGAGTACACCCTGCAGAGTAAGGGGCTGATGGCCCATGCTCGTGATTTAAAGTAATGGGTAATATTAATCCTAACACCATGAATATTAACACACTGGGGGGAATAGGTTGCACTGTATTACTGTGTATCATCTATTACTATCTAAGGATCTAGTACGAAGAATGCCCCGCCAGGGATAAAAAGTTTTGCACATATATCCATCAGTTAGAGAGGGGAGGACTAAATAATTAAATATCATACCTCAACCGTCCAGAGAGCTCCTGTGTTCATTTATATCTACTCTGTTGCTTATGGTTTTTTTATTTAATTTTTTATTAAAGAAAAGGACTAGGCAGGACATCTAAAAATAACTCGTCTACATCGGCTTTGTTTTCATGAACACTGCCCAAAATAAGGTGATAAAACAATGCAACCCCCCCCCCCCCCCCCAACTAAGTACACAAACTAAATAAAGACACTGGCTGAAAATACTAATTTGCCCGTTTCTCAATATACATGAAGGCCTGCTATTAGTTGGAAGTGCCTACCAAACAGAATAGTCGCCAGTAAAAAGAATGCCCAGGAAAGCAGTAACATTCAGGTCTAACGAGATACATGATTAGACCCTTATCATCACCTCACCTCTCCAAGGACTTAACCAGACTTCTGTCCCACACAGCTCCACTATGTAAACCAGCCTTGGGTGTATGTTTATAGTCCCGGCCTTTATGTGCTCCCTTTAAGTCTGGGGAACCCTTTACATTAAGCATCGCGTATGGTTTACCGTTAGAGACTCTGGGTTAGAGTTATAGCTGGGCGATTAGTCAAATTTTGATCTCGATTTCGATGTTAGCGTCAAACGATCACAAAACTAATATAATCGAGTTTTCAATTTTATTTTTTACAGCTGGATACATAACTGTACATTATTTTAGATTTCTTTTTGACCATTTTGCGTATTTTTTTAAGTAAAAATTTCAAAGTACTCAGTTACCAAATGTTTTTTGGAGACACATGCTGAATAAATACATCATGTTTTCAAACTCAAAAATAATCGTTTTAATATTCGGGATTTCAATATTAACCAAAATAATCGTGATTATGATTTTTCCATAATCAAGCAGCCCTAGTGAGAGTTATGTGCCACAATATGTACTGTTGTTGTCCAGTGTAGTATGGGCTTTTGTTTAATCTACTTACTAGTCAGGATCCTAGGTTTATTTCTATTGAGTTCATTGTTTTGGCACCTTTTCCTTTCCCTATCTTAAGTTTGAATAATGTTGTAAAGATTATATTTTCACAAAGCACATTCAACACTATTGTTACACCTTTCAAATAAGATGACAAGGTGGGTATGCATTTTTACTGCCACATCAAGTCATATTGCCATGTGGCAAATAACATTTCTGCATAGAAGTATGGCATAAAGAGCTCTAAAATGAGATCGACTCATTTCTAAAACAAGCCTACGGCCCAACCCTATCAGCAATCAGTTGTTCAACCATAACATGAACACATAAATTGACAAAAGAAAACATCCCTGTTTGTTTGTGTTGGATATGGGGTTGCCCAGGGTGATGAATGGTTGTCTTGGATAGTTTGAGGTAGTTTATAGATGTCAAGGTGCAGTGCTGCAAGCGTTTACAATCATTCTATGCCAGCACACTATACAGGGAGACCAAATTACCCCTTAAAGCATTGGCATATCCTAACCAGCAACAGCTAAAGTGCCAAGAGAACCCACTGAATATATGATATTACTTAAAATGGTGCTCTGTGATTACTGGTGTACAAAATAACCCGTAAGCTTCATAAAGGTAGATGTACGCTTAATACTAAGTAGAATATTATATTGCGTTGCTATATGCTATATGGCTGGTCAATACAGAAAATGAGGTGCAGTTTCATGTGAAATGTTTGATAGTCACAATTAGCCCTTTGAAACCAACACGGAGAGTAGATGCCACAGACCTTTCTCGCAAGCCCTAACTCAATGGACTCTGTGTAGCAAAATGGCACAGATTTGACTCCTGCACCGGATAAGTAAGCAATCACCTTTAAAGTGTTGCCAAACAACAGACTTTGATTGCTTCACTACGTGTGGAAAACTGACATTGCTGTTGTGCATGAGTCAGTGGGCGTAGGTCCAGTGGTGAGGCTGGATCAGGTGAGTGTTCCGGCGGTCTGGGCGCCACCATTTACAAGTTTGGTCTTTTGTATTATTAACCGTTTAGACAGCGTACCATTTCATTCAATATTCTGTTTAATTATTAACACTACGATGTGGGATTATACTGTATGCCTTAAAAAAAAAGATGTTTAATTTCTACACCGATGACCCAATAAGTGGATCACGGTGTAAGAATTACACCGCAAATAGGAATAAACTAGACAAAGAAACTACATTTATAAGGAAATGGTCTCATAAACCGAGCCAGTAGCCTGTAGTTTTAATTAGTGTTCATTGAAAGTTTCCTGTCCGTCTGTCCTTTTTGATTAAACATTCTAGCTAATGTGTACTTGCAAATTGTAAGAAACAACTGTGATTCAGGCAATTCAATTGTGGTCTGTGTCCTTATTTGTCCTATATGCATTTCAAAACATTGTGAGTACTCGTCAAGCAAATCATAAATGATTACAACCATTTTATACAGAAAATCGTTTGTTAGTCATTTTGCCAGCATCTTACAAAAACCCTACATTTTATATTCATGCATATTTTTGCAATGTTTTTGATCAGAATATAACATTAAATATTCAAAAGCTGCTGCACAGTCATACCTGTAAAGATAAGATAGATAAGAACTTTATTCCATCCCATACCTGAGAAATTCACTTGTTACAGCAGCCCATGGAATATAAACGATGCAATAATAAAATAAAGTGTTTTATAAGAAAAGGTTTGTTTGCCAATGTTAAGTGTATGTTTCCAGTGCTTTAAGTAACTGTGATCCGGTTATCGAAATCTAATCTGAGGTCGCCCATTGAACATATTATCACAAGCAACTGTGACCCGTGAAAACTATTATTTTGCTGAGACCCTGAAAAGAGTTCAAATCCTTCCAGCCCATCACATAGCTGTGCTTCCTTCAATAAATGCACAATCCATCATTGTGTTCTGCTATACTCTTGAACTCAAACAAGGCTAGTACCTCCCAGTAACATAGTCAGTGCCAGTAGAGGAAATAATATACAGCTTTGACATAGTTAAACTTTGTTTATTAGAGGGTAGGCTGAAGTAGCTTGCCAAGATAAAATGGGGATGTTTTGGGAAAAAAGGCAGAAAAGGAGCTAATGATTTATTTAAAGGCCTCAGGGGTATTTTGCCCTGATGCCTCAGAGTCTCATGCACCACTGCTTTGAAGTACTCGGGCAATGGACACGGAACTACGACATTAAAGCTACACATTCATTCAAACTATTAAGAGTTCATCAAAGATCAGATAAATCTGTGCCGAGTCTCAAAGAAAGTAGGAGGGACCGATACGGACATCTGACCTCGCATTAAAGCCAATGTCCAAACTGTAATGTTACTTTTTGACTCAGAATTCTGTCGCAGAGGTGTAAGAGGCTTACGCCAGGGCAGATTTTGTTGCATGCATCCTCGACGGGTCAGTCATTTTCCAAGAGAGAAAAAAAAAACGTCATAGAAAACTTGTTTATCGATGATGACGTCTTCAGTTGTTGTTTGTGCATAGATTAAATATACATTTCGAACTAATAACTGAAATGTGTGGCTCAGAATAGTAGTTGGGCATTTGATTTGAAATGAAGATGAAGCTTAATGCATTACATCAAATATTCTGGTCAATTACTGTCTAGTCTTTTAGAAGCTTTTGAAATCAATGCAAATGAAAGCTATGAAGTTCTATGCCAAAGATTAATTCCTTGTCTAAGTAGAACGAAAAACAACAGTCCATTCTAAGAAGCCGTCTCTCTACATTAGATTAAAAGAGAGGTTATGTTTTTGTGGTATAATTTACTAACCGGCAGAGACAATAGACCCTTTATTTAAGCCAAGAATGGCCATCACATTATTTCAGAGATTAACCACTGCAGTTTATCAAGAGTGTTTTTTTAAAACCACAATTTGATTGTCAACTGTGACAATAAATGAAAAGGTCTCCAAAATTATATAATAGCTACATGCAGTAGAGGACATTCACAATCACTACATCAGATGTGTAGTTCTTCTATTTCTAAAGAGACGAATGGACATGGCTGTCTAATACTTACTTAAAAATAAATAGTCTACATTTAAGAGTTGGAAGGACACCACGGAAGGGATACACATGGAACTTGGTCTCCATCTACTGGCAAATAAAAACGGAGTGCCTTCCATGGAGGCTGAAATTGATTCCAGAAATTGATTAAAATGTCATTCTCCAAAGATAGCGAAATACACAGCCAAACTAGAGGGTGAAACTTTGATTTATTAAAGAGTAATGGTTCCTATTTTAAGCCCTTGTGGATCTTCATTGTCGAATTGCCTCACTGCGTATCCTGATAAGCAACCTCATAACAACATAGGAGACATTTGTCTAGAAAGCAGTTACAAAACAATACGTGGGTTAGATCTATGTATTTATAGACGTAATATAAATATACATAGATATATATACACACACACATAGATAAACACACACACATACAACTACTTCAGCAAACCTCCAACTCCTTATTTTCTGTTTTATATATGTTATTTAAGGACATGGCTTCTTTCATTCAAGAAAAGGGCTTTGAAAAAAGCAGACCATACTTTTAAATTCAATGCAATAGCCTCTCTGAACTATTGGAGCTAGCGACCTTCCAGATATATAGCGAAACAACGACAACAACTCATTTGAAGGATGATGGCCTTCTTCTCTTAGCGGCCATCTTTGTTCCAGCGTGTTTCTAAAGGCTAGCAGGGTGGGAGACCTGAATGGCCAAGTGGCAAAGAGTGTGGCCAGGGGAAAAAGACCCTTGAGCTTTCCATTCTCTTATGGTCCTTACTAATCAGCCGTCGACAACGCACAGTTCTCATCAGTGTTCCTAAGGGGCTCGGGCATAGACTTTACATTGAGATGAACAACATATTCGTTTTAATAGTATTGCCTTTCTCTGACAAAAACCAAATGGGGCCTTGCGATTCATGACGCTGTAGACATGACGAACAACTCAAATTGTAAGGTAGCCGATTCAATCTTTTCTATCAATACATTTCCTATTGGATGACTTTACTGCCATATAAACCTAATATAAGCTTTCCTTTGGAAATATTATGAATCATTTTCATAAAAGTGTGACTGCACCACACAAAGCACATGGATTCCTGCCGGCTTTGCCATTAACCCTCTACAACTCGACATGCACCGCGATGCGGATCTCATGCATAATTCATTACGGACTGCCTGTTAAGCCAAGTGTCCCTTTAAGGGGATGTCATATACAAAGTCTTGAGGGTGACACAGAAAATCAATCTCCTGCACGAAATCATATTTGTGCATCTAGAAGAAAATCATAATGTGGCCAGCTGAATACAGGAGCCACATGCAGTGTACCTCTTCTGTCAAAGCCAATTTTCAGATGTTGTTATGCCAATGGAAGTGGCTTTTTTTTTATTGGACAGGCTGAGCTCAGAGACAGCCTGTCTCCCATGAGTTTGGCATTTTGGAACAGACGGTACAGAACAGCATTGCTGACGGGCAGTTTAAGCCAGCATCTGTTAGAAAACTCATGATCTAGTGTCTTTGGCATGACTGAATTTGACATTATTCAAAAGGAAACCAACCGAGCGGAACACCCTTTTACAGCAACGAGGGATGTAGCACAATGCAAAGATCATTATTTAGATAAGTAATCAACCTACTAGGCAGAGGCAACAAGCTACGAGGCTTGTTTTTATCTGCATTTCCAATGAGCTATTCCCTAAAATTGAGGATAAACCAATCAGCATGAATAATAAATGTTTTGAATCAAGCTTTTGACAACTCATATTAAAGAAATGAGTCAAAGTAGGAACAATTTCAGGATGCATATTAATTCCAACGGCTTGTCGTTGGAATTATATATGCTGTATTGTCCTGAGCTGCTGCATATGGATCACCAAGACCAAACAATACATATTAACTTCAATCTTTAAACTCAAATAACATTTTCAGAGAAAAATAAAATAGAGATAATACCCTTTTGGCTACATATAACTCCAATATGTGACATGCTTTAACACATTTCCACACCTGCATCAATAGGAAAGTAAAAAAGTACAATGAAGCCTTACTGTAATAGCCGTACAACACTGTGTCTTCAATTTGCCCTCTGGTCTCGTTGCTTTCAGCCCAAACCTAAATTGGAGGAAAGAAGAACATTTTTTTAAACACGTACACTTTGAACTCATCAATAGATAAAAAAAGCCTGTGACAGGCAACGTAAGCAGTGACTTTAAGGATAATTAGAGCCCACACAAAAGGGAGCTGAGCTATTCTCCCTGGATTTTTTTTCTTCTTTTCTTTAACCGGCGATCCTGAAAATTGTACGCCATTACATGTTGAAACTGAAAAAGGTCCCTAGGAAGGAAATGGGTGTTTTAAACCCAAATGTAAAAAGTAGAGTGTCTCTCAGGGCGATGATTTTTAGGAGTTCTCTCCACGACTTTTGTACCGACGTTTCGAATAAAGCAAAACCTATTAGAATTCAGGTCAAACTGACCCGGAAATGTGCGAATTTACTCTGACAGCCAGATAACCAATGTTGCAGAAACCTGGGCTCATTGTTGAGCCCATCTTCTTTCCATGACTGATGCTTTTGATTTGATACTATATAATGAATATTTGAAGGACAGATTTGTCAGGTGCGGGTATTATTACCAACAGCCCTAGTCATTACTCACTTATGGGCCCTGGGTAGATGTCTATGTGCAGTAGGAGGACCAAAACACAAAACCTTCCATTTGGAATTGGAGGAAGGAGCCTCAAATGGGCCAAATCACTGCAGCATGACATGAAAGCTGAAAAAGCACCTCAGAATACCTCAATGTTAGTCTGTGATGCGTTGGCAAGTAACACTTCGTACTCTTGAAGACACCCAAGAGTATGTGTGCTGATAAAAACAACCTATGTGGTCTAACACAAGGCATCAATGTGCCACAATATACCTCAAAGGACCTACGTCCCTGTAGTACTGTAAAGTACTGTAAAATAATGTTCATTATTACAAAAAGGTATGATAATAATTTTGGTATAGTGTACTTTGGTGGTCTTCGCACAACATCGCTGAGAGGCCCTTGGTGATACTCTGTGGTAGTTTGATAGAAGCACCATTCACACTGCAGTGCAAAACGTGTGCACTTTGTAGTATTTTTTGGAACATCCCGGAAGCACTCTCGGGCTGTTTGCGAAGCTTGGCGATGATTAGTAGGATCCCTCTTAACTGGTATGCCCTTGTCACTAGCCGAAACCGTAACTCCCGCCCGCACTATGCGCGTCTAGCGCTTTACGACCTACAGTCCATGTTTACGACTGTGCCGTGCGGGCATCGCTGAAGTGTTTATAGATACTTGCAGGTTATTTGCTAGGCTCGGTTCTGTTAAGATTTAAATAGTGCAACGTTCCTCAACAAGGGAGGAAAGTACATTTAAAACAAGCAGGACGGCACATACTCCGCTAGTGCAACACCCTGCGAAGATTATGGAGTTTTTGTTGCCACATGAAAACACATGCAATAATGTGGCATGTTTAGTGTTTATATTTTTCGGAAAATAGCCGCTCTGCATTTATTGAGTTGTATTCTAGGTATAATTTGTAATTTCTGCCGCTAGGTGTCTCTAAATCAAAACAATAACATGGTTTGATAACATCATGAAGTAGCGTGGGAACATGGGAGAAGTCTTCACCAGCATGCCGGTGAACATCGATCCGATTGGACTAATATAAACCATAAACCATTTTCACAGACAATGTTGTGTTTTAAATGTATATTCATGTGACGTTTGGTCAAGATTATATTTTCACGTCATACCGTTAACTTGCTAACTTATTATTAGATGACTTGATTACCTATAAAGCAGTAGCTAACGTTATGTGGCGAATAAAATCTTGCAGTAGCCCAGTTATTATCCATGGTTAAAACGTTCATATTAAAATAACTTTATGAGCGTGTTGAATGTTGTTGTAAAACCATCGACCGCCTTAGCGTGGTGGCTGGCATGCGCCCCTTGTCATAGTAGCACATCGTAGTAAGCGAGATCTAAATACATCAATAAACCATGTCTCTCCTGGATTAATGTTTCCCGTGTCTGCCTGGGGGAAAGTGGCTAAAGATGGTATGACGCCATTGACAAACAAATTTAACAAACTGTTCCCTTGAATAAAACTACGCATTTCTCTGGGTTTGACATTTTCTGTTATGGTATGGGTTACAAAAAGTACACAACTCAAGAGGATATATAGCAAAGGTCTGGTAATTTTTTGATTTATAAATGTTACATATGTAATAAATGTTACATATGATACCTTTAAACTCAATTGAGTTATATTATATACATGGTTGGTTGATTATGGTATTTCCAAAGCAAAATGTTGTTCAGTTAGGTTTTAAATGTCACCAGAATTTGGTAGATACTAAGTAGGAAGAGTATGGTGTATTTGAAATAGTGTCGACTCACAGTCGACACATTACGACTCAAAGTACTTGGTTCGAACCCTAAAATCCACAGCATTTTAAAACAAAATGACCAATCCCTACAAGCTCCTAATGACCTTCAACTGATTTCACTGCAAATAGCTTTGGATAAAAGTGCCTGCAACAAAACTATGATACAATGGTTATAGTAAATTATCCAGTTAGTTAAATACTTTGTTTGTACTAAAATACTTTGCAGTTACACATGCGTAGAAAACTTTGTGTACAATAGTGTCAGACCTCCCACGAACACTCAAACTTGGAATTTATTGCAAGATAAAGGGACAGCCTGAATTAAGAAATATTAACAAGGAGCAGTCAAAATCGAGATGATAATACCAAACCAACGTGTTCAAGGCAGGTGTGAGCAATTATCTCAATGCAAATTATCCCCGGCTCAAGTAACCTGACATCATCCTTGTTCCATTGTGTAAAAAAACACAATTAGTCACAGAATATAACCAAACTTAATTTTTTTTTATTTTGTTCAAGTTCAGTGATCATATAATCTTTCGTTTTTTATAAAAGTAAGACTTTCTTATTTTGTTTTTGAAAATAAGAGAGAGGCCTTTGTAAGGACTAAGGTTGCCACGGGTGAAGTAAATAAGCATTTACTCAAATGAATACAATGCAGAACTTAAGTTTTACTTCATTTACATTTTTCCAAACCAATAGTTTCAGGCAGTGAGATTAAAGTACTTTTCTAAACAAAAACAACAAAAACAACCAACTAACAGGATTATGATTTACGGATGGATGTGAAACAAAGAACATGATACTACGGGATATGGCATGAAGCCGTGAAGGAGTCAGCCATAACATTGAGTTAAGGACCAACCACCCCTGTTGGGTTGACGGCGCCGTTTTGCTGACAATGTCTATGCTTGGTACTCTCCCTACACGGTTCAGAAAGGAAAGAAACACTCCAACCAAGAGGAAGTGAAAGAAGCGCAGTGGGTAAGCGGTGACAAAAACAAAAACTGAAATACATTGTAGCATGTACGTAAACATGTTGATGTCCTCTATCTAGTGGAGTGTGTCGTGTTGGTGTTTTTTGGACATCATGTGCAATGTTGGCCCAAGATTTAACGCCGTCGGTTGTATCAGACAAAAAGGTCTATCTGACCTTTGTCTATTCAACTGTAAATAGATAACACCATGATTCAGCTATCAAAAGTTGGAGAACATTTCCAGTTTAAAGAAACTGCTGCAGTCATACAATACAGGTACATACATCACCTGTTGTACCATACACCTAAGAATTCACACCATGGATAGCACAACACAACACTTCTGCCTCTGTAAGTGGAACATTAAATAGATGCATTATGTTATATATTGAATTGTATGGGCCTATATTCGAAAGATTACAAAAACATTTCCAGGCTACTGACACTTACCTTGTAGGTACCGTTTGGGTTCTTCATGAATGAGACCAGGAATATATCCACTGGAAGGAGAGCAGTTGTTATCAGAGCAATTGCCAATGCACATATTGCTGTTATGGTGGAGACAGCTTCGCTCTCCTGCCGACTTTGATATTTTCGGATGTAGAACCAGCAGAAGGCGAGAATCACCTAAAGATGAGGATAATAATTACAGCAATGAATGGGGAAGCACATCAACCCGGAGCTTTTATAATAAGAAAAAATTGGCAGTTTTCAAACCAGACAGGAACAAATTAATGAGGGCTGTCTCAAACTTTGAGAAGTTATAATTAAGGAAATACTTAAGTTATAAAATGACTACCCCTGAATTACAGCCTTGCACGGCCAGAAAGTCAAACTGATCTGTCCATTGGTGATTTGAATACACAGCCGATGATCTCAAAGAAGTTAGCCTCATTGATTTTTTATGCTATATTAATATTGGATGTTGAATAAGGCATACATGGCTGAATAGGTATAACAAGAATAAACAGAATTGACGATTGGAGTCATGATTAGGTGACAGAATCCACTAATCTTGACTGCCCTGTCAGAGTTAATTGACCAACCTGTAAGCCTCACACTGTCTTTTGATGGCACTATCTTGCCAAGGTTTTCATTGATGAATTATATTGTTAACATATTCCTCAGCACTGTGATTCAAAATAATACTGAAATTCTAAGTCAATTAAATCATAGTCAGCATTCGTTAAAAGACAGGATTGGGCACCAGATAAGGGCCACATACAAGCTGCTATACAGCTTTAAATAAGCTGTAAGCAGTGGCGCGATTGACACGATAAGGTCATTTTATAAGTAGCTTCTGGCTTCCGTTACCGGGTAGTGACATGGCTGTTGCATCTACATCATAATCATTGACATGGATCTCATGTCAATGGTCAGACTTGCATAGCCCTATATAGGTAGTCAGGATGTAACGTTTGCAGATAGTTTTAGCCTACTCCAGCCCAGTTTCATGAAACCGGCTGTTCAGATTAACAACTCTTACAGTAAACTAATTTGGGAAACGGATTAGGAACGGTTGACAGATTAGGTGTTAAGTATTTCTAAATAAAGCAAGATGTACCCAACAGTGGCTGTTATAGGGCTCGAAGAGATTGGGAAGTTTTAAATGCAAGTCGAGATAAGAAAGAAAAAACAAAGCAATGTTAAATAAAGAAATCTTATATCTACTAATCTTTTCCCAAAGTCAAGGAAATATTGATAATCTCCAGCATTTTCATAATGCAAAGTGTTATAACAAATTACATTTGCTTCATTTTATTTTGGAGATAAACTGTTAAATGATTAGTAAAATGCTCAAAGTTTATAAGTCGTCACATATGTTACGTTAGCCACTGTAGACCAATCTAAATCCATGCTAAAGCAGTTGTAGCAATACTTCAAGACAAGTATCTCCTCTGGGATGTTATAATGTTGTGAATGTATACATATGTGGGGTATGCCTACGTATAGGTAAATATATTATTTTGTTTCTAGCTCACTACAACAACGCCAGAGCTACATCGAACCCCTTTAGCTATGTTAGCTTAGGCACCCAACACCTGTAAAATATTGCATTTAAATCATATATATTGCTGCAATGACAATTTTCTAGGATAAAACAAATGTCGCATGATACACGGTGAGACTTAAATCTTGGAAAAACTTCTTACCAAAAGTATAAATGTGAATATTGACCAGCCGAGTACCGACTCTGACAGCAATGTTTGCGTCGCCATCTTTACTTCCGGTAATAACAAAACCACGTGTTTGACACTTACTTGGAAGGGCGTGGTTTGGCATCGATTCGTGTGGATGAGATCATACCCTATGTCCATGGATCATACTGGAGACTATACAGTAGCTTAGAACCTACATTTCCCACACAAATTGTTATCTTAAAGCAGATTTGGAAACCATTTTGACAGATATGCTATACTATTATTTATGTAAATATTATTGTTTATTAACAGATACATTCGATTTAGTTTTGCAAATTCTATAATCAAAGTAGTATTATTGTATTTTCCTTTTCTTATAACATAATTTGCTTCCACAAGATTGATAAATTGACTTATATATATATTTTATCATACATCAAAATCCTGGGAGTTTGTGTAAAGGACACATGGCCATTATCTGCCAGTTAGAATAAACTAATACACATGGGCAGTAGTCATTAACACATACAGAATCAATAAGGAATTATTTGCTGTAGTATCTAAGCCTTATGGACGATTTGTGATATCTCTTAACTGCTGAGTATTAAAAAGCAATGCTGGAAATCTCCATATCATAGCAGGTACTTGAGTGAATGACCAACAATGGCAACTATTTTTTTTTTTTTTTTTTCATGAGGTGTATCTCTTACGGGTTTTCAGCGTCTTTGTTCCAACAGGATTCTTTCAAATACCCACACGCCACAAGGCCATAATTTTAGTAAAAACTGAGTCGTCGGCCTATTGCTAGGCTGAACCTACCGCGCTTACTGGCAGGTCTTTCTCATCCATAAAACCCCAAACAGTGTACTTGTCACCTGAGGAGTTCATTTTCCAGGGTGTCTCTTTGGCATACCGAGGAGAACTTCGGACATCAGCAGCAATCTGAGAAGTTGATGGACATAGTTCTAACACAAGCTTAACACAAGGAATGTTAAGTAGCCCTACCTTGGGGGAGGTCGTCTTCTTATATATATACTTCTTCCATAATGAATAGATGGCTTGAAAAGAAGACATATGAAGAAGCAAAATTAAGAATTTACAGGGTATCATCGAGCCATATACAAAATGGATGACCGCAACTAAGTCCAACACAGCAAGGGCAAAGTTTCAGAGAAATGTGTTGTTCGCTTTCATCCATACAAACAACACACACAGAAAACAAACATACACGCATATACGCACGTCCTTACGCACACTCACACACACACACACACACACACACACACACACACACACACACACACACACACACACAACACACACACACACACACAACACACAACACACACACACACACACACACACACACACACACACACACACACACACACACACACACACGCACACAGAGATACAACACACACATATATATAAGGAAAATAAGGAGAAGAAGAAGTTGTTTCAATCATTGCGGATACTCTGCGGCACTGGACCGATGCTAACGCTGACCAGTTCTCACCCCAATACACAACTCAAAGAGACTGGAACACAGTTGCTTGGTTTCTCTGCAAGGTGTTCGACCAACAAGGCAACTTGTACACAGTTTTCCAGCCAGCCACACTCACAACTGTGGGTCTCTGTTGTGCTGTCAAAGCGGCATCAAGGCAATGGAAGGTAGGGGGTGGATGAGTAGTAAGTGAGGGGAGAGTCCAGTACCGTGGACAGCGACCGGCTGCACCAGCCGAAAATAAGGCTACCTGGTGAAAGGTAGCCTCACAAATCAAACGAAAGCTGGATCCAAGAATATGGGAAAGACAGCCTTTTGGAAAGCATACAACCGAATATCTTATATAGTGAGATTGACACAACCATGTCAAAACCTTAGAGAAACAATGAAAGCTCACAGGACCAATGCCCAGGCATCATTCTCAGTGGTTGACACATGAACTGGCATATTACTAGCATATATATTTAACTCTAACATTACAGGCATATATATATGGCTCATATATATATAAGGGTGTCATTTAAGTTTGACTATTGGGTTGCACTTTATTGGGCTAACGAGAGGAATTCGGAGTCACAACTATTTCCAGGTATATTATATCCCATATCTCTAGCCCATCTGTTATGGTATTGCACTACACTATAACTTCTCACAACTATCTTGTTCTCCTATTTTCTATTTTTGTGGAGACGGATATGCCTTTCTTAGGAATGCTTGCCGGTATGAAAGAAGAGATAAGGTGTAACTACTATTGGTTACTATGTAATAAACGTACCAAACTTATTTCTTGAATCTAATTTGTTCTTGGCCCACATTGAACTGCCGTTTAGAGGATAGTTATTAAATATCATAGTGGGAAATCCTACAGAATGTCTCTGACATTATTGAGATTTATTTTGACTTTGAAACAACCTTGATATTGCTGTAACAGCTTTTCCTCCTCTCACTTTTCTTCCTCTCCATTTATAAAAATAAAACCTTATATATGGTTCAAACATTCTCTTATTCAGCAGAAGACCTGACTTGTTAAGTGATGGACTCCGGAACAATCCTGTCCACTATGTTAAGATGGTCACTGTGATACAAGGCACACACTAATGGAAATGTTAGCTTTTTCCTTCACTTGAAAAGCAGTGCTGATCATGAGATACACACAGCCTTTAGTCCACATAAATCCCAACATGAATACTGACACTATTGTCTCCTTTTACCTTCTTGTACAAAATGTTCTTTATCCTTTTATATTTCATCAAGATGGCAAACATCATCTGGTGGAGGTATTCTTGTGCAGTCTTGTACTGGAAAAAAAATAAATAGATGAATATAATGGAGGATCGAGATAAAGATAATAATTGATGATGGAAGTATAATTAATTCACAAACTTTTATACTAATACTGTGACCTGTGAACTGTTTAAACAAACCACTAAGAAAACCTGATCTGATATCTTACACACTGCATGGACTCACTTCAAAGCAGGAGAAAGTAACTTTAAGGCTGAACCTAAATTGCAAAGGGATTAAATGGCTTAGGCTATTGTTATGTGGTTTTTATTTCAAGCACATAAGAAACAGCTTCAGGCCAAACTGCTTATATTCTGCCTTTTTCTTTCCTTTATGTCCTTGTCTGTATTAGCAGCTTGAATACCCAGCTGGGAAATTAGTACATTAAATGTACTATTCAATGATAATGTTTGCCTTGGAATTAGAGCTAGCTTTGTAATCCGCGGCTGTTTACCATGTGCTTCTTCATATGTCCGTTTCAAAGGTAAAACGAGCAGGTGTTGTGTATTTGATCTCTCTGAACAATGGAGATTTTAAGGACAAAATGAATGAGCACGCATAGAGCACTTAACAGACTATGGTCGGTGTGGCATACACGCTTAGTTCAACGTAAAAACACTGTTTACTGAGGTATGCATACACAGACACGCACACACACACAGACACACACAACACACACACACACACACACACACACACACACACACACACACACACACACACACACACACACACACACACACACACACACACACACACACACACACACACACACAAACATGCATGTGCCATAATACAAAGAATAGAACAGGTGCCCCATACATTGTACATGTTTACCTTTGCTATAGGACATGTATACATCAAATTATAACAGAAAATAAATGTAAGATACATGTAATTTCCTTAATGGTAGAAAATAGATGGCTATTCATTATTACATTTATCACAAACCATTCATTTGAGATAAACCAACATTAATCAGCAGGATTCTCTCCCTTCAAATGGTCGAAGTTCATATTCACAAAGCATTGCATTGAAAAATGTTGATACAATTTAGGCAGTATGGTACCGTTTAATACAAGTATTTTCAAATATATATGGAGAAGGACTCCATATATTGACAGAAACCGATTTTAGGATTGCTGGCATTAGAGCATCCCTGTTTTTGGATCACCACAATGGGCTTGTCGCTTATGGAATTCTGTCACAACTATCTTCAATGTCCAGAATTGAACCATAATCACATGTAGCCAAGCACCAACAGTCTAGACTGGGGTCATTTTAAGTCATTAAGTCGTCTTTCCATGAACAGCCTCATAAACCACGACACATGGCAAAAACAAATGCATTTCATTTTCACAAGAGTGACAAGTATGGAAACGACCCCTAGGCCATTAGGGTTTGAAAATAGAAAGCAAAAAGCTTTAAGGTATGTTGTCAACCAGACAGCTCTGGACACAGAGAAAATCACTGTCATCAGCTGAAAAGTAGCACCGATTGTTCAAAAAATGTCTGTGCCATCACGCTGTTACCAAAAGTGTCAGCTGTCCGAAGCGACTTTGAAAACATCTCGAGTTTCTCCGGGATATTCCGTGGCCACAGACCAAACCTATACGATGTTAAAATGATAGGTTTCAGATGCAACCGTATTGCCCACGCACGGCAAATGTTGTGCCGGACATTATCTGGCAGGCACGGATCCCATTACAAGCCCTTCCTTGTCCTGCTTGCCCTTTAGATTGGGAGTGGGACAAGAAGGATAGTTAAGATAATGATATGGAATCAATGGAAGTGAGCCAAAGCCATTAGAGGAAGGAGATAAGTCTCTGGGAGATGTTCTCTGATATGAAAGACCAGTAAATGTTAGATCACACCAAGGTCTGTACATGGTCAAAACGTAATTGGATTATTGAACATACTCTAAGAATTTGAATGCAGAGATACCATACATTGAAATAGGCTCAAGTGTTGTGTTTTCCTTCCTTTTGTTATTTTGTTTATTGCTCTATTATTTGTTGTTGTTGCTGTGTCTATGTTAATGGGCCAACTGTGTGTATGTGTGTGCATGTATGCATGTCTGTGTGTGTCTGCGTGTGTGCATCTGTGTGATGGTGGGTGGGTCTGTTGGCAGAAGACATACAGGCATCTGTCTAAACAGCCATGAGTGCGGATCCGCAGCACCTGTTTTTGGGGGTCTCTTGAGCAAGGCACTGGTGTTGGTGCTCCGTTTCAGTCATAACACAGCGGAATGAATGTACCTGTGTTCATAGCACCTCACAAGGTGGTTAATAACGGCTGTTTTAACAGGAGGTCAATAACGGATGTTTTTAGCCTTTTTTATACATATTATATTATATTGTATGCATTTCAACCAATTCCAAAGGGGTTAATAGCCAGGCATATCTTGGGATATGCGTATACCAGCAATGTTCAATAGTTTCTCAATAGACAAAAGGCTTTCATACTGAGATGAAAAAAGCCCTCTTCAAGTATCGATTTTTTTTTTCTTTTAATACGAGGGACATTGCCAACTTTATATAACGTGCTGGAACAATGTGGATCATACATCAAAGTTTATAGTGACGCGACCAGCGCTACCGCTCAAAGGGACGGAGACCATCTGAATGGTTCATTTGATTACATGTTTGAGTGTCTGCTGTTTGCCAAAGACTTGAGGGCATGGTAGTGGAGTGACAGAGTGGGAGGGTCACTGGGCGACTAATAAGGACCGCGATCTAGCAAGCGATCCCACTGTGACTTTTATTTCCAAGTCTCAGAATCACGTTTCGGGCTGATAGTAATCACACATGGATTATGTTTTCCTCTTTGATTGACTTGTTTTTGCTTTAGAGAGTGAAAAAAAACTGCACCAATCGTAAGTAAGCCTACTTTATTGATATCAATTATTGCGCATTAATTCATTTATATATTGAATTTGAATCCGAAGCTGTTGGGGTGATCATGTACATGTTTACCCCCGTGGTGTAACGTTTCGGCGGGACGTGTGCACGGTTTGATTCCTAACACGAAAGTACATTGAGAGCTTTTGGTGGAGATCTCTAACTTAAGTGTGAGCGGGACACATCGCATGTTGTGTTTTAACCGCGCCATATGACTGAACGTGTGGTGCCCGTGTTGCATGGCTTCCTTACAGTGCTCTGCAAAACGTGATTTGGTGCCTTAAAAGGAATGGGTGATGAACACATTAGCGACACGGTCTTCGTCATAAATGTTAAGTGTGGACAGCAGGAAAACTATGCTTGTTCTATGCATTAGAAATGCATAGAACTAAATAAAGAAGACGGTCCAAGACAGCGTGAGTGACTCGGGGTCCCAACATGATACAGAGGAGGTGGTCGGGCGGTAGATGGTGTATTTCTCAGATAGTCTACAAACAACATAATGCATGGTGGAGGCGGATTGGCTTTTCCCTATGGTTTGCATTTGTGTCTTCAATTAAGTTCCAGACTTAACACGGTTGTAGGACATAACTTTTAAAAGGTGTTTTTTTTTAATATATTTCTTTCCTTATTATTTTATGACATGGATATGTATTATCTCTTTGTTTTAAAAGAGGCCCACTTTAAACAAATGTGACACAAAGTTCATATAAGCAGAATAATTGGAAATAAATAATGGTTGCGGATGTTTTCGGAAATCTGTAAGATATGCAGATGCTGTATCAGCTACTTTAGGTCAATATTTGATCTATATTTTTCAATTGTTAATTCAGATTTTTTTTTCTTCTGTAGCTAGTAGTCAGCCCTAATGGATTAAAAGTAGACTAATGTACACAGTGTATAATAAGTAATGGATTGTTTGTAATGAGATTCAGCAATTATTCATGTGATGCTGAAGCATGTTGGGTATTAAATTGGCCTTTACAGTAACAGGCTACATGCTAGCTCTAAGGATTGGCATGACTCCAAATGGTGTCATCGCAAAGTGAAAGGCACGTGGTGACCTCATGTCCATGAAGCCTTCGATACCTGTTTTGTCACATGGAATATTTTGAACGAGCCAGAGTAGAGCCAACGCTGAAGGGTCGACTCAGAGTGAGGAGGGGTTTTAAGGTTTGGAATTAGGGACTTGATGAAGCAGCTACTGTACATGTCACAATCACTGTATCACCTGGTTGAGGGTAAAGATGTGCCACAATGCCTGTGTTAAAGACAAACTACATTAAGCCATCTTATATAACAACATTATTTGAAGTGATTTAAGTGATTCATAAAATTGACTTTCTTTCATTGTGGTATTTGATATTCTATGAAACTGATGGCGGAAAACTTAAAACATTGATATGAATACAGTCAAACTAGCTGACTGTTGTTAAGTTAGCAGCCTCAGAAAATAAAGATAAATAAAAAGCTCTAAAAGCTACTTCAAAACTTAACAGGTGTTGTTACAAGTAAACACACACCAAACCAAAGTCAGACAAACACCAAAGACAAAGGATGTTAGGGGAACTGTCAGGATCCATATTGTACTATGGATGCTTTAGATGCAGCATCAAAACATACCATCTTCTTATTACGATTGACACTCACAAGCAATTGCAGTTTTTATATATATTTTTTACCAGCAGACTTGCCCACACGGATGTCCATCGTCTAAAGAAGCCTTTCATGAAGAGCCTTTCATGGTGAAAGTGTTACAGTTCATCAAAGACCCGGTTACTAAAACCGCGTAATAGCTGGAGACAATTTACACAGTGAAACGAGACAGCGCGGCATTGAGTAGTCGGACTACAAACGCAGATTAAACTTTGAGTAGTTGTCTGTTTTTCTTATTTTTTACTTGCCCAAAACTATTTTACTGTCATTATTTTGCTTTCAGGTGTTCGAGTGGAGTTGAGTGTCTGGACAGAAATGAGTAACCCCGGGAGATGGACTGCTTTTCTTTGGATTGTAAATTTAGTTTGCTGCACTTTTGGCATGGCAGTGAATGAAAGAACTGGTAAGTTGTGGAGGCTTGCTGCCAACATTGTTTTCTTCACAACAGACACACACACACACACACACACACACACACACACACACACACACACACACACACACACACACACACACACACACACACACACACACACCACACACACACGCACAGAAAAACACAGTGGAACACTGGTCATGGATCTATGTATGAGATGACTTATGTTTTTATTTTGTCTTCTATGATGTCTCCTTAGTGTGTATCATCTGTACAATGCAATGGTGGTTTGTTTTCTTCCCAATACATAAAGGGATAGATACAGGTAGCAATGTCAGGCTGTGTTTATACAATTGATCCATCTTCAGAGAGCTACTATGTCACCAGGCAATGGGCTCACACGTCTCCAGCTACTGCTACCGCACACTTCAGCTGAAATATGCTCTTCTCAGTTATTGTGTTGTGTTGTTCCTCAACCATAAGCACTTTTAAAACAGGCAACCCTTGTCATTGTCTCTAGACTCGAGACGAGGCTGGAGAAAGAAAAAGTATCCCCCTTCTGTGACATTTATTTTCTCTGA
>NC_044062.1:4028201-4045701 GCF_902167405.1 Gadus morhua
TCCAATAAGTTTGTTGAGGGATTTATCATGGGTTGTTTTGGGTCGATGAAGCGTCAATGGAAATGACATCAGGAAAAAACGCTTATTACTGCGTTTGTTTCTTTATTGTTACATTCCCGGGGTCAGCTTCTGAGAAACCCTCTGCCATTCTCTGGGAAGGGCAGGGTATTTTTAGGGTTTTAACAGGACATACAACCGCGCGCATGCACACACACACACACACACACACGCCACTGTAAATACAGTAACCGCTTGCTCTCTGTGGTCAGGGGAGGAATCTTCGAGTCAGGTGATCTGCGATCTCTGTTTCCCTTCGCCGTCCGTCCGCAATCTCCGAGTGGGTGGTCTTTGCTCTCGTACCCCCACCCCTCCAGACAGACCCGCCCATGGGTCGCCCCTTCATATCCAATTATCAGAGCCCTTTGACAGGTGATGGTGCGCGTCAGCTGGGGGAAATAAGGCCGCGAGTGGGCATGTGAACTGAGGTTAGGGGCCTCTTCCAGACCCTCTCTTTCCACCGCCACTAAAACATATTTTGCTTGCCTGCTCACTTTATTATTGCCACAGTTTAAATGCCCTCTTTTCTGTCCTCCAAAACCCAAAAGGCCTTCAGCAGGCGTGATGTCATGCATATCACAGCACACAGAGGTCACCATAGATGCAGGTTCATTTGTTGGAGATGGTAAACACGAGTCCTGGATTGAATTACATATTGCAGCTGAACGAGGGGATTTGCCTGTGCTGTAATGGTAATCTCTGTACACCTTGTACTGCGTTGCATGGCCAGACACTGCACCTTGTGTAGCTATTGTGCTTCCTATCCAACTCCTGCCGTTGTCTGACACAGAAACCCTGCAGGATTTTGCATCCGATGTTTGGCTAGAGGAGCGAACAGCTGGTTCTTCATTATCGCTGTAAGCAGTTTGATATTAAAGAGCCACAGGGGGACAATATATTGTTATTTTTCCTCTACAAATTAGATGTTTTTGTTATTAGAAAAGTTTTGCAGAATATTAATTAGTTCCACTCGCGGCAGACAAGTATATTTGTCCATGTTAATGTTGCTTTATGCAAATGAGTTGCTCACAATCACTCTAGGTCCTTTGGGCTCAACCGCAAACATTGTTGTTTACATCGTGACGTTCCACTGCGATGGTAATGTAACGTGCAGGCATATTGTCAAAAAACATGTTCGGTATAATCAAGTGGGATTGAATTGAAGATTATTTAATACAAGACAGTCGGTCTTCTATCGTACAGTCTGGTACTGCTTATTAAAACTACTTGCAACAGATTTCACATATGCTGATGCAACTTAAAAAGCCATTTAAATAAATGAATTGTCAAAACACTATCCATAATAATGACATATATAGGCATATACCTATATAATAAATATAAAGTGCATATGCATGTGCATTTACATAGGCACATACATACAAACACATACATCCCCTGAATACATACCATGGTTCATGAGGGATGTCTAGGTAAACGGTGAAGTCAGTATTCTCTGGACAGCATTCAAGTGCAGGAATCCACTGTTTGAATGCAAATGCTTGTCTCACGCCGAAGGAAAGCTACAGTGGCCCTCTCTGTATGAAGTGCACCCAGTAGGTGTGGATTCTTTGATGTTTTCAAGGAGGGCACCCAAGGACGAAGCAGCCCCTATAGTCCGTATTATGGCCGTGAAATAGAATTTCAATACTACATAATTGGATCCTTTCAGTTTATCCACTGACATATCTTTGAAAGGCTCTCAACAATGTTGTGTTTACATTATATATATATTTTCCACTAAGTTGAATGATCCTTGCATTCTTTGTTATGAGTTTGCTTTGTGCCTCTGGGACATGGAATACTTTGACACAAACATCGTTTGTTTAGAGTAGTAATTCTTGACTGTTTTTCGATACCTCACGCATTGATGTAATGTTCGAGATACACCATTAAAGACATACTCCATTAAAGACGGAGCGATAAAATATGCGCTCTCGCAAAATTAGTCTGATGCAGTTGCCAACTGTTACAAGCCATCATGACACACGGGCACCTTGGTACTATTTCCATCTTAATAGCTCAATTTGTTTTTACGGCGTCCCATCGGATCAATGCTGCGATGCTATTTTCCGTAGATGTTTATTACATAACAGTTTGCTCATTGATAATTCCCAAGAAATAACCATATCATAGCTTGCTTGGTTTATCTCTTAATATCTCCCCTCTCCCTCTCCCTCTGTCTCTCTGTCTCTGTCTCTGTCTCTCTCTCTCTCTCCTCTCTCTCTCTCTCTCTCTCTCTCCTCTCTCTCTCTCTCTCTCTCTCTGTCTCTCTGTCTCTCTCTCTCTCTCTCTCTCTCTCTCTCTGTCTCTCTCTCTCTGTTTCTGTCTCTGTGTCTCTCTCTCACTCTCTCTCTCTCTCTCTCTCTCTCTCTCTCTTTCTCTCCCACTCTCTCTCTCTCTCTCTCTCTCACTCTCTCTCTCTCTCTCTCTCTCTCTCTCTCTCTCTCCCTCCCTCTCTCTCTCTCTCTCTCTCTCTCTCTCTTCTCCTCTCTCTCTCTCTCTCTCTCTCTCTCTCTCCTCTCGCTCCCTCTCTCTCTCTCTCTCTCTCTCTCTCTCTCTCTCTCTCTCTCTCTCTCTCTCTCTCTCTCTCTCTCTCTCTCTCTCTCTCTCCCTCTCTCTCTCTCTCTCTCTCTCGCTCTCTCAGTGTGTTGGTGTTCTTTAGAACAACATTTATTCAAAGAGTATCAAGCAGGCAGTAGGCGTCCCACAGATCTTCTCAGTCACACACCAGGTCAAGGACCCCCCCCCCCCGCCCCCCCTCGGCCCCTTCAGAGATCAAGTGGGCCATGTTTCAGGCAAACAGTGTTTTGTAAACCGAGCATGCTCCTCCTACATGTGGAACCGTCCCAAGTCCTAACCCCACTGAGAGAGGCCAAGGTGGCCCGATCGATCGCCGCGTGTATTCTGTTTGGACCCTCAGCAGACACGCTTCATCCCAAACGACCTGCTGTGAATTTAGATACATCTTGTTCAGGCGTTAGGTCAGGGTGATGCGTATTGATCAAGGATGCAGTGGATGTTGGGGATCAAACTCAGAACTTAGCCCTCTCGACACACTACGCGACCACGCTATCCTTCCCATGCACTCACTCATAGATACAATATCGTACAATGCTATGCAAGGACATTGGCATTGTTGTATACCGTTTTTGTGTGAATGATTTTTTGTGTGTATACTAGAAATATGAAGGGGTGACAGAAGTGCCCCTGGTAATCCTTCTGATTGATAACCCCACTGTAATAGAACACCCCCCCTCTGGATCTAGCCTGCTTCTGTGTCCCCAGCAATGACAAAATTAAATGTGCGCCTTTGAATCCTGAAACCTTCTCATCATGTCTCAGTTTGTCACCAGCGAGAATGCACCTTTTATACAGGGATGTTCTGTGCTGATTTTCAAATTTCATAAGTGCTCAGTTTTATAAATAGCCGTGACACATTTGCTGCTAAATCGAATTGCAAACAGTCCCCTGGCCTTTGGGCGGAAAATAACCTTCTCAGACCTCTACTTTTTTTCCCTCCCATAAAAGCATTTCATTTTTTTCCATCTTTTTTTGGAAGCCTTTACTGGGGCATTTATCATTTCAGTCATGTACTGTTTTCCAGCAGTTTGAGAAGAAGTGAACAGAAACACAATGTGGGAGGGTTTCATGCGCGTGGTGAACACAAGATGATCTATTGGGTTGAAAACTAATTTCCAAACTGTCTCGGGAAACTCTTGCTCTGCTCTTTCGCTCCCCCCAGGCGGTTCTGTGTCTCCACGACGACCTTACCATTGTGCTGTTATTGTTATTTTCGCTGATTCTGCGGATGTATCGTGTTTATGTACTTAATTTTTTTGGGCCGCTGATTTACTACATTAATGTAACCCATACACCCGCATCGGTCAGAAGCTAATCGAGGCACATTTTGAAGGTTATTACATTTTGTATTATTAGGGATTACAAAAAAGGTGGTGGAAAGGTGGTGGCGTAAGGGATGAGCCGTTTAATAAAGTTGTTTTTGTTTTGTTTTGGCGGATGTTAGGGGTAGAGGATGAGGTTTGATTCATCACTCACACACAAATGCATGCACATTATGAGCACATGTGCATATATACTGCATGTCGTAGCTGTCACATTTTCTAAGCAGCCATTGTTAATCCATTTACAGTGTAGCTCAGGGTAGGCAGTGTAGTTTGGGTTGCATTGAGTTCAGATTCTGAATGACTTTCATTTATCAAATAAGGACGCGTCCGACTAATAAAGTGCAATTGCGTGTGTCAGTTATGAGACAACCGTTGTTCACCAGCAGAATAATGAAGTGATTTATTGATCCTTGAATTGCCCGTGACGGAAAGCTATAAAAGACTTCCCGTACTGGAGCTTTACGATAGCATTTCTGTTGATTTGATATCAAACCATAGCGGTGGAGTTAAAATCTTTGTAGACTTTTTTCTGCTTCTCTTTTATGAAAATGAATGCGCCATTGACAAAGCTCTGTGACGTCTTCCATTCTTCCGCTTCTAGATCAGTGTTTCCAAATGGACTTCCAAGTGAATACTCCTTCGTCACACTCTACCGTCTTCGAAGAACAACGAAGAAAGACCGCTGGTTCCTATGGCAGATATTTGACCAGACGGGAGGAACTCAGGTAGGGTCTACTGCGAGCGTTGACATGTTAATGTTAAAAACATGCTAACGCTCCTAGGTGACGAAAACCCAGCCTAGGAGGCCAAATTAAAAATCCTCTGGGAATGTGAATTTCACCCAGTTGTGTCTGTGATTACCAGTATGCATCGCAGGCCTTCCAAAAAGGCTAATGTTTTGGTAAACACATTAATGGATTCAACCATGGATTCAGGGTTTTAATGGTCAAAGAGAAAATGGCAAAATAAACCATTCAAGCACAAACCCGATGGATGTAAAAGCAGATTTTGTTTTTGCAAAGCCTGTAATAATGTGTGTGAGCCCCGAAAAAAACTGGATAACGTTCCTCTTGTTACTCGGCCACAGGTGTCACTGGTGGTGGACGGGGCAAAGCGCGCGGTGGAGTTCTCCTTCCAGGGGCTCCAGAAGAACGCCCTCCACTACACCTTCAAGGGCCGCGACCTCCACGCGCTCTTCGACCGCCAGTGGCACAAGCTGGGCGTGGCCGTGCAGAGCACCGTCGTCTCGCTCTACGTGGACTGCAAGCTGGCGGAGCGGCGGCAGACCGAAGACAAGGCCGACATCAAGCGCAGCGGACGCACCCTGGTCACCACGCGGGTGGAAGATGGCCGCCCCGTGGACGTACGTCACACGCGTGGTTGTCTATTTGTCTATTTGGAAGTGTAGGAGTGGTATTTGAGAGGTTGTTTGTATGCATAGCTTCTCTGAATGTACACACTTTTTTGGTCGATAGTCAAACTGTTTAGTATGGCTGTTTTAGATACGTGTGATAGGTCTTGTACATCAGATTGCATCATTGGATTTTTTTGTTGCCGATAGTTCCTAATTTTGAGAGGATTTTGAGAGGTGTAGTGTCATGAAATCCCTGATAAACGTGAATTTATCGTAACCTAGGCTAATGAAAACGTTGGTTTGCTACGTCTCTCCTGAGAAACCCTAACCCTTTAAAACAAGAAAACACAAGAATGTCTCCCAATAATGCCAAAATCTTTTTCCCGATTAGTAACTTAAAAAGGACGAAAAACTCCATAACCACTAACACAATAACTAACATTCCAATGCTCCTATGCTTCCAAAATGGAGGCAGCATTTGGATGCGACATCATCACGATGTACGGGCCAAAATAGGGAGCAGGTGTAGAGGGCTGAGGGATGACTCATCGCTAATCAAGACGCCAGACAGAGTGTGGAAATGTAACCTTTCTGCTGGGAGTCAAACCCCTAACCACTAGAGTGTTCTGCTGTTCTGGAGTTTAACTAAATCGTAACTAAAACATAATGGAGTTTAAGTATCGTTCAGCATAGGCGGCAGTGCGTCACAGAAGAGCAGAATCTCCACGCTGCGCTACCGCAGAGCAGATGTTGAAACAACAGCACTCAGCGGGTGCCTAGATTTACAGCCCGCTGTGCGTGATCTCATAAATGTTCACACTCAAACGGTTATGAGATTAGAAACAACCTTGTGCAGCTTGTGTCTTAAATCATTGTTCTTTCCCTTCTCTCCCCCCCCCCCCCCACAGATAGAAGTTCAACAAATCCTTATCTACTGTGATCCGTACATGGCTGAGATGGAGAACTGCTGTGAGCTGCAGGAAGCCAAGGTGAAACGGTGCAATGTTGGTTCTTTCTATGCATTTTTATCGTTCGCGCTCTCCTACACATGTCCAAGGACCGAAGCGCTAAGGACTCGTGCAGCCGGTCTCGTTTCTTTTCTTTCGGACCCCATCAGTTATGAGATACTTGTGTAAAGATAGCCAGGAATCAAGACGCATTGAATCAATGAAGGGTTTACATTACATCCCTTTTCAAATGGCAGCCCTCACCTCTGACCTCTGGTATTGTATGCATCCATATGGTCACTCTGTTCGTCCGTGTTGAATTACCGCGGCTGGGGAGATAGAGACATGACCTTGGGGAGATAGCTGAAGACGTGGCAAACTTTAATTTCACTAAATTTGGAATATTAATTAAGACTAGGATAAGATACGATGTGCTTAGCTAATCGCAGAAAGGAAATGAGGGTGTCCCAGCAGAAAAGACAGGATATTAATATGAATTGTAAACAGATTAAACATTTTCTCTGATTAGAGACGACAACAAATGTATGGGAATACATCCGTGCACCATATGAGCAGTAGAAATGTAACTCTAAAAAGTAGTAAGTAATTACCACTGTCACGTTGCCTTTTTCTCCGTCCTCGTTCTGACCTATTAGCGTATCTAAAAATACCCGGCGCATCGACAGATAGCGGCTACCGGGCCCCCGCTCTGCGCTGTATAGCGCAGTGCCTTTGATTTACCTCGCCATTTATCTGAGGAGACTAAATGATTAAAATCTCTGCATCGATCCAGTGGGGAGCCAATAAGACATCTGACGAGACCCCCGCGCCCCCGGTGACTGGACGGCTGCCCCTGATGCTCTCCCTGCCCGCCCCCCCGCCGCTTGACGGATGCCCGTGTCCGGCTGAAAAGGTACGATCAATCAAATCCAATTAAGGTGGTCTAATGGAGTGAGAGCGCTGTGCGTTGTGTCATTGAGACCAGCCACCGCTCAGTGGGCAGAGAAACCAACGGAGGAAGTCAACTGCAGTAGAGGCATGTCCTGCGTCTGTGCTTGTAGTGAATCCCACCCTACTTCAACCTTGTATTAGGCCTCGATTCGTTTCAGCACGTCATTGGATGGATTCCGGGTAATACAAACAAACAAACCAATAGCTAGCATAAACAAGTGCGGTCTGTAAGAGAATGTCCTTGCCTATGGAATCAGCCCGACTTTTGAATAGAACATGAGGAAATAGAAATGTTTTTTCATACCATATGAAACAGATGGAGGTCGTAGTCGACATGACCTCAGACTAGATTGACAGAGCGGCTATGGCTATTGTCATTGACCAGCATCTGTTTATACAGCGTCGTTTGCATCTGCAGTCTCCTCCCCAGCGCTGATTTGCATACGTTGATAATGTGGCAGGTTCTACCACCTTGAGGACTTGAGGATCCGACTATTAAGTAAAACCTTATTTTCCCTTCTTATTTTGTACGTTGCTTTATAGCGTGATTGTTAGTCACGTTGTCTGCCAGCTCAGTTATTGTATCAGTTTTATAGTTATTAGTTGAGACAGACATTTCCCTATATTATTACCGTTAAATGTCTTAATATGTAATAATTCATATTATTTTCTGCAAGTGTCTGCATTCATTTGTACCTTGTAATGTACTGTACTGTACTGTAATGAACTACTGTACATGTACTTTGATATTAGTGGTATGATAACTTTATGTTGGGAGATACTGGCCTCCCAGGTTTGGCTGGACTTCCGGGACTTAAAGAGGAGAAAGGTGACAATCTAGCACTATTGATTGGATGAGGTTTGATGCATTCACTGTCCCCCAGCACTAAACCACTGCATCACTAAACCACAAAACAACAGCAGCTCGAAAAGCAAAGAAAGCAAAAATACGACTAAAAATAAAACTGAGGCAAACTGTTATCGAGTGCTAACTTCACTCCAAAGACAAATGGTTGTCTGCTCCCAAGTTTAACTGTGTACAGACTCCCGCATTGGAGGCCTTCCAATACCAAATAATTTGCTCCTCATAAACAGACAGAGAAAAAGAAGCATAGTCATCTGAATTCTAGCCATTGTTAGTGGCTCGTGGCTGTTGGTGGGTTCTTTATTGCCTTGTGTCTCTGTACCTCTGCCTTTCTTACACCTACCATGACCTACCTGAAATGATGCGGCAGAGATGCTGTGTTATTCCCCTGACTGAAGCCAACAAGGAAGTTTCTACACCAACACTTACCATAAGTTTATATTAAAACAAGTGATAGATCATACGAGATCAGCGATGCTTATATTTTGCATTTGTTACACTTATGCAGATCAACACATGCAAACATATTTTTAAAATAATTATATATATGTAATTCTACTAGTAGTCGTATACTATAGCTACTAAAAGAATGTATTGCCTGACTGGCTCGCCTTTAGAGCATGCTTTAAGTTAACAAAGCCCTGGAAGAGAGATGCCTGCTTTCAGCAGAGCCGACAGGTTTGGCTCTGAGTAGAATGCCTGGGAATACGCAGGTGCTGTGATGCCTATTAAGGCCTGGATATTAAGAGCAGATGGCTTCTATAGGGTCAACAGCCTAATTATCCGGATATGATCATGGGATTACGGCGTATTCCTGGACCGCCGCAGTATTTTTGTTTTTGGAAGATCACAATTCCTTGAAGGCGTAAAAGTGATACGAGCATTCCATCACTGGACCAGTAGGACCGTGCGCTCGGAGTGGGAATTGGGCTATTTCTGTCAACATTATAAGTTTGTTCTTAGTGTTATAGTTGCACTGTAGTGGATGGTGTTTCTCGCCAGGTTCGCAATTACTAGGATTTTAAGCATTTAGAAAAAGAAAAACTCTGCACCCATGTGTTCCATTAATCAGGCAAACAGCAAAATATTAATCTCTTATTAATTATATATTTGAGCCTCACGGGTATTTTTTTTATTTTTTTATGATAAGGTATGCCATGCCCAGAGGAACCTATTAGGCTGGTATTTGACGATTTTACCTCAAGTCGTCACTATCGTCTTGATTGAAGACAATTCCATAACTAAACCCGTTTGAGGGACTTTAAAGGAATATAAAAAATTACAACCTTTTTGGGACGCTCTTTCAATATTATATTTTAGTGATCAGTATGTGTTTGACATTTACTTTATTCACGCAACCTTCTCCTATAATTATTGAGAAACCAGCTGTCAATTCTGTGATAACAGTGTCTGATGTTAAAATCTGCAAGCTGAAAATTATGTGACAGAAAGTTAAATTAGGCCCGTTTTATGATTTTGTAACTTTTGCACCGGCATGATTGCTTGTTTAGGTGTTGAAATTGATTTGTAATTATCCTCCTGGCTTCACTTTCATAATTGACGGAACAAATGCGAACTTCAATTAAAATAGAGTATGTGTGTGTGGTTGGGTGTGTGCCTGTGTGCTTATACACAAAACGGTGGGTCTATGATGCATTGCTACCTAAGATCGGACAAGGTTGTTTGTTCTAAGTTATGCACAATAACACCACCTTGCTATCTTTAACTTTGAACATCTTTCAAACAATTTCTAAAGATGAGATATAATCCTTAATGCTTGTTTTCAAGGAAAATTCAAAAGCATCGTAACGTCACCAGCAAGCGATAGAAGGACATTTTGCATATACTGCCCATGAATCTAAATAGTGCCTGGTAATTGGACAGAGCTACACCTCATAACGGACAACACAGTGATCCCAGTTCATTTCCTGATAATTAACTCAGTGACTCCTCCGTTACATCGACTGTTCATGTCCCTCTCTATGCGTCAGCAACTCGAAACCACCAACACCCCCAATCTAATTTTGGGGTCTTCCACAAATCAATACTTGGCACAGTTTACTCACTAAATGAAGGACAGAATTCATATGGAATCCTATTATGGTCTTTGAGTACCGAATCGATAAATTTGAGGGACAAACATGATTTAAGCCCCATATACAGTGGCCTTCATCATAAGCTGTCACTTTTCCAGAGAGGCACAATGGTAGTGGTGGCCTCATAACCTCTGGGCTCCCCAACACCATAAGCAGCCGTCAACCAAAAGGGCGGTTGAATTATGAGCTACACTGTCTACATCCTAGCTGATTACTATTCATTCGTTGTGTTGCTGTGTACACACAGGCCTTCACAAACCTGAACAATGTATAGTCTATGCATTGTATGATTATAATTGGTTGTGTATTTTGTGAGCAATTCTTGCAGCTGTATGCTGGACATTAAATTATAAACCCTTGATGTAATAGAACCGAATAGTTTGATAAGATAGACGTGCAACCAAACAATTAAGTTGTTTCAAAGGGTCTTTTCTTTTACTTTTTTTTTTACTTTATAATAGGACACATACTATTAAAATACTATACAAAGTACTCATACATAAAAAAGATTGGATATCCGATCAGTTTGGGTTTCATAACAGCCATGGCAGCAGATTCTACGAAACAAAATGTCCTTTTCTTCTCTTGGTCTGTTCTGCGTATTCTTTCGGCGTTTCCTTGGCCGATTAGTCTTATCTGCATCTGATAAGCCTGCGAAATTAGTTCAAATCTACTTTCCCTGCCGCTGTTTTTGTATCTGGAGCTGTTTATTCCTCCTAATTATCTCCACTATAGCCTCCCTAGTCCCTACCACTCCCTCCACCTCTCCCTACCTGCTGGAGGTAAACACCCCTATAGCACAAGTCTGCATGCACCCCTGGAAGGCTATGATTTCTTCCGCTAATGGGATTTACTGTGGACTGTGTTGTCTCTCTGCACTCAATGTTTCTTTTGATGTCAGGGGAGAAGACTAGTATTTTTTTTTCCTCCCCACACCGGCCCTGTATGGATTTGGAAGTTTAAAACCCCGGACGGAACCAGTTGTTATATCTTTCGGCTGAGGCGCTGCCGGCCTGTCAGCCTGTGATTTGCGTGTGTGCCGTCTGTTCTGTTGCTGCTCTGTAGTCAGAACTCTTCTGCTGTACCTTTTATTGTAATCCATGGCTGCTCAAGCCAGGCATAACTCCAGGTAGTGGAAATACATGTTCTTCTTCTTGATAAGGGCCCCTCTAGTGTTTCAGGTGTTTAAAGGGCATTTGAAAATGTATTTTATGTTTTTTTTGTTTTTTTCTACATTAACGTGCGTGATATAAACTCAAGCCTTTAGATGCATTGATAAAGAGAGTAGTTGGTTTGCTGGTTGATTCTTGGTTGATTGATTTTGCCCACCATACCCATATTATATATTGGGAACTTAGGTAGAAAAACACAGAAAAGACATGGAAGAAGAAGACAAACACATGAATATAGCAATATATATCCTATCAAAATTAATGGCTTTCGTATATGTATGCTATAACCTTCTTCCTGACAACTAAGCTTGACCTTGAATACAAGACTACATGGTAATGTGTTTCAATTCAGCCTTACTCTAAGGAGAACGGCCACAATTGTGACCTACAGGGAGGGTTTCTGGGGGAAATGTATGGGGATTATCGCAGATGTGTAACCGCGACCGACAGTACTTCCCAGCCTCATAGTCAAGGAGTTGGATGGAGGATTCTAATTCACTGCAAAGGGATTATACTGCTATGATTAATCCACAGCCAGCCCCCCCCCCCCCCCCCCCAGGAAATTAAAGAGATAAGTATGGGTCATAAGAATGAGGCTTAACTGCTTTTGGTGTGTAAGGAAATCCATTTCTATATCCCTGCATTGAAACCATAGCGTCAGAGAGACTATCAAATGGCTTTAATTGAAGCATGGTAAAAAGTTAAAAAATATTTAAACAAAGATACCAACCCCAAAAAAACATTGACGATAATGGAAATAAGATGAATTTATTTCCCATTTCCGGCTGAATTTATATTGAACGGACCTGCCGCACCAAGGTTTGTTTTCCATTTTGTGTGTCTAATTAAATTTGCCACGAGACCAAATCCAAGTTTTATTTAAAACTTCTATTGAAAACCATGAAAATGTTTGATCTCATTGACACTTCGTTTCTGTTAGCTGTCAAAACATTCCGTTATTCCGACAGTCATCATGTTTAACATTGGTAAACTGTAATTACATTTGCAGAGAAAGGTTTCGCGTGTGTGTGTGTGTGTGTGTGTATAGACGGTTGAATAGAAATGACAACCAAGGCGAGACAGAGATGATGTCAGCCCTAGCCTCCATACATTGTCGCGGGCACTGCAGGGCTCTGTACAGTCTTTTATCTCTGCCTGGTGAATGACAGCAGCTGTGTGAATTCAGTGCACCACAGTGTTGCATAAATGGATCGATGAATTCTAATTGGAGGGCATGGGAATGACAGTAATTCTTATCTCGTGTTCCTTGTCAAGTCATTGGGGGGGGCAATTATTCTCCCCTTTGAAGAATAATGTGTGCTTTATGTGTCGATCAAACATTGAGATCATCAATGAGAGGGGTGCGCACGGTTAATATCCGCAGATCGCGTTTACTCGGTCATGGCTTCGAACGGTTCCTAGGACCAAGCCCTGGGTTCTTAGATGAGCAGTGGCTAAGCCTTGACATATATGTGCATGGATCTGCACTATAAATAAGCAAACCATAATTCTGGATTTAACGTGCATTAAGCTCTGTATGGTTTAACTCTGCGGCAGAGCCGTCCTCTATGTGTACTAAACTATAATCAGTGTGAACATTCCTCTTCCTTTGCGCCGCGTTACTTTACTTTGTTTGCTTTGGCCATCTTTGCTTTTCATTCCTCCACTTTATTCTCTACCTATCTCGTCCTTAGTTTTTCATATATTAAGGGTTTCGTGTCATATATATGCATTAAACGTATTATAATTCTCTGAATAAATGTGCCTAAAGGTATACTGTAGGAAAGCTTCTGGATCTAAATCAGCCGTACCATTTGATTAAGCGAGACTTCCGCTCAGTGTTATGCTACGAGTGTGGCGGCCATCACTGCGGGACTTAGGACAGGAAGTACCAGTGGGAAACCCAGGACAGTAGATGGGGCTTCTCCCAGATGAAACCCGATCCCTCCTCTTGCATCGGCCGGCCTATCGAGTGGCCAACTGTACCCGGCGACGTGTCCTTCATCAAAGCTTTCTGGAGGCTCCCGAAGCCAAGCCTCTTACACACACAAACACATACGCACACACACCACACACACATACAGACACACACAGACACACACGCACACACACGCACACACTCACACGCACACACACACACACACACACACACACACACACCACACACACACACACACACACACACACACACACACACATTAACACACACACACTCAGAAAAAAACACACACACACACACACACACACACACACACGCACATGCACACACTCACACAAACACACAAACACACACATTAAAAAAAAAAACACACACACACACCCACACACACACACACACACATACACACACTCTCTCCCTCTCTCCCTCTCTGTTATGTATTCCTCAACCCGACTCATTACAGAGAGAGACGTATTTGTTTAATAAATTCAAAAGAGATAAAACGTTTTCGAAAGGTCAGATTTTCACAATGTAATGCTTTGTTTCCGAACTGCGATGCCATTGTGCCAGACATGAAAACAAAAGATTATGCTGATACTAAAATATAAATATCGCTATATAATTTAAATAAAGTATTTAATAAATTATATAATTGTTTGCGTTGAGTTATAACTGGCCTTTGAATAAAACATCTGCAGTCCTCCAACGTGGTTGGGTATATTAATCTTTGACATAAATGTAAAATCTGCCGGGCGGTGAAATATACGGTAGTGAATCAAGATGCAGGGAATATTCATCTTATCGACGCGGCCTGAAACACATTTCCCTCCTTTCTCGAGTGAGATACAAGATTGAGCTAAGCTGCTTCGTTACATAACGGCGCACTTGTAAAGTCTCTATCAATAGCAAACGCATTAGAGTTGAGATTGATGCCGGGGCAGTCTGTCTAACTATCACAGTATTTTATATCTTAACTGCGCTATTCCAGGGATTTCTCCAGGCAACTGTATAGTCTATGCAGCCAGTGTGTGTGTACGTGTTTGTTTGGTTGATGCGTCTGTTTGTGTGTTTGATCTTGTTTGTTGGTGTGTTTGACGCTTGTGTGTTTGTGTGTGTGTGTGTGTGTGTGTGTGTGTGTGTGTGTGTGTGTGTGTGTGTGTTTGTGTGTGGGTCTGTGTGTGTTCTTGCGGTCGTGTGTGTATGTGTGCGTCTGTATGTACGTGTGATACAGACGCACACATACACACACGTGTGATATTTCATCAGTACAAATCGGCCTCCCCATGTTGCATCCTTCAAAAAGGACACATCTGAGGTTCAGACAGGCGTTCCTGGACATAGAATACTAGCTCGGTGCTAGGCTGTGAGACCACTATCCGATCCACAGTATGTGTTTCAATTACTAATATTGCCGGAGACTCCTGTTGGTGTGCACAGGGAGAGCTTTGCGCCCTTTCTGCTGTCAATAGCTGGAGCCCAATGAAACGTTCTCCCCCTACACTTTATAATATGGAAGCTGGCTTGGGCTTTATTGACCTGCATGCTGAGGTCATGAGACCGTGTAGGCGCCGCCACCCTGACAGGCTTAGCCCGCCAACACGCGCCCAGATAACTCAAATACGTTTGGCACGGCGGGTGGAAAGTAGGAAGAGGCACGGAGGAGTCAGTGACCAGCATGATGGTACTTAAAAGAAATCGGCTCTATTTGTAGAAATAAGCCCCCTGCAAGTGTGACTTGCTACATATAATCTTTGAAGCGTTGGTGTGCTGTGTGTGTGTGTGTGTGTGTGTGTGGAGGTGAAGTGATTAAGTATGTGCCCCACAATGCAACAGTTTTCACAGTACTTTGAAGCATCTTTGCTGTACATTTTCCGGTGCATGTTGTGCATGGCCAATGCTAATTTGTTTGGGGCACAGAGGATAGTGTTTGCTACCATTATCTCTCTCTCTCTCTCTCTCTCTCTCTCTCTCTCTCTCTCTCTCTCCTCTCTCTCCTCTCTCTCTCTCTCTCTCTCTCTATTTCTCTCTCCCTCTCTCAATCTCTCTCTCTCGCTCTCTCTCTAGTTTATATATAATTATACAGAATATTGTTATACAGTGTATAAATGTCGATTTATATGTTATACAGTATATATGAATAATGATGAAATATATTTAAATATATATACCTTATATTCTTCCAGTTTGTGAAGGACCTTGACGCCTCTTAACTCCTACTACTCCTGTATATATGTTTATATCCAGTTTAAATATGTATTTATACAGTCTATATACTGTATAGTGATACAATAGACCGACTATACATGTTCCAGTTTGTGAGGGTGTCTCTGCACTCTTCCCGGGGGGGGGGGGGGGGGCAGAAGGGCAAAGGGGGATCAATGGGGGGAGGGTAAGTACGGCCATCTCCAGGCGACACATACTCCATACAGAGCGCATCACCTAGATGTGGGCTTGTCAGGGAATCAATTGTTTCAGGCTATCCCCCTCCTGTTCATCTGCGGTCGTGCCCTGCAGGCCACGAACGAAGCAGAGAGTTTTTAGTTCGTTTTTTTTAAGTGTCCAGGGCGGTGGTGTATGTCATATCTGAAGGTGTCATCCAAATGTGTCTGGTGCCAAGGCTGGCCTTCAGCACTAAATTAAGTTGATAGGTGGCGTGGGGCTGGCATGCTGATGAACTACTGTCATAATAGTGAATGCCGCGCCGTTCCAATGCCGTGAAGGGTTTTTGTGCGAGCTCAAAATTTTGGCTGTTAAGAGAGTGCTCTTGGAATGAGAGTACTCTGCAAGACACGTTTGCTTTTCAACATCAAAGCCCTATGCTTCAAGCTGAATGTGTATCATTATGGAAACTGAAACGTTTTTTTTGCCATGTGAAGGACAGTGAACACTTATTACACAATGTTAATGTTTGAACCATAAAATACTCGAAGGAGTTTAAGCTTTTGAACCTTGAGCATCTCGGGCCGACATTTGGAGAGATCCCAATGAATGAAATACAACATAACCTCTCGTTTGTTCATGTGTAGCTAACACGCTGTAGCTAACATTACCACACCATATTACGTTCTCATGACCATAAAGGGAACTCACTTTGTGAATCTACCACACCCATTGGCATCAGCTAGATTCACTAATCGAAGCCAATACTCATCCATAGCACATATCCCTCTCGCTCACCTCACCACTCCCTCGCCTAAATGTTACGTCATACTCCGCTTTTAAAAAGTGTGTATGTTATTTAAAGCCCGAGGAGACACCTGAGAAGGCGGCATTCCACGCGGGACCATGTGAGCGTGGATCGTTTTGCAGAGGGGGCCGGGTCCAGGGGACTCTGAGGGTCCGGTTAGTCCGTGTTACCCTGACCCTTCCACTCGCTGCAGCCACGATGTTCACCCCGGTGGGAGAAAATGACACACATGACACGGCTGAAATGAATCAAATCCTGCGGTACGCAGTGGTTAGGATCTGTGACCGTGTCACAGAATCAAATGGGAACCTCTTGAGCTTCGTGTTACTTTTACTTCCAAAGCTACGATCCGTATCAAAATATAGTCGATGACAATCCATGGAAGGAAAATGTTTTATCATTCACACGCCCGGTCCACGGGCCATCGACTGCTGAGCGAATGGAAAGTCACCAAAGGTATTTCCTGCTGTCACCCCACAGGCATTTCAAGGCCGGCCCTGAAGATATCAGTGTTACTTGAAGATCCAGTTCCTGCAGATCCTCAAAGACCTGCCATTCAGTATATCAACACTGAATCCCAACGGCCACAAACCTCTCCATGGTTCTTCACCATGACATCACATTTAAATGGAGTTTGATTTGGGGCCGAGGTGAAAACCCCCCCACCCCCCCCCAAAAAAAAGGAAAACGCGCCTCACACAATACAGGCCCAAGGTGTGCCCTGGGATGTCTTCCTGGGCCTGCTCGTCTGACTCAGGCTAATCCCGACAGATGCTACGCTTAGCAGAAAAAGGCTAAAGTAAACATAATTAAACTGCAGTTGTGCATCTCCTCTCCCTCTCCCTCTCCCTCTCCCTCTCCCTCTCTCTCCCTCTCCCTCTCTCTCCCTCTCCCTCCCTCTCCCCCTCCCTCTCCCTCTCTCCTCATCTCCCCCTCTCCATCTCCCCTCTCCATCTCCCTCTCCCCCTCTCCATCTCCCTCCCTCCTCTCTCTCCTCTCTCTCTCTCTCTCTCTCGCTCTCTCT
>NC_044062.1:4053201-4068201 GCF_902167405.1 Gadus morhua
GTCAACAGTATTTGACTCGTGGATGCCGATCGAAAGGCGACACCAATTACTGGCCTCGTATCTGAAAGTGGAGAAGCCGACGTTGGCCCCAGCTTCCATTCTGTGGCCCCTGTCGGGCAGGCGTCTGGGAGCCGGTGCCAGTGGAGCCCGTCTTGTTTGGGCAGAGCCGACCCCTGTGGGCCCCAGACTTGTTCCTTAAGGTCGCCGGGGGTCAAGGATCAGAACCACAATGGCCACCAGCACTCTTTGATTGTGCCTGTTGTTAGCTTAGTATTTCTGTGGTGCAACGTGTGTCAAGGTCTCTGTTCCCGGTTGACTGATTTACTGTTTTTGTTTATTTCTTTCAGATTGAAGGCAAGTGCCTCAAAGGAGATCAGGTATGTTGGTTTTTTTGATGCATTGTACGTGGAAACATCCTTTGCTGTTCCATAATCTTTAATGCTGTCATTCCTTTATCGGGTCTAACACCTACTCTCCTTATTAAATTGTCCGTAGGGCCCAGCTGGAGAGCGAGGAGAGAAGGTAAGCCACACAAACAAGACAACACCCTCTGCATCTAAAGCCAAGACTAGACAAGACTGCAAATCTAAATATCATTGTTCTCCAAACTCCACGTCTGATATGGGGTATTATATCATTACACACAACCCATGTAGCCAGCTTATCATCATGTTTACCCTTTCATGTTTACCTACTCACTGTTAACACATTACTAGTCATCGTTTTCTACAGTATTTCCTCATCTGTATACACAACGGCGTCCAAACGCACACACACACGCTCCCCACGACGCCACAAACCCCATCCAGCTATGTAAACACACAGCGAGCTGCACACGCGTCCGTCCGTCTCTGCCAAAGTAAGCCCGTTAGCCACTGATCTGCCGGGAACATGTGGAGCAGACATCTGTCCCCATTAGCTTTACAAGCAGCATGCTGTAAGCCCTACCCCGGCGCTGCCAACTGCCCCGCCAATCCACCGCAGCCCCCCCCCCCCCCCTCCCCCCCGTCTCATCCCTTCTCTCTCCCCCCCCCTCCCCCCCTCCCCCCCCCCCCCCCTCACAGGGAGACGCGGGGACACCGGGACAGCCAGGCAAAGAGGGCAAGAGGGTGAGTCAACAGAAGCTTTCCACCCCCACTGTGTGGCCTGGCGGGGGGTGGGTGGGGACTCGTTACCCCCATAAACAGGGGGGCCAACGTAGATATAGCCGAGCCGGGACCCCCCCCCCCCCCCCCCCGCTGGGCAGGAAGGCAGGGTGCAGTTTAGCCTATCGGTGGGGTGTGGCGTGGTGGGGGCGTGGTGTCTGCGGGGGTGGTGGGTGGTGTCGGGGGGGGGGGGGAGTGATGCCGTGTAGACACACCGGGAAGTGGGAGACAGCAGAGGACACACTGCGTGTCATTTGGGTGTGTGTGTGTGGGGGGGGGGGGGAAGGGGAATTCCGCCGTGACACTGTGACAATTAATTAATGAGCTTGTCGGCCATGGGGTCACTGACACACACACTCACACTCACTCACAGACACACACACTCACAGACACACACACACACACACACACACACACACACACACACACACACACAGACACACACACACACACAGAATGAGTGGCAGCACATGCGGGGATCCCGTTGTGGACTGTGAGGAAGGCGGTATTCGGTTTCCCCCCCCCCCGAAGGCCTCGATTGGGTGAAGGTGAGATACAGCGCGGGCGAATGAATGAAGTACCACCGTGCGCCTCTATTTGAGGCCTGTGATTATGGCACTGTAGGCCTTATGGAACTGGATCTAATGAAACACCCGGCGCGCTGGTCAGTTAAGGGCAGCTTGGCGGCTCTTACTGCCAGCGAGCCAACCACAATAGGGCACTGTGCCTTTAATGGAGCCGGGTTACACTGCGGTTGCCCAAAGTCCTCTTTCAACTGTCCGCTGCCAGTTGTCATTGAAAAAGCTTCTTAATGTTTTACAAATGTCCGTATATTACGGGGAAGACGGAAAGGCGAGCCTGTCCAACGAACGCTGTTGATTCGCGTCATTAAAGTTGAATTAAGGTCTCGAAACAACAGGTGTAAAGGGTGTTCTTTCATTGGTCGAGGGGATCCTGATAGCCCTCTCTTTGCCTCTTATGTCGTAACCAGCGTCTCCCTAGCATTGCGGTCTCGCGCCAGAGCATATGGCAGCCCCCTTGGCAAAATATCTAAATATATATTTTGGTGGACATTACACGGACGAAACTAGGTCAGAGAAATGTTCCTCTTTATAAAAGCACAAACATGATGCATTACTGGATCAGGCATCTGGACGGAGATTTCAAGCATTCCACCCTTCTGTTTGGAAACACAGACCTCCTCAAAAGACTTGCACGCAAAGGCCCAGGACAGGACGAAGTTAAAGCTCTGCGATCGAGATGGACCGTGCTGTATTCCACAACAGCTGATGGTTTTGCATGCGCTCACAGTGACGGGGGGGATTATGTTTGCACGTTGCATGGTGCAAACATCAACACAGGCAAAACAAGCCAGCCCAGTGCAACTAAGGAGCAGCAGCACAGTTATCGGCTATCTATCCAAAGTCTTTCGACAGACATTCCCACCTCTGTCCTTAGGAGTCGGAGTGTATCCCTCACCGAATAAAGAAAAAGAACAAAATGTCTGTGTCCGACCTATTATCAAAGGGCCACAATGCCATGGGGCACTTTCACTTCCTGGCAATTTTTGTACCCTCTTAATTGGTCTGGGGGCCAATCAAAGTCAGGTCCTGCGGTGCAGTAAGTCAGTGTACTGCAGATTGTTTTACCGTTCTCTAGTGTCCAAGCAAGGCTTGCAGTTACACAGTTACGGCTTGATAAGTTCTCCCTTTAAAATATGAGCCGATTTCTCGGGGATTGGACATTTTTGGTTTGGCTGTTGTCGTTGCACAACGCACATCTCTGCTGCTCTATTAATACCCAGTCATCGATGACTGGGCTGACTTCTCGGGGACTGTTAATGTGCTAAGGTTTCTTCTTATTCTTAGCTACGGTCACATGCTAGTGCGGTAAGCTGTTGACCAACCTGTGTTTCTACACTTTCTTACCGTCTATTTGAGGCCTGCCTGGTTTGCCGTTGGGGCATTATCCGTGGGGGCATTTTTGCTAATTGCCAGCTGATACAAGCAAGCAAAGAGGCTCTCGCCCAATTAGCGGCTCTTGTCCAACCACTACAACATGTCGCCTTACGACCAAAAGGCCGTGGCTGCCATGACGATTAAACGGCACACTTTGACACGAGCGTTACGGAGAACGGCGCAGAAGGCAACACCGTGGCGCCATCCGCCAGAGGAATCGTCTCGGGCGACGTCCACTTCAATTTATCACCGCGGAGAAGGTGGCCGATGTCAGGCCCTTGGAGCGCTTCAAGGGTCCGTGAAGGACGTGGGTACCGGGAGGGAGATGGGGGCAGAGGTGGCGTGTAAATGATCGCCCGTCCCTCTCTCAGAACGCAGAAGCGGTAGCCGGGGGTATTGACCCCGTCCCCGTCCCAGTGACCCCGTGTCTGGCCCTACTCGCTGTGTGACAGCGCTGGTTTATAAGGGGTTGAGATAAAGGCTAAGGCTTCACAGACAGTTTGTTTAATGCGTGGCCGCAAACGACAGGCTGGACGTGCCAATGTGAATGCCCCCCTCCAATCAATTATGGATCACAACGGCACGGGATTGCGCGCAGGGTGGGAGGCAAGGAAAACAATAGGCAGAGCCAATTAAAAACAATAGCCTTTTGATTTTGTGGCATCGCTGTCCTGAAATATTTACCAGTGCCCATAATGAACAGTTTCTATTGAATCACCTCGATTGTTGTACTCGATTCCTGGCCCATGACAGCGACGTGTGTGTTCACATGTGCGTGTATGTGTGTGTGTGTATGTGTGTGTGTGTGTTTGTGTTTGTGTGAAAAATCTCCCATGCCCACAAAAAAAAAACACATCACGCTGTTGTTTTTCAAACGATGGAGAGAGCCGGCTGACGTCAGCGCGGGAGCCTGAAATAGGAGCAGAATCCCATGCGTAGGGCTCGCACCCTCGCCAGCACACACAGCAACAGAACTGGAAGCCCGGCCCGGCTGTATTCATGTTGTGCCAGGTTCTCCCATCAGCGTACTTCACTTTGGCAGTTGGCACGAAGGGGGGGTGAGGGGGGTGGGGGGGGGGTGAGGTTGGCTCCGTGTGTAGGTTCATTTTAGATACAGGTTCAGCCCGCGGGTAAGTCAGGAGGTTTGCTTTGGATTAATAAGTAAGTGCTTTGAGAGCACTCGCCGCAACCGCACGCACACACAGACACACACTCTAACGCATGCACACACACACACACACACACACATACACACACAAGCATGCAAACACACACACACACATGCACATACACACACACACACTATAGGGATGGGTTTCTGAGGGGCAATCCATGCATCGCATACAAAGTTTAATTAAGTATGCAAACGTGCGTACAGATATTTGAACAAAAGAGGCCTAATGGCTAAACTTAGTCAAACTTAGTTATGTTTTAGTGGAATGCTTTCTGGGCATTAAAACTTTGCACAACATTACAGTAACGGACATTTTATTTTGTCCAAGTCAAATTTGAGAGCCTGACGATAAACGTTACAACGTACGTCGCCGCGAAGCCCGTGAGCCCACGCCTTCCGTCCTCTCTCGAAAAAAAGCCGACCTCGAATATTTCAACGTGTATCCTTCATGACGTCTTCATTAAATCATTCATCAAACGGAGGCGCGCCTCTTTCTACATTGAGGGAGCGCTGCGCTGCCTTTGATTTGCTTCTGTTGGAGGATGGCAGCCTCCAGCCACGCAACGCACCGTGTTTGTTCCTGGGAAGACGTACAGTACGTTTGCACTCGCGAGGAGCCCTGGATACCAGGATGCAACCGCGCAGCCTCCCTGTTGCTCACTCTTCCTCCCCGCAGCCTGCAGTTCCTCCCCGCAGCTCACTCTTCCTCTGCAGCTGTGTTCAGGGACGATTAAATATGCTGCTTTAACCCCACTACACATGACTTAATTCCCCCCCCCCCCCAAGTATAGGAGACACTGTTGGTGATAATTACGGTGCAGGCGTAACAATGGCGCGATAATTATCTACTTCTTAGCCACATTGTTTGTTTGTGACTCTTTATAGCAATTACCGCGGGTTATTTTTTTATTCTAATGAGCGTCGTTAATGATAAATGGTCGGCATTAGCTTCACTTTGCAATGTTTTGAATAGCGTTGAGGCAACATTATCGCACACCCAAGTCAATGACCCGCTTACGGACCCCTTTTCGGGGGTCAAGCCGTCGCCATGGTGACGGCTGCCACAAGTTCAACGGGGCCCTTGAACCATTCCTATTGCGCCGTTTTTCAAAGGGGGAGGAAATACATTTTGTTGGGGCAGAATTGGTTTCGTTTGGGTTTTTATGGTCGTTCTCGAGGTAAAGAAAGTCTCCATCTCTCTCTCTCTCTCTCTCTCTCTCCATCCTGAGTGACCATGTTTCCCAAAGCGTATAGTCTACGGTCAGAACCCCATCTCTCAAAGCTGTCAAAACACTGCCATCTGTCAGCAGGGCTTGAAACGAGTCCGAACAGAGAAATCGATATGGTCTGTGCTTTTTACTGTCCACGGCTGCATGTCATTAGTTCTTCCTCCGGTGAGTTCACTCTCTCTGGTCCGCCGTAGTTTCATCCGGGAGAAAGCAAAGCACCTAATACCATTCTATTCCTGTCTATTCTCTGGTGGACGATAGTTTCATGTAGTAGAATGTTAAAAACCTAGCTCTGATTCTAGTCAGCTCAATCCTCTGGTCCACGGTAGTTTTATCTAGTAGAAGGTTAAACACCTGGCTCCGATTCTACTCGTGTCTATTCTCTGGTCTACAGTAGTTTCATGTAGTAGAATGTAAAACACCTAGCTAGGATTAGTCATGTCTATTCTCTGGTCTACGACAGTTTTATCTAGCAGAATGTAAAAAACCTTGCTACGATTCCAGGCGAGGCCAGGCAACTTTATTTATGTAGCACCTTTCATACACAAGGCAGACTCAAAGTGCGTCACGTATAAACACTGTCATACAATAAAATAAAATAATAGATAAGTAAAAGTAAACATAGCCAAAGTTAAGAAAAGAATAAAATAGATAGAAAAATAAAGGCAAAGTTAAAATAGCATTTTAGAAAGTGCAATGTATTTAAGGTCACTGTTGTATCAGATATTCAGTCTCTGGTATCAGATCATGTATCTCTCTGGTATCAGATCAACAGTCTCTCTCGCATAAGATCATGTATCTCTCGTATCAGAACAACAGTGTCTCTGGTATCAGATACTTCACATTCATACAGCGTTTATCCTGTGATTTAGCAGAAAGCTAAAGCAAACATAAAAGCAAACATCTAGTCATGTCTGCCTATTCTCTGGTCCACGGTGGTGTTATCTAGCAGAATGTAAAACACCAATAGGAGTCGTAGTCTACTCTCTGGTCCACGGTGGTGTTATCTAGCAGAATGTAAAACACCAATAGGAGTCGTAGACTATTCTCTGGTCCACGGTAGTTAAATGTAGCAGAATGTAAAACACCAATAGGAGTCGTTGTCTATTCTCTGGTCCGTGGTAGTTTATCGTAGGAGAATGCAGAAGCCGTGTCCGGTACTGCCAAAGCCATTAGTACTGTGCTTGGAGCTTCTGGTGGGCGCTAGTTTTATGTCTGAGAATGTAAAAAAGAATCATGGCTACTGCTGCTGATGTCCGATTCTGCCAGTGCCGGGAGCCACGAGCGGAAACTGTTCGCTGGTGCTGAAGCCAAGGGCAGCCCATTTGCGTGCGGCTCCCCTGTGCTTGGCAACTGGGTTAGCCAGATAACCGCATGGTGGTTTGGGTAATCGCTAACCTGGAGGTGATCTCTGTGTTTGTTATTCACGTGCGTAGTGTGTGTCTGTCGCCGTGTGTGTTTGTTTGTCTGCGTGCCTGTGTGTGTGTTTGCGTGCGTGCGTGTGTGCGTGTGTGTATGTGTGTGTTGTCTGTGCGTCACACGTGTTTGTGTAGTATGCATGTGTGTGTGGTGTGTGTCTGTATATGTTTGAGGGCTTGTGTCTGTGTGTGTGTGTGTGTGTGTGTGTGTGTGTGTGTGTGTGTGTGTGTGTGTGTGTGTGTGTGTGTCATCAGAATCAGCGCGAGACACACAGCTGTGCAGGAAGCTCCTGCGTTATGATGACCACATGAATGTAGTCGACTTCTCCAACGTCCGCCTCCTCATGTCTGTGACCTTCATGTGTCCGTGAGACCGCTCTCGTGTGGGAGACTAAAGCAGACGGGGTGGGGGAGGATGTCAGTATGTCAACCCCTACCCCCCCCCCCCTCCCCTTGCCACATACCCGTGGACCAATATGATCTGCATTGTCGCGTCGCGGGTTAGGTCATGATGGACGAGGTCCTGCGTCGACCGTATCAAAATCGGCGCCCTAACTCCTTTGGTCGTTTAAGCCGGCACTAAAGTGTCACTTTAGTGTCAATCCTATTCATCTATCGCGACGCAAATCGATGCATTCTCATTCTAAAGATTAACATGGCTTGGCATTTGACCAAGTAAGCTTTTTAAGCAAATTCTTTTCATGGCCCAGAATCCTAATTTGTGCTGTACCAAGAATTAACATTTTAGTTGTTTTTGGGATTCTCTTCTGCCCACACATAAAAAACAAAATGCCAAATGTTGTTATGGAGTAGTCAGGCCCGCCCGGCATGTGACGTTCATATTATATTACGGTTAGTGCACTTGGCTGCTGGGGTTCGCTCAGATTGGACAGAGTGTCTGCTGGCCGATGCAAACAGATAGTGACATTGACAAGAGAGCGAGTTATGACTCAGTTAGTAGGCGAGGGGAGGGGCCGGGGGAGCCGGGGGGGGGCTTGGCAGTGGTCAGAGCGGTTCCGTGTCGGAGGCAGGCATGACACGGCCACAGAAGAGAGGGTGACAGCCGTTTGACCTCGGCCCTGCCCCACGCAGAGCTGAGTTATGAAGCACGCCGGCGTGGGCTGTCACGGGTTCATCGTGGAAGGCTTGTGGCTCAATCGGACGAAACAATGCCATGTTCTGACCGCTTGACGTTAATGGTGTTCATTTTTTAATTGCTTTAAAAAGGCGTGCGGTTTGAGTGGGATTTAGTGCGGTGTACTTTGTGTCGGCCTGTTGCTCCGACAGGAAACAGGACGTCAATGACAGGAAGTCGGATGTATGAATGATTCGGCGGGCCCTCAGCGCTGTTAAAAGATGTTGGAAATGTTTGATGGTTTGGATCCTCTTCAATTTTAATGATGAGTTCGGTTGCGTGATGATCTTTTCATTATGTGGATCTCAATCATCTTCTGTTATGTAATTAAGTGCTATGCCTGATGTTTTTTTCCTTCCAGTTTTACCATAATATTAACATTTGCCAACGGGAAACATTGGATATGTTTGACATGTTAAAAAGAGCAGAGCGCTCAATTTCTGGCTCCTGAGTTGAGTTTGGCTTTTCACGCTGAGTAAAATCAACACTTAGCTTGGAACCGTCTGATGCTTGTGACATGCATGTAGATATGCAGGATAAAATAACTCTTAGTGGGTAATGTACTGATGTGTACCGTCTACTATTGTAGCAGTATCATTACTACAATATGAATAGGGGTTGTTTTTAAAGGTGTGTGTTTGTGTGTGTGTGTGTGTGTGTGTGTGTGTGTGTGTGTGTGTGTGTGTGTGTGTGTGTGTGTGTGTGTGTGTGTGTGTGTGTGTGTGTGTGTGTGTGCGTGTGAGACTGTGTGTGTAAAATCAACACTTAGCTTGGAACCGTCTGATGCTTGTGACATGCATGTAGATATGCAGGATAAAATAACTCCTAGTGGGTAATGTGCTGATGTGTACCGTCTACTATTGTAGCAGTATCATTACTACAATATGAATAGGGGTTGTTTATAAAGGTGTGTGTTTGTGTGTGTGACTATGTGTGTGTTAGGGCATGTCTTGTGTGTGGCCGGGTAAGTTTGACTGTATTTGTGTGTTTGTGTGTGTGTGTGTGTGTGTGTGTGTGTGTGTGTGTGTGTGTGTGTGTGTGTGTGTGTGCGCGCGCGCGTGCGTGCATGCGTGCGTGCGTGCGCGCGCGTGTGTGTGTGTGTGGAACCGATAACAACCTTACACTCGTGGCTCCGGTATGTTTTACCCCTGTGGCCAGCCTTTGATCTGTGGTATTCCCTCCAGGAGTACCTTTCTAGTGTGCCCGGACCCTGGAAGTTACTCTCCATGTGTCATTTCCATTACTCTCATCTTTTTCTTCTTCAAAACACAAACATACAACCCGGCCAGGGGTTCACTTTGGTTCCGTTCTGAGAACTCCACCAGGCAAAACACATCGTTTGATTCAGAACAAAACTGACTCCCATGCTCACAGAAAAAACACAAATTCTCCCGATTCACTCAGACAACTGCTCTCAGCGCAACACGCTCTGCATAATACGTGTGCGACACAAAAACAGCTTTCTACTAGGTATTCTTTGTCACACCAGGTAGCACAACCGGGCCCCGCGCGTTTCCACATCTCCAACAAAACCGCGGGGTGATAATAACCATCTGCTGGGTTGTGCTAACCCCAGATAACTCGCCGAACGCCTGTTCCGAAAGGGGACTGCTTAAATACAGAAGCGTGATGCAGATATGTAGTTAAAGGGGTCACCGTGACCCTCAACACAGAGATAAGAATTCACAGGTCGGCCCGGGCTCACAGCTGAGACTTTACGGCGTGGGTTTACGCCCCCGTGCGCCTTTAACAGGCAGGGGGCGGCGCGTCACTTCGCCCTTTCGTCGTTCATAAAATGGCTCCGGTTTCTGCTCCGTCCCCCCCGGAAAAATCATCAGTGGAGAGCGAGTGGCGCGCTCTTGACACCTAGATTACACAGGGATGTCACCCAGTTGCCCCACGCACCGGGCAATTAATCTAGCCAATGTCAAGTGAATTTGGGGGACGGGGGCGGGCGGAATGAAGCAAAGTTTTGACCTGATCCGCTACAGGAAGGTTTTCGTGTTTTTTTTTTACAATTGAATCCCGGATTTGGCGAGGAGAGCGTCCACGGGAGCTGGGGGCCGCTGGTGCTAGGGCGGGCTAGGGGGGGGGGGGGGCGGGTGGGTGGGTCGGGGTCGGGGGGGAAGGGGGTGGTGGTGGTGGTGGTGGTGGTGGTGGTGGGCACATGCGCAGGGAGATCCAGGCGGGGGCTGTGATTTATCAGTGTGTCTCTGTGTTCTCCCAGTGAGCCCCTGGATCCACTGGTGTCCAGAATAAACACACATTAATCGACCAATTAATTACAGCGACACATTCAGTGGGCCAGGACCTTGAAAGGGGCCACGGGTTTGATTGCACATTGTTCAACCGCTCTCACCCGCTGCACTTATATACGTGCGCGCGTGTGTGTTTGCTTGTGTGTGTGTGTGTTCGTGTGTGTTCCCGCATTTGATCTCTTCAGTTCCTTTGCGTCGCTTTGAATCGCTTTTTTTATTTTTTTCATATTTTCCCGTCTGCCCGCTCCTCAGTCATGTTCAACGAGGGGTAATGTAGGTCAACACGTCCTCCCAGCATGCATTGGGGGCCCTCTGCTAGAGCCGGGGGCCGGGGCCCCCTCACGCAGACACCCCTGCTCCCGCAGTGCGCTCCTGGGAGCGCCGCGTGTTCCGACGCGAGGACACGGCACGGGGTACATAGTGGCCTCCCAGGGCTCCCGTGTCAGAATTCATCAGGGGGCCCCCCCCGCCCCGGGCCCCGGGGCCACCAACAACCCCCCCCCTGCCCCTACACCCTCCCCTGCCGCGCCCGTGTCTAATGCCTCTCCGAGCATTTTCAAAATGTTGTATCCCATGTCGGCCGGGGGTCCGGCGGACACTAATAGAATGTCATGTGTCAGACGGGGTCAGTCGGACCTCAAGGTGGCAGCCACATCGAGGTATGTCATTTGAATCGGGGTGACTGGACCGGACCTGTGACCCAGGGCAACTGTTGTAGGTAATGTGTGTCACACGCCGCAGCCGCGGCCGCCCCCGACGATGAGGGTTCTCTTTTTTTAAAAGCTTTGTTCCCGAGCGGCCCCCTGAAAGTATTCGAGCTCATTGGCGGGCAGACCTGGGTTGAGTTGTGATTCTGCAATGAGTGAGTGTGTGTGTGTGTGTGTGCTTGTGTGTGTGTTTGTGTGCATGTGCGTGTGTGTGTGTGTCTGTGTCTGTGTGTGTTTGTGTATGTGTGTGTGTCTCTGTGTGTGTGTGTCTCTGTGTGTGTATGCGTCTCTTTGTGTGTGTGTGTGTGTGTGTGTGTGTGTACGTGCACGCGGGTATGCGTGTGTGTATCTGTCTGTGTGTGTGTGTGTGTGTATCTGTGTGTGTGTGTATGTGCGTGTGTGTGTGTCTGTGTGTGTTTGTGTATGTGTGTGTGTCTCTGTTTGTGTGTGTGTCTCTGTGTGTGTATGTGTCTCTTTGTGTGTGCGTGTGTGCGTGCACGCGGGCATGCGTGTGTGTGTGTGTGTATGTGTATCTGTCTGTGTGTGTGTGTGTGTGTTTGTGTGTGGGTGGTGTGTGTGTGTGTGTGTGTGTGTGTGTGTGTGTGTGTGTGTGTGTGTGTGTGTGTGTGTGTATCTGTCTGTGTGTTGTGTGTGTGTGTGTGTGTGTGCGCGTGTGTGTGTGTGTGTGTTTGTGCGTATAGCTAACATTATTCATGTAGTGCCGAAGCCAACATGCAGAGCCCCTGAAGCGTTCACAGTCAACACAGTCAAGCGTTCCATCTCACCTGGGGGGTGCACCTGCCGCTCTGCTTCAGCAGGAGGGGCCCAGCTTGCATGGAGAAGACCCCCGGACCACCGCCCTGGGCCAGGGGGAGGAAGACTCTGCCTACCGAGCAGGAGATGATGAAGAGGTAGTTAGTCGTCGGTGGTCGTGGTGGTGGTGGTGGTGGTGGTGATTGTGGTGGGGATAGGGGTGGTGGTGGTGGGGGTTGAGGAGGGTGAGGTGATGGTGGGGGGGGTGGTGGAGGAGGGTGAGGTGATGGTGGTGGTGGTGGTGGTGGTGGTGGTGGTGGGGGTGGAGGAGGTTGAGGTGATGGTGGTGGTGGTGGTGGTGGAGGAGGTGGAGGAGGGTGAGGTGATGGTGGTGGTGGGGATGGAGGAGGTTGAGGTGATGGTAGTGGTGGTGGTGGTGGTGGGGGTGGAGGGTGAGGTGATGGTGGTGGTGGAGGAGGTGGCGGGGGTGGTGATGATGGCTGTTCTATTTACATTGACATTTACATTCAGGTCATTTAGCAGACGCTTTTATCCAAAGCGAACTTACAATAAGTACATTTGTCAGAAGAAAGAGAAACAATATATCACTGTCGGTACAGTAAGGATGTTCATAGAAGTGCCAAGCACTAAAAATGTTAAGGTTGACACCTTCCCCATACACTGCAAAGCTAGCTAGGATAAGACGCTACACAATGCTAAGAACTATATTCAAGGACGTACAACTTACAATAACTTCAATAAGTACATTTAGTGCCAGGACGTACAACATACAATAACTTCAATAAGTACATTAAGTGCCAGGACGTACAACATACAATAACTTCAATAAGTACATTTAGTGCCAGGACGTACAACATACAATAACTTCAATAAGTACATTTAGTGCCAGGACGTACAACATACAATAACTTCAATAAGTACATTTAGTGCCAGGACGTACAACATACAATAACTTCAATAAGTACATTTAGGTTGGGGGCTCTGCAGAGTCCAGATGAACTCTGAACAAGTGAGTCTTTCTATGGTGGAGGTTGATTGGTGATGTTGGTTTTCGTGTTTGGGGGTGTAGTGGTGACAGTGGTGGTAGGTTTGGGGTAATCAGTGACCCCAGCAGACCTCGTATGTGACAGAAGAACTTCTGTGGGGTGGGGCGGGGGGGGGGGGGCACAGACTCTGGGCCAGACACATGAAACGGAAAGGGCAAATCTGCGTCTTGTTTCCTGTTTCGTTACGGAGATTTCTAGCGTAGAGAACCTAATCAGTGCGTGAGGATGAGGCTTCAGAATGGGGACTTTTAATAAGGTTAGTTCTGCAGAAGCTGGTCTACACAGTGTCGGTTTGAAACCTTTACAGACACTTTATGACAGTTGATCCGATTTTAGATGTTACTGCTGGATGTGGTGATGGTGAGGGCCGTGACAGTAGTTGATGTGATAGTGCTAGAGGTGGTGGTGACAGCAGTGGATGTGTTAGTGCTGGAGGAGGTGGTGGTGACAGTAGTGGATGTGTTAGTGCTAGAGGTGGTGGTGACAGCAGTGGATGTGTTAGTGCTGGAGGAGGTGGTGGTGACAGCAGTGGATGTGTTAGTGCTGGAGGTGGTGGTGACAGTAGTGGATGTGTTAGTGCTGGAGGTGGTGGTGACAGTAGTGGATGTGTTAGTGCTGGAGGAGGAGGTGGTGACAGTAGTGGATGTGTTAGTGCTGGAGGAGGTGGTGACAGCAGTGGATGTGTTAGTGCTGGAGGAGGTGGTGACAGCAGTGGATGTGTTAGTGCTGGAGGAGGTGGTGGTGACAGCAGTGGATGTGTTAGTGCTGGAGGAGGTGGTGACAACAGTGGATGTGTTAGTGCTGGAGGAGGTGGTGACAGTAGTGGATGTGTTAGTGCTGGAGGTGGTGGTGACAGTAGTGGATGTGTTAGTGCTGGAGGAGGTGGTGACAGTAGTGGATGTGTTAGTGCTGGAGGAGGTGGTGACAGTAGTGGATGTGTTAGTGCTGGAGGAGGTGGTGACAGTAGTGGATGTGTTAGTGCTGGAGGAGGTGGTGACAGTAGTGGATGTGTTAGTGCTGGAGGAGGAGGTGGTGACAGTAGTGGATGTGTTAGTGCTGGAGGAGGTGGTGACAGTAGTGGATGTGTTAGTGCTGGAGGAGGAGGTGGTGACAGTAGTGGATGTGTTAGTGCTGGAGGTGGTGGTGACAGCAGTGGATGTGTTAGTGCTGGAGGAGGAGGTGGTGACAGTAGTGGATGTGTTAGTGCTGGAGGAGGTGGTGACAGCAGTGGATGTGTTAGTGCTAGAGGTGGTGGTGACAGTAGTGGATGTGATAGTGCTGGAGAAGGTGGTGACAGCAGTGGATGTGTTAGTGATGGAGGAGGTGGTGACAGTAGTGGATGTGTTAGTGATGGAGGTGGTGGTGACAGTAGTGGATGTGTTAGTGCTGGAGGAGGTGGTGGTGACAGCAGTGGATGTGTTAGTGCTGGAGGTGGTGGTGACAGCAGTGGATGTGTTAGTGCTGGAGGTGGTGGTGACAGTAGTGGATGTGATAGTGCTGGAGGTGGTGGTGACAGTAGTGGATGTGTTAGTGCTGGAGGAGGTGGTGACAGTAGTGGATGTGTTAGTGCTGGAGGTGGTGGTGACAGTAGTGGATGTGTTAGTGCTGGAGGAGGAGGTGGTGACAGTAGTGGATGTGTTAGTGCTGGAGGTGGTGGTGACAGTAGTAGATGTGTTAGTGCTGGAGGTGGTGGTGACAGTAGTGGATGTTTTAGTGCTGGAGGAGGTGGTGACAGTAGTGGATGTGATAGGGCTGGAGGAGGTGGTGACAGTAGTGGATGTGTTAGTGCTGGAGGAGGAGGTGGTGACAGTAGTGGATGTGTTAGTGCTGGAGGTGGTGGTGACAGTAGTGGATGTGTTAGTGCTGGAGGTGGTGGTGACAGTAGTAGATGTGTTAGTGCTGGAGGAGGTGCTGGTGGCAGTAGTGGATGTGTTAGTGCTGGAGGAGGTGGTGACAGTAGTGGATGTGTTAGTGCTGGAGGAGGTGGTGACAGCAGTGGATGTGTTAGTGCTGGAGGTGGTGGTGACAGTAGTGGATGTGATAGTGCTGGAGGTGGTGGTGACAGTAGTGGATGTGTTAGTGCTGGAGGAGGTGGTGACAGCAGTGGATGTGTTAGTGCTGGAGGTGGTGGTGACAGTAGTGGATGTGTTAGTGCT
>NC_044062.1:4073201-4113201 GCF_902167405.1 Gadus morhua
GATGGGTCTCCACCGGTGAAACGGAAAGCGGGGGCCGACTGCTTGATCGTGGGACGGAGAGCTGAGCTCGCCGTGGTGGCTTGGATGTGTCGGAAATGTAGTCCCTTTAATCGTTTTAAGACGATGTTTGCAGCACATGTATTGCAAGGCTTCCCTTGAATCGCACAAGAGGGATATTGTCGGATCTGTACAGAAATCACTCATACATTATCTGCTCATACGTGTTGTAAACGTGTCCACAAGTTTTGTTTGGTGTTATGTTTTGGTGTGGTGGCTAATTCGAAATGAATCGACACATAGCGGCAATGAGCTTATACCCATTTGCTTGCTCCTCAAACCTTTTGAAGACCTTCAAGTGACTTTAGTCTTGCAGTGGCTTTAACGAGTGTGGTGATAGGAATAAATTGTGAGTGTTGCTTCTTTGGAGCAGTGAAAAGCAGTGAGCTCATAAACTTCAAGGCCAATATGTCCTCAATATGTAGCCTGGTCTGCATTTTATCATTCGAGTATTATAATCTACGATAAAGAACTGTAAGTTTGGTCATTAACTTTTATGCTATTAGAGTTTCAATTACGATCAGGAGTCCCCGTGCCGCACGATGACCTTTACATTTACTCCACAAAAAGGCAAACAGTATTACCCCTACTCACTCGATGAATTTCATCGATTTTAAAAAACATCCGGTCCGTTTTGCCAACCCGCCGTTTCCTCACTGGTCCACCCAGCGTGCTGTTGGCGCCGTGATGGATTCTAATGCTGCTCATTTCAGTGGGCTTTGCCGGCTTATCTGCTGACCTCACTTTGACAAGAGCATGTGTCAGGTGGATTACGCGAGGGGGTTCTTCGTTCCGAGCCGGTCCTACGGCATCTGCTGTGGAAATGGAGACAATCCCGCCTTTGCCCACTTTAAATCACCAGACCTTTTCCCTTTTTCTTTTTTTCCCCAGGTGTGGGGGGGGGGGGGGGGGGGGGGGGGAGGGTCTAACAAACGAACTCGTGGGGGGATGTCTCAGAGACTGTGTTGACATTTGGGATGAGGATTACGAAGCGTATATACTTGTTTGTCTGCTGTCGTCCCCCCCACCCCGCCCCTATCTCTCTCTCTCTCTCTCTCTCTCTCTCTCTGTTGTATTCACTTGGCTCTTGAGGAGCTATTGCTCTGTCTGCTTTCCCCTGCTCTCCATCAAAACCCACAGAAGAGCTGATGCTAGGATCCATGTGGATTAAGCCGGATGTTCACAGCCCACCGTCGGTTGGGTTAGTGGGACCCAGCCCGCACTTTCTCCCCCGGTCTCTCTTTTTGTCTCCCTCTAACCCTCACGACGCACAGTGTTGAAAGCTTTTGGTACAAAATCAAGAAATCGGAACGGGCATATATTCTTCTGCCCGTGCCCAGTTTATCCCTGGAGCTACCTGATGCGTCACTCATCACATCACCTCACACACACACACACACACACACACACACACACACACACACACACACACACACACACACACACGCGCGCACACACACACACACACACACACACACGTTGAGCCCCCCCTTCTGTAAAGTACAGCGATTACCTAAAGGCGGGCTTTGTACTGCAATGTTGAAATTATCATCAAGCACTCTTGTTGTTGTCAAATTTATAAGACACCGAGGGTTGCATAGCAACAACAGATTGCCGGGGTGATCTCACAGGCACCGGTTGATCGTGTGTATGGGTGTGTGTGTGAGAGAGAGAGAGAGAGAGAGAGAGAGAGAGAGAGAGAGAGAGAGAGAGAGAGAGAGAGAGAGAGAGAGAGAGAGACAGAGAGAGAGAGAGAGAGAGAGAGAGAGAGAGGGAATGCTTGATTGACAAAGAGAGAAGATGGAGAGAGAGACAGAGTGGGAAGGGAAGAGGTAAAGGGGTTAAGGAGATGTTCTAAAAGATAAGGGAGATGAATGAGACGGCGATAGCACCTTGTCGGGTTGCAACCGTACAGTCACACAGAGCCCTGCAGTTCAGCCTACAGCTTGTCCACTGAAACAGTTTCCAGACATCTCTAAGTCCTCTTGCTTGGTCTCAGTTGACCCGGTTGTTAAGGTTCGGAAAAGTTTCAACTTTAGCTAGCATGTTGCCTTGTTGCCTAGAGACAGGTTTTGACCATGGTGTGAAACTGGCACATCTCTTTTGCTCTTCTGTTTCCTGTGAGTCACTGCTCTTGCCCTCACTCCTTAAGGCTGATATACCAAGGCGATGTCTGTGTTCCTAACTAGAAAACTAAACTAAAAAATGGAAAGATAATCGGGGAAGAAATGCAACACAAAGGAACCAGCAACCATACTTGTGGAGCGCGGTGACATTCTGGGACCCAGAACTTCATAATGCAGTGGAATGCCTGTTCTGGTATGATTACCAAAGTCAATCAAGCGCCTCTATTGTGATATTGAACCATAGTGAAAATATGTTTTCTTTCGAGCGAGGCATGAAAACTCACTTCATAGGGTTGTGGCACACATTGTTCATAGACAGATAATATAGCAGATGATATGGTGGAGAATGGTCTTGTAAGCAAGTGAAGTCCCTGTACCAATTCCATTTTAGCTGTACTGTCTTACCCTTGAGATGTCATTAACAAAGTAGAAATTGATTTTATGTGCTGCTCCAGCAACAGCCAATCGGTGCATGAACCATTTCATAAGATGGGATTTGTCATGACAATTGCCAAGCAAGTTTCCGAAAAGATAGACCTCAATGTCAAGTTAAATTTGAAATCAATTACGGTATGCAAATGTAATTTAGAGTTTATCACGTGTTTAGTGCCGTTGACATTGACGCACACAGACACACACACACACACACACACACACACACACACACAAACACGCAGAAATACAGAACATACACACACACACGCACACATACACAAACATACACACACGCAGAAATAAAGACACACACACGCGCACACACACATACACACACGCACAAATACAATCACACACACACACACACACACCCACACATTTGTAGATCAGTTGGTTTACATTCATCTCTAGACACGCACACATGAACACAAGCACAAACACAAACACACACACGCACACACAACCACGCACAGACACACACACTCACACAAATTCACACACAGACACACACACACACACACACACACACACACACACACACACACACACACACACACACACACACACACACATTTGTAGATCAGTTGGTTGACATTCATCTGTATTTACTGAGATCAAATATGTTATAATTTGTTGTATTTTTTGTCACGCTTAAGGGACAACCGCTTTGGGCAAGGATTATGTTGTCCCTTCAGAAGACCGCCATGCAGAAGGGATTTCTTAAAGTTTTGAATTTAAGAAATAACTTCTGTGGTATTCTATTCTGTTACAACCATTGACAAAAAATATTATAAAGTAGTGGCTTGTTGTGCATTATAAATGTGATGTAATGGGATCTAGGTTGTTCGAATAGTGCATCAACTCTCTCACCCAACTCAAACTTGTGCGAGTCCGGGGACTGAGCTATGTGTTTCCAGTTCAGAATAATAAAAAGAACAATTCCTCATCTTTTGTGCACCAATTTTCAAATCCCAGTTTGACAAACAACAGATTGACTATAAAATAGCCTTCCTGCAATAGTAAGAAAAAGAAGGAGGGCTTTGATCGACCATCCGTCTCGTGGTTCTTTCCATCCTCCACTGCAAATAGACAGTAGACTGTGGACTAAAGCAGGGCTGGGCAGTCATTCAGTCGTTTTCAATAACACACCGATTGCACAGTTGATTTGCAAAAAAAAAAAAAATAATAATAATATTTCTGATGCTTCTCTGTATCTGTGCAAAGGTGCACTGGACATGAACAGGTGTATTGAAGTGAATCAAAACGTCAACATTTGATAGGGTAGCCATGACAACACACCCAACAAATGCATAAACTAAATGCATTAGCTAAACGAAACGCACCCGCACTGGCGATTTCTTTGAAAAAACACTGTGAAGTCCATATTTTACTGAACACGAGACCCTGTGTTAATATTCCACTTTTTACTGCTCATTTTAGCTGGCAACCTGCTCCCATTGATTTGGCTTTGATGCTGCGTTTGTTCAAGCTGAACGACACAGCGGCGATCAACCCAGTATACGTGCATCTACAGTTCTCGCTCATACACGCACAACACGTTTTAACAATAAAAGCCCTTTTGATGGGTTTTCCGATATTTAACCGCCTCAACCAGGAAGAGTTATTTAGTTTGTAATGGAAGTCGCAGGGGCATCCAAGATAAATGATTAGAGTCACCGCAGGGTCAAGCAAACCGTTGTATCACATCCCATGCTGGAGAGGTGTTTTCGGCCATACCAGATGTCAGATGTGTATATATGTGTGCAGGTGTATTAGCGAAGCACTGCGCACGATCAAAACAAGTGCCTGGAAACGGTCCCGTTTGCTCTGCGGTGACTGGGTCCGTGCACCTTGACCCCATCCGGTGTTTATTTGGATGATTGCCCCGGAATGTGTGAGCCTTCAAATTGGTATGTAAATGACAGGGGGATGAAGGGAGATTTAAGGGCAAACATGGTTAAATAAAGCGAAAAGGAATTGATGGGGGATTGCATTATTCATAGGCTGCTTGGAATAATATCCTATTAAATATGCATTAGCCTAAAACACATATCGATGTAATCAGCGCGTGTTGCCTGGAGTTCAGGGGCTAAAGGGGAGGGAGCAGGGAGGGCTAAGGCCAGGGTAAACACTCACAGCAGCACATCATCCAGCCGGCGCGCAGTGGCAGCCGGTCATTGTCCTTCCAGACCATAATAACCGTGTCGTTTGGTTTGGAGGGCACTTTTAAAGTGCATGATATATACTTATTGGCCTCAATAGCGCAGCCCTTTGATGGCCGGAAATATCATCTGAATCTTGGTGGGAACTTTTGATGTTTTGCTCTCCCCCTTGAAAATGCATAATGCAATGTTTTCTAATAAAAACAGAATGCTCCCTATTTTATCTGAGATTGTAACACAAACACACACACAAACACACACACACACACACAAACTCTAGGAATAATATTTGAAGGAAACTCGAAGAGTAGTTCCTTCCTTATTTGTCCTGTGTGTGTGCACGTTTATGCGTGGACACGTGCATGTGTGTGTCGTGCGCGCACGTGTTTGTGTGTGTGTGTGTGTGTTTGCCGGAGGGATGTTATGGTTGGTTCGTCCTCAGCGGCTAATCAAAGCCTGTTCACACAGAGCGTGTCAGAGGAGAGGGTCTGCTGTTGCCCTCTTAATCCCGGCTCCGCTTTCATCAGCCAGAGATCCCGTCCTCAAATCAAAATCCTCACAGCCTCCTCTTATTCTGCAGGGAGAAGAAAGCCTTCTGCTGTGCCAACCCTATGCTCACGGCCCTCGGAACATCACAATTTAATATCGAAATCACGGTTCCACAATATCACCGCTGGAAACTAAAGCGAATGGCTCCTGGGGCGTAGTTTGGATGTCGTGTCGTTGATTACATTATGGGTTCAAACTGAAGTTGGCCGGAATATCTTCTTCTCCTACTTGAGTTGATTTTTCACATCTCGCCGTGGTGTGTGTATGGAAGCCAGAGGACGCCCTGGCACTTTGCGGCATGAGTGGTCCACAGCCCGTTCCTAGGATACGTCTCTAATCTTGTGCGCGTCCTATCCCCTCCGCGCTGCACCAGGAGGAAACACAATCTTTGAAAGTTGAATCATAGAAAACTTTGGCTCGGATTCAGGAAAACAGCTCACGTCTCGTCTAGATGTCGGCGGTACAAAGCTTCGATGATTTCCGAGCAAATCCCTTCCCTTCTGTGTATCCGTATGAGTCCTGGCTCCTGGAGAAACGTTAAAGGGGAGTTTTCTAAAGTGTGTTTCCGTCCTGACCCCGGTATTCCCGGGATCACGTGCTTACGCTACGCAACAGGTGCCCGGGTGTGCTGGCTGGCTACTGGTATCTGCTCTGGGCTTGATTGATGTGGCCTGGGTCTGGCACAGCTGGGCGGGAAGTGATAAACCAGGGGAGGGGGATACAAAGAGTGGTGGGCCACACAGGGTGCAGCAATTAAGCTGTTTTCTTGTTGTTAATTAAAAGTAAATTAGATGAGTGCAGCGGCAGCCTTAACGGCCGCGTCTGTTGCCTCGTGGTGGGGATTCCTCCTCATGCTCTTCCTCACTCTCTCACTCTCTCACCCTCTCACCCTCTCTCTCTCTCACCTTCTCACACCCTCATCCTCCCACCCTCTCACCCTCTCACTCTCTCACCCTCTCACCCTCTCTCTCTCTCTCACCTTCTCACACCCTCACCCCCTCATCCTCACATCCTCTCACCCTCTCACCCTCTCACCCTCTCATCCTCTCACCCCCTCACCCTCTCACTCTCTCACCCTCTCACCCTCTCTCTCTCTCTCACCTTCTCACACCCTCACCCCCTCACCCCCTCATCCTCACATCCTCACATCCTCTCACCCTCTCACCCTCTCACCCTCTCACCCTCTCATCCTCTCACCCCCTCACCCTCTCACCTTCTCATCCTCTCACCCTATCATCCTCTCATGTCTTACTATGTCTATTTTTGTTGTCTTTTTCTCTCATTCAGGGTAAAAGAGGAAAGAACGGGGATCCCACCAACTCGGTAAGTACTGACACACGTACCAAACAGACTTATGTCGCTCCGAGACTTGAGAGGACGGCGTTCACCTCCTCAGTGTCTTCCAGTGAGGTCATCGGCGGGCCACATGCATCACGGTGGAGAATGCAGATGATGTGTTTATGTAACGGCGGAATAAGTGGTTAGGGAGGGGGGGGGGCGTACTTGTCTCATATAGTGCCATTCCGAGACGTGTATGTGAAATGTAGATGTGTTGAACTGTGGCAGTGATTCACCCCCCCCCCCCCCCCCCCGCTCTGCTATAAGAAGATTAGATTATTCATGGTAGCCGCAGGGGGTGTATTAAGCCGACTCCCGAGCAAGCTTCCATTCATAAGTGTGATAAGTTTGCCTGTGAGGGCCTGTTGACCATGTAATCTTTGATTATTTAAGATGTCGTTCGGTGTTCATTTATTACTTCTTTACGTGTCCATCGAGTTGGGCTCATGGGGTCATGAGGGCGATAACGAGACCTTGGAGTACTAACACGCAACATGACGTTTCGCCCAATTAAAAAAACGGCCCAAAGGAAACACAACACAACGACCGTCGTGATGCATAACGAACACAACCTCGTTGGCCTCGTTAAAACTATACTATATCACATATCTCCTTGCGGTATTTGATATACACAATATTTCCGTGTAGTGTCGCTCTGATTAATCTTCAGATCGCGTCAAGGAGATTTTCTATTACCAGTAGAAACGGTGAAACAGCCAAGCGGGAGCTCTCTCAGCGTTATGCTCTGTGGGTTCAATTATCTTTAGGGTAATTGAGCCACTGACTGCTAAGCTCTCCCCCCTGGATCAGGCCAATCCTCTCCATTCTTAATAACTCATAAAAGTTGGAGGGCGGCAAGCCTTGGGAGGGAGACGGAAAAAGGCAAAGTGGAGACGGAGGAGGAGGAGGAGGAGGAGGAGAGAGAGGAAGAGGAGGGGGTGGAGGAGGTGGAGGAGGTGGCGGTGGTGGTGTGACATTTTCTAAATGGCAGTGTCTCGATAATACCTATGGCACGCGCCAGTGCCGCTCCCTTTCCGCGCGAATTGGCATTTATGATTCACTTGTTTTGCTGAGCTGGATCCCAGAGGCTAAATCACCCGTTCAAAACACACAGCGATACAGTCGCTGGCTGCTCGCTCGGTGGGTACATCCCTCGCCCCCTCCCTCCCTCCGCTGGGCAGGGCGACCGCGTTTGACGGTTTAGAAGTTAATTCCTCAAGGTCGAATGTGAATCGTGCCTTTTGAAAGGGGAATAAAATGGAAGACGGACGAGGGGTACATGAATAACCTCGTGGCCCCGTAATTATCATTCGCCATGTATGAAATATGAAACATGAAAATAACGCGAGTGAGAGGCGGGAGAACAGAACTGTTACGGCGAGGTTCAAAGTTGGAGTACTTTTGGAGTGCCGTTCCGTTTTTTTTTCCGAGCGTTCCCCCGTATAATCAAGTGCTCCGCCAGTGTTTGAGTATCTTATTTCGAGTGTTGTTCAACCCTTTGTTTCTGGGCCGCGCTCGGTGCGGAACGTTGCCCTGACTGATCTCATGAATGTCTCTCTCTCATCACAGGGTTCGTCTGGAGTGTCTGCCGGAGCAACCGTCAAGGTATGACAATAAGAAGTAGTTCCCACTCACTGCCACCGTCGTAGCCACCGGCATCAGGCTGCTCCAGCCCCCTGATGTTGGCCCCCGCGCGTTTCATCTCCGTGTTGTTAGCGCTCTCTCTGGCGCTTGGTCTCGCGCGCTTTGTCTCGCGCGCTGAACTACGCAGGGAGAAGAGACAAATGTCAAGATCAGTGGGCGCCCGTCGGCCTTTGAAAGCCTGGGGAACCTTCAGTGCTCCGGCATCGATGCGTTCTCCCAACCGGGCCCCCCCCCCCCCCCTCCACCGGTGATCCACGAGCCAGGGTTCTGGGGGGGGGTCGGCTCCTCGCCACGGCAACCGCATCGCGGGGGCCACGCGTCCAATCAGGTGCCCTTGACTCACGTCTTTCTTGTCGGGGCCCGAGGAAGAATAACATAGTCTTCCTCCCCCGCTTGGGAGTGTGGAGGTTGGAGGGGGGAGGGGGTGGGGAAGTGAGGTGTTGGGGGTGGGGGGGGGGGGGGGCACCTTGCAGTCGATTTTATCCAATCTCCTGTGCAAATTAAATAGCTTTCCCTGCGCCTCCTCGCCGCCTCCCAGGCCAGCACGCCCCGCTGCGCGTGCTCACACACCGACAGATGGGCCGTAATGTACAGTGTGTTGGGGGGGGGGGGGCAGGGGGGGGAGGGGGGGGAGTGGGAGAGAAAAAGAGCAAAGGGAGAGAAAAAGGTACACAATCATTTTTATGAATCCCAGGGGTGCTCTTGCTCACCAGAGGGGCATTAAATATGAGAAAGAAAAGGAATCCTCCGTCGCACCGCCACCCTCTCTCCCCCCCCCCCCCCCCTCCTTGCCCGCATTCCCCAACCCCACCCCCCCACACACACACACACACACACACACACACACACACACACACACACACACACACACACACACACATAGAGACAAACACACACACACGCGCGCGCTCGCACGCCTCAAACTGACACCGATGCCGCCACACCTGCCAACGTCCCAGCGTCCTGACCTCCTGACCCCATACTCACTCGCCCCCCTCGTGTCTTCCCCCCCCCCCCCCCCCCCCCCCCCAGTGGCCCACTTGCGACGGGGCCCAGACACAGAGCCATTGTGTGAGGGTGGACAACCTCTCTCTCGACCGAAGCTGTTGGCTTGATGATGTATAGGCGTGGTGTCTGCGCCCCAGAGTCTGGCCCGGGTCAGTGGCGAGCTGCTACTGCTGCTCCTCCTCCTCCTCGTCCTCCTCCTCCTCCTGGTCTCCCTGGGCCCAGAGGTGGAGGAGGAGGAGGAGGAAGAGGAGGAGGAGGGGGACGGCCAAACCTTGAAAGAGGAACTGAACTGTCAGGAGGACGCACCGAATGAATGGTTCCTGAATACCAAACTTTGGCCTCAAGTCGGCACGACACCGGCTTGAGTTGTTGGGAGTTTTGTTATTATGTAACTGTTATGTCCTTTAACGGAGGTTCTTTATCCAAACCAAAAGATTTTATTTCTTTAGTTGATCTTTGTGATAAACCCGCAGGTGAAGGCTAGAGGCATCTTGCTGAAGGACGCCTCATGCTAGGCTGGGATCGTTGTGGCTGCAATGCTGAGCTCACATCCCCAACCACTACACTCTCCTGCTCCCACTGCACCTGTTTTCCACTGTTATTTCCCCCCCCCCCCCCCACCCCCCCTGTGGTAAATCCCTGTAGCATTCATCCCTGAAATGCAGCCTCATCCATGTTCACCTGAATTAGAGTCGAATTGTAAATGCCAACTGTAATTCCCCGGGCCTGACTTGGCAGAACAGATCTGATCGGAGGTCTGTTCTCTGTGCGCTTTTTAGCATCCCCTTAATGTGGTCAATTTGGCAAAAAAGTGAGAGGTGTTGCTCAGGCTAGGCCTAAAGATACCAGGCTTTTACATTTTACTCTGCATAAAAAATGCATGCCAGCATGAACCGGCGCTGCACCCAGAGGTTATAAAGGATGGATGGATGAATTATTATTTTATATTTCCTGTTTATCCCCGGAGACGTGTTTTCTGGTTCCACCGCATCACTTTCCATTTCACACACACATGATGATATTAATATACACCATGGAGTAATTTACACTGATATGTGTTGACTGACTGCCGTAAAACGAGGCTAAATCACCATTACCCGTGAGAGGAATGGCAAAGCACACACATGGTCACGCACACACAAGCACACACAAACTCATGCCCATACACACACACGCACACACGCACACACACACAGAAACACAGAAACACGCGCGCACACACACACACACACATACACACACATAAACGCATGGTCATACACACACACACACACACACAAAGACTCACAATAGCTCACACACACAGATACATGCTCACACACACAAATACACACGTCACACACACACAGTTTTCCATGGTCAGGAAAAAAACCACCATCAGGGAGGAACGCCATCAGTAATTCTCCCCCACATCTCACTGACTGGCTTTCCCCTTGTGCATTTTTTTTTTAAGCTCCATCCGGGAGAAAAAAAAAGAAAAAGAAAAAGAGAAGAGAAAAAAGCGCCGAGATATACTAAACTACAGCTTGTGTAACAGCTGTGGGTGTGAGCTCAACTCTCTCTCTCTCTCTCAGTCAGTGGGCTGTGAAGGCTTCAAAGTAGGAAAAAAAAAATCACACAAAAAAAAACAAAAAAAACAGGACAGGCAAAAAAATAAAAAAGAGAAAGAGGAAAGAAGTTGCCATGAATCACATCTCCATAACGCCGGCTCCCACCGACACTCCCAAACAGCTCTGACAGAGGGGCCCCGGATATTGATGGAGCGACGGAGAGGAGGGACCCACGCGGCCTTAATTGCAGTTTGACGACCTAAGGTGTCTCAAAGGCGACATATCATCCGTAGACATCGCACACGCGTGCGCACACACGCACAAACACACAAACACATGCACACACACACACAGGTGTTCAGCTTCCGTTTTCATCCCTCAGCCGTAGACTGCTGAGTCCCGGCTGTGTTGTTTATACGTTGGTAATCTTTGGGTTGGTCCCCGGGATGTCTCCCCCATAAATCACTCTCTCTCTGTCTCTCTCCGTCTCTCTCTGTCTCTCTCTGTCTCTCTCCGTCTCTCTCCGTCTCTCTCCGTCTCTCTCTGTCTCTCTCTGTCTCTCTCCGTCTCTCTCTCGTCTCTCTCCGTCTCTCTCTGTCTCTCTCTGTCTCTCTCCGTCACTCTGTCTCTCTTCGTCTCTCTCTCTCTCTCTCTCTCTCTCTCTCTCTTTCTCTCTCTCTCTCCATCTCTCTCCGTCACTCTCCGTCCCTCTCTGTCGCTCTCTGTCTCCCTCTCTCCCTCTCTGTCTCTCTCTCTCTCTCTCTGACTCTCTGTCACTGTCTCTCTCTCTCTCTGACTCTCTCTCTCTCTCTCTGTCCCTCCCGCTCTCTGTATGTTTCTCTCACTCTCTCTTTCTGTCAGTCTCTCTCCTTCTCTCTCTGTCTCTCTTCTTCTCTCTCTGTCTCTTTCTGTCTCTCTCTGTCTCTCTCTGTCTCTCTCCGTCACTCTCTGTCTCTCTCCGTCTCTCTTCGTCTCTCGCTCTCTCTCTCCGTCACTCTCCGTCTCTCTCTGTCTCTCTCTGTCTCTCTCTGTCTCACTCTCTCCCTCTCTGTCTCTCTGTCTCTGTCTCGCTCTCTCTCTCTGACTCTGTCTCTCTCTCTGTCCCTCCCGCTCTCTGTATGTTTCTCTCTCACTCTCTCTTCCTGTCAGTCTGTCTCTCTCTCTCTGTGTCTCTTTTCTCCCTCTCCAACGGCGTGCTAATGCGATGCCTTGGAGGTCTGTCTCCCCCTGTCTCCATCTCGTCTGAGAGTATGTATTCTGGAGATGTTCACCATCTCTCTGTAAGAGTGTGATGTATGACCGTCGCCAGACGAGGAGGGTGGAGGGTTGGGTTTTTGACGTTAACTCGTTTGAATCCATAAGTGGCCAATTTCATCCCTTTTCTCTCCACACACAACGATCATGATAAAAACACACGGACAAAAAAACGCCATCACAATGGCTCTGGTGCCTGCTCAGCATCTAAGAATGAGATTAAAGAAGTCCCGTCGCGCTGCCACAGAACACACATAACATCCTTTGTCGGCTGAAATGTATTTTATACGGCAGCGCCGGAAGCAACTGCTGGTGCAGCAACAACTCCGGAGGTAAACATCAATATGTACGCGTCGACAACCTGAGCGACGTTCGCGTCGAACACTCCTCCTCTGGAAACGCCTGAGCGACATATTGGATTTGGACGCCAAAATTGACTTCTGCTGCAGACACTGGAAAAAGAAATGGGGTCACGGACTCCTGTGTAGTATAGGATTTCTATGGTTATGGTGCATAATTTACCCCACTGTACATAATGAAGCATTGAGCATTGAAACAAGGAAAGCAACAGGTGTGGCCTTTAGTCGGGGTTTGAAGGAGACGGAGGTGGGGGGGCCGGGTGGCGGGGGGGAGATTAATTAGGTCTTCGCTGATAAAACACCAAAACAAAAGGTGTAAAAAAAGGAAAAAGCCAGCCGATCCATAACGATATAACCTTTAATTAAATGAACATGTTACACCTCTGGAGATACGGCGCTTTAACACACGTGACTCCGTGCCATACTTCCTCACCGACTTCACCCATCAACGACGTTTCCACGTCTTTTCTTCGCTAAAGAGATTAACCAGGGGACCCACCCCCTCCCCCCTCCTGCCGCCACTCCCCCCCGTTGGTTGAGAAAGCTTGAGTGAGATTCAATTAATGCTCAAAGTCAATCTCGCTGTTGCCGCCGCTGTTCCCATCACACACACCCCCCCCCCCCACACACCCCCCTCCTCTCTTCAGTCGCAGCCTCCCCTAAAATATGAATCGGCCGATCCATCTGTTCGTACATGAGGCTAGTCTGCTGGCTGTATGGTGAGCAGCTCATTATTTGGCCAACAGGAAACAGTGACTACACCCCATTAGGACGAGGGGATCCCGGCGGCTGTGGGTGTCAGATCGAGAGGGAGAAGAAACAACGGGGGCGGGGGGGGGGGGGGGGATTTCGGGCAGGATGGGATTGGATGCCGGTTGCAGTTGCAGTTTCTGTTTTCTGTGCCGCAAAGCATTGTGGGCATGTCTTTTGAAAAAATACACTATTACCTTCCTATTTCCTCCCCCTCCATACTGTCTATCGTGTGTGTGTCTGTGTGTGTGTGTGTGTGTGTGTGTGTGTGTGTGTGTGTGTGTGTGTGTGTGGGTGTGTGTGTGTGTGTGTGTGTGTGTGTGTGTGTGTGTGTGTGTGTATGTGTCTCTCTGTCTCGCTGTCTCTATCTCTTTCTCTTCTCTCACTCTCGATCTTTTGCTCTCTCTCTATCTCAGCACAGTTTACCCAAACAGTGCTGAAAGGTTTCTATCTCTATCCATCAATGGAACCGATTCTCAAAGAAAACAATAATCTTTATGGTGGAAAGAAAAGGAATGGTTTCCTGTCTGAATTGTCTGCTAGTGTTGGAGAGAGAGAGGGATTGAGAGAGAGACAGGGAGACAGAGAGAGAGAGAGAGAGAGAGAGAGAGAGAGAGAGAGAGAGACAGAGAGAGAGAGAGAGAGAGAGAGAGAGAGAGAGAGAGAGAGAGAGAGAGAGAGAGAGAGAGAGAGAGAGAGAGAGAGAGACAGAGAGAGAGAGAGAGAGAGAGAGAGAGAGAGAGAGAGAGAGAGAGAGAGAGAGAGAGAGAGAGAGACAGGGAGACAGGGAGAGAGAGAGAGAGAGAGAGATAGAGAGAGAGAGAGAGAGAGAGAGAGAGAGAGAGACAGTGAGAGAGAGAGAGAGAGAGAGAGAGAGAGAGAGAGAGAGAGAGAGAGAGAGACGCACATGGAGAAAAGGAGATAGAGCAAGAGAGAGAAGAGAAACAGAGCTATGGGGAGGGAGGTGGGAGTACATCTATAGGTTGAAACTCCCAGTCCAAATACATTAGTCCAAAATATACATTTCTTTCTGCTTAAAGGCATCAGTGTACATACATCATACATGTACGCCTTCTTAGTTTTTTCTCCCAAAATGTATTGAGGGTAAAATTATAATGTCTAAATGTACTCTTCAGTAGGGAATATATAACCAGCCAACTATCATAGCTGGTACATTTTAGTGCTGACAATTACAATCAGAAACAAAGAATAAAAAGCTTAATGTCCTGCTCCCAGGTACCAATATAGAGTATACAACGCAGTATCTGTCAAGGGAAATGTGTTTACCCCTTTTTACACCAATGTCTAATTGCTGGTAATTATGTGTTGAGGCTAAAATGCTGTATGCCTGTTGTGAAGTCACCAGTAAGTAAATATATAATAATTTCCTGGCTTTTGTTGACTTACAGTACCACGCCACAAAAATCAAGAGAAATCGAATAAAAAAATATCTGTGCCCACACAGATAAATACAGAAATAAACAAAGCTTTTTAGGACAGCTTACCTGCAGTCATAAAGTGCCATCTATTGGCCGACTGGGGAATGATTTTGATACGGAGGTAGAGTAGGGGAGGTAGGCTGGGGATGGGGGGGAATGGTGCAATGCAACAGGAGCTTTGTCTTTCATTTATTCCGCATGACTCACAGGGTAGAGCAAAGTCTCCCATAGCCGGGCTTGAGCAGCCGCACGTCACTCTGCTAGTTACAACGCATTAGGAATAAGTAACGCTTGTATGTCTGTTCACTCATCCCTCAAGAGAGCCGTTGCTTAGTTGGACTGACACTGTGTGTGTTTCTGTGTGTGTGTGGGTGCGTGTGTGCGTGTCTCTGTGTGCAGGTGTGTCTGCTTGTGTGTCGGTGTATGTGTGAGTGTGTGTGTGTGTGTGTCTTTGAGTGTGTCGGTGTATGTGTTCCTATGTGTTTGTGTGTGTTTGTGTGTGCGTTTGTCCGAGTGTGTTTGTGTGTAGGTCTGTGTGTGTGTTGGTTTTTGTGTCTTTGTGTGTCGGTGTATGTATATAAGTGTGTGTGCGTGATTGTACGTGTGTGTATGTCTGTGTGCGTGCGTGCGTGTGCATAGGGCCGTGTGTATCATGAAGCACTCTCCACATGTGTGCATTGTCTGGGTGTGTTTCTGTGTTGTCGGTCCCTGTCCTTGTGCTGAGTGACGGGGGGGTGGTGTTGACCGTGCTGCCGTTGCTCTGTTCCCCTCGCAGGGCGACAAGGGGGAGAAGGGGGACGCCATCCTCCGAGGAGAGAAGGGGGGTGCTGTATGTATAACTTCCTGAGGATTTAAGACTTGCCCCGACTCTGAACACTTTTAAAAGACTTCTATGTTTGCTTTAGCTTGAATACATTGACACATTTTTTGCATACGTTTTCTTTTATATCAATTAATTTTTAATACATTTTATCGTATGACAATGTTTACATGTGAAGCACTTTCAGTCTGCCTTGTGTATGAAAACTGCTGTATAAATAAAGTTGCGTTGCCTCGCCTTGCCTTCCTCCAGTGACATTTACAGTCCCGCCGATGACACGATGTCATTAACCTCTCCCCTCCCTCCCCTCCCTCCCCCCCCCTCCCCCCCCCCTCCCCCCCTCCACAGGGTCGGCCCGGTGCCACTGGAGCGGGGGGGACAAAAGGAGAGCGGGTGAGTCACGGCAATGTCAAATGTCATGTGTGATGACTTCACCTTCATTTACAATTCCTAAGAGCTGGCATCGTGTGTGTGTGTGTGTGTGTGTGTGTGTGTGTGTGTGTGTGTGTGTGTGTGTGTGTGTGTGTGTGTGTGTGTGTGTGTGTGTGTGTGTGTGTGTGTGTGTGTGTGTGTGTGAGAGAGAGAGAGAGTGAGTGTTGGGGGGTGGTGGAGGGTGAGAACAGAGGTGTGAGAGAAGGGTGAGAAAGAGAGGTGAGAGAAAAAGTGAAGGTTGACAGTGATGAGACCTCTTGCGCCTCACTGTTAGAATAGCTATCTGTCCGTCTGTCTGTCTGTCTGTCTATCTGTCCGTCTGTCTGTCTATCTGTCCGTCTGTCTGTCTATCTGTCCGTCTGTCTGTCTGTCCGTCTGTATGTCCGTCTGTCTATCTATCTATCTATCTATCTATCTATCTATCTATCTATCTATCTATCTATCTATCTATCTATCTTATATCTATCTAACTATCCACACATCTGACTATCTATCTATCTATTTAACTATCTATCATTCAATCTGTCTATCTGTCTGTCTGTCTGTTTGTCTGTCAATCTTTCAATCTTATCAATCTATCTGTCTCTATGTATCTCTTTCTATCCATTTATCCCTATAGTTGTGTATCCATCAATCTATCTTGTATCTACCTATCTATCTAACTCTATCTGTCTATCTATCTCTGTATCTGTCTGTCTGTCTGTCTGTCTGTCTGTCTGTCTGTCTGTCTGTCTGTCTTTCTGTCTGTCTGTCTGTCTGTCTGTCTGTCTGTCTGTCTGTCTGTCTATCTATCTACCTATCTATCTATCTCTGTCTGTCTATCTATCTCTTTCCATACATTTATCCATACATTTTTTTATCCATCAATCTATCTGATATCTATCTAACTATCCACCCATCCGGCTATCTGTCTCTATCTGTCTCTATCTGTCTGTCTGTCTGTCTGTCTGTCTGTCTGTCTGTCTGTCTGTCTGTCTGTCTGTCTGTCTGTCTGTCTGTCTGTCTGTCTGTCTGTCACTGGTCGGTCAGATATCATGATGATGTAATGCTGTTATGATATTTCATATCATATCTAAGTGGCTCTCCACGGTTTGTGTTTCAGGGTGAGGCCGGCCCCAGAGGTCCCCCAGGTCCGGTAAGTGTCAGCCTCAGTTAACCCAGGCGCCCCCATCCCTTCTGTTCCCCAGCACCACCACACCGTATCGCATGTTAATTCAGAGCCGCGTTCTGCCTTCAGAGCGTCCGACCAGCGCAGCGTTGCATTCTGGGAGACAGGGGGGGGTTCGGACTGCTCTTGTCTCTCTCTCCATCCTGGACCTCGTGCTAGTCTAGAGGGTAATTCAAAATGGAAATCAGGCAACTTAATGACAGGGATCTGTGGCTTGTTTCACAGATTCCTGTCCGGTTAATGATAGGTCTGATTCAATATTATGCAGGGCAACTTCAATAAGCCTCGTGAAACATGGTAATGGGACTCTCAGTTGGTTATTGTTAGCATGATCTTCTTTTGGTTTCACGTCGGCTAAATTGGGTCTAAATTAACTATAGTGGCTCTGCCTTTCAATGGATATGGTGGAGGGTTCTTATTATGATGGAAATGTTTCGAAACGTTCATTGTTGTGACCGGATGCGTGCGTGTCCATCAACATGTATTTGTGGGTGCGTTTGCGTGGGCCTGTGGGTGTGTGTGTGTGTGTGTGTGTGTGTGTGTGTGTGTGTGTGTGTGTGTGTGTGTGTGTGTGTGTGCGTGTGCGTGCGTGCGATGATTATTTGTGTGTGTGTCTCTGTGTGTGGACTAGCCTGCAGAAGCAGCAGCAGACTATGAGGTGGGGAATTTGGCCCACATTACCGCCATTAACACATCAGTCATTTGATAAATGGGGGGGGGTGGGCATCTTGAATATTTAGTAGCAGACTCTCTCATCTCCTTTATCTGCGTTGGCTGTGGCAGATCATTTTGTCAGTTAAGCATTGATTTCCCTTACACAGCAGAAGCCTTGGGTTCAGATCATTACCACCCCCCCCCCCCCTCCCCTTCAGAAAGCTTTGCGTTCCTCTGTTTATTAGTTGCTGGGAATGGGGCTAGGGGCTCATAGACACACTGCCTGGCCGACCTCTAAGGCTTTTTAAGCATCCTCACAGTTCCCCTCTTTAAAGAAGGAAATAACAGCTTTCGTCATTTTTCGTGTCGAAAATACAGGCTTGTGTTTGGGTTTGGTTTTTTTCCCTGGGTTTTTTTGGCCTGAGTTAACATGGCATAACATGCCCGGGTCTGCGGATGCTCCGCTCTTTGAAAGGAGGAAGGGAGATGTTTTGTTGCTTTTGCGGAGGAACCCGAGCATGTTTCACTTCACATCAATAGCAGAGCGCTGGGATGCGGTCCAGCTACTACCACAACAGTTCACAGCTCGCTGGTCAAAGAAAAGGGTTTCAAAAATAGACCAATAAAGAGTCCACTGCTGGAACATAATAAAATAATAAGAGTTTAGCAGCTCCATACATCAAAATCAACAGAATTTGTTGACACGTCGAAAAAAATGTTAACTCAACATTTGGCCAACGGTAGCTGGCTAAAAGCGGGTTGTATTTATGTTCGCTGCCAGGCCTTCTTTGGCCTGCAGATTGCACAACTTTCTTGATTAACAAGAAACTGTGCAAACAAACTAGCTCTATGCAGACGGCCAGTACATAAAGCCTCCATCCGTCTCACTTAGGCTTGGGGAAATCAACATCTCCCCAGCAATCAATCTATCTAATGCTACCTATACTTGTATTTTATCTTGTGTCATCTATCTACTACTGTCTTCTGGGTTTATCACTGGATGTCATTGGGCTGAATAATGTCCAATTATCCAAAGCCCTGAAATGTGTTAGGACAAACAATTAGAGGGGAGTGTGTAAATTTGCCTGCAAGGTGTAATCGTCTTCTCCACCCTCTACGGCCAAATGTACTGACGCCTCCCTGGGTTGTTTTTAGCATAGCATACGGATTCTTACCTTTCTTTCCTTCTTGTTTCCTTCTTTCCTTCTTGTCTCTTCAACGTAGTTGGCTAGCCTTCAAATAAATTATTTGTTACGTTTTTTTAAAAGGTATCACTACATCTCGTCAAACTTCACAGTGCAGGCAAGCTTTAGCTATAGCTAGGGCCTAATCACAGCAGAGCTAAGCTGTTTGTCAGCCTCCACTGTGCAGTCAGGTTTTAGCTATAGCTAGGGCCTGAAGGCAGCAAGGCTAAGCTGCTCTTCAGCCTTCACAGTAGCGACATGTTTAAGCTATAGCTAGGGCCTCATCACAGCTGAGCTAAGCTACTCCTGACAGTGCAGGCATGCTTTAGCAATAGCTAGGGCCTAAGAACAGCAGAGCTAAGGTGCTACTCAGCCTCACAGTGCAGGCATGTTTCAGCGATAGCTAGGGCCTAAGAACATTGTAGCTAAGCTGCTCTTCAGCCTTCACAGTGCAGACAAGTTTTAGCTATAGTTAGGGGCTAATGGTGTGTTCCTCAATCCTCGGACGCCAGACTTCCGAGTCTGGCGTCCCCTTTTTGTCTTCATCTTTCGGAAATCTCAGAGTAGACCGAGAGCAGTGATGACGCTCTCAACAAAATGGCTGCGCCTGTGAATAAAATATATTTTTTGTACTTGTACCACGTTGGTCATTTTAATGTCGATTTGAAATGCTCTTACACACTTGATTACATTGCTACTTTATTCCGGTCACCAATTTATACATTGCATGGTCTTGCTGTGCGTGCAATACAATGTAAAGTTGTGTTGTTTGTTTTCGGGCTGGTTTGCTAAAGAGGCTAATGTAGCTAGTAACAATAAACAACTACTAGCCAATTTCATCACACAATCACAAAGACGAACAGGAACGCTGTAAATGCTCCGAGACCGGAAATTACGTCAAAAGTGCCACTCGTAAGGCTGGCGTCCAAGGATTCAGGAACTCACCATAAGAGCAGCGTAGCTAAGCTGCTCTTCAGCCTTCACAGTGCAGGCTAGTGAGAGAGAGAGAGCGAGCGAGAGAGAGAGAGAGAGAGAGAGAGAGAGAGAGGGAGAGAGAGTGTGAGTCTGATCCGCAGGGATGCTTTGGATCTCGGTGATATGTGTAGCTTTAATCTATAGGCTTACCATCTACCACACTGGGTGGCATCAATGAGCTCCCTGCGCCGTTGCACTCGCTACAGGCTTCGGCCCACCCACCAACACCAACACCAGGACCACTGCCCGTCCCAACCCCTGCCCCCAACAACCCCCCCTCTCGCCCTAGTACTAATGTATCCGGTGAATTGACCATGACCTTTACCTTTACCTATACCTTTCTCTCTCTCCCTCGCTCCCTTTCTCCCTCTCTCTCACTCTCACTCTCTATTTCTCTTTCTCTCCCTCTCCCCCCCTTTCAGTGAACTGGCCTGGAACTTTTCATTTCTATGCCTTCTATGATGGAAAGAAATCACGACCGTCGTGGTCGTGATTTCAGTTCATGGTCCTAGCATAGAAGAACTGGGAACTAACTGTGGGGGTGTGGGGGTGATGGTGGCAGGGGGGGGCTTCGACAGCAGGAAGCCCTTCCTGTTGCCATGTTGCTGTTTTATAACGTTGGATTTAACATCAAGAATTGAATCATCTGATTGTTGTTATTTATTTGCCTCTTACCAGGTGATGACGGCTCACGGATTAAGACAGGTCTCTGGCACAGTAAGAAAGATGACCAGCGCTGTTGAACATTCATGTGAGGTTGAACATAGAGATTACATCAAATTCCAACGGGTTCTTATCATATTTTTTCTCTTTTCTCCACAAGGACGACATGATGGAAAAGGGCCAGAAAGGAGAACTGGGAGGACGGGTAACTACACTCCTCATTATTTCACCGAACCGCTTTATCTCTGCCCTTTATACACCCGACTTTCAATTTATTCCTTTGGATCAAACGCCGGGATACTGCGCCGTTTCTACAAGGGTTAGCAGCTCACCGGCATGTTTCAGGGTCACAGAAAAAGCAGAACATAGACCACATTTCAACCTCGTCTCTGGAATAACCCTGTTCATGCTGCTATCGCATAATACAGATAAAATTGTCGACCACCATCAAAATCTGCTGATTTTATAATAACTATATTTCTCATTACTGGACACCACTTTAATTCCATTCAGCATTTACTTCATGTATTCTTTGGATCAGACACATTTGATTCTCCAAGCCACACTTTGCCGTATCTCTTGTCAAGGACATTTGATACGGCCAGAACTGTGGAACTGCAGCTGCCGGGTGGGGTGATGTAGTCTGATACAGATGGTGGACGGAATCAAGTAGCCAATGGATGTTCTGAAGGCCACCCCTGCCTTTAACCACCGACGTACAGCCCTCTTCACTTAGACTCTTTATGTCGACACTGGATTGTTCAATTGATTCCTCATTTCACTGCTGTGGTTGAGTATGAATGCTGGATTCTTTGGAAGGACAAACAAACTGTGTGGATTGAACTCCTGCTTATGTGCGATGATTTATTTTGTTCCTTTGGTTTTATTCACAGGGTGAACGGGGTCCACTTGGACCTCAGGGAAACAAGGTAACCCAGACCCTGGGGGCACTTAGGCATCAACTGTCTGTTAATGCCTGTTATACTTTATACTCTGTACATCATTATTAAAGGGGCAGTGAACCCAAATCACTTTTTACAACGGGCTTACATGCCTAATATGCTCTTCGACATGGTTAAAGAGGCCATTTTGTCACTGTTGCTGAAGTAAGTGAATTAAGGAAAATAGACGTGTGAAATCCTATTTTTTGCCAGTCGACCGGTTTGTGAACGTTCTACTGTGCTCGGACCTGAAGTTGTTCTCTTTCGTGACGTCAAGGGCAGACATTTTTTGTGTAACGCCACGTTGTGTGTGTGGATGTGTGCTGCTCCGTCTGGGCAGTGAAAGATGTTGCTGTCCACGTCGGACAGAGGGCAAAGCCTCTTGGACACATATATATAAAACCCCATGCTGTGTGGTGCATTTCATATACAACATCCCTCATTTTTAACCTTCCCCAAGACGGTACAAGCTCTAAAGAAAAAGGATCACGAAGTTGGTGTAGGTCGTAGCCATGGGGATAGTACCCACCCCTTCCATAGAACTGTCAGCCCGAAACACGTATTTTCAATGTCGGTGTTTCGAATTTGAGCTGAAACAGGGGGTTCTCTATAGGAGGATGCCTTCATTATCCCATCCTCTCTGTGCTGCAACTATAAAGTCACATCTTATCTCTCTCCCTGCCTTCATCTCTCTCCCTCCCTCCCTCCCTCCCTCCCTCCCTCCCTCCCTCTCTCCCTCTCTCACATCTTATCTCTCCCTGCCTTTTTGCTCCCTCTCTTTCTCTCCTCCACTATCTCTCTCTCTCTCTCTCTCTCTCTCTCTCTCTCTCTCTCTCTCTCTCTCTCTCTCTCTCTCTCTCTCTCTCTCTCTCTCTCTCTCTCTCTCTCTCTCTCTCTTTCTCTCTCTCTCTTTCGCTCTCTCTCTCACCTGTGCATCCTTGTTTGTTTGAAGGGCACCTATGGTCTTCCGGGGCTGAAAGGGGATGAAGGACCAGAGGTGAGTTCTTTTATATCTAACTCATGTCTACCTTGGCCCCTGAGGGTCAAACAGCACCATGTGCTGAATGTAAATATCGGGCAGCCAGACAAAACCTCAAAGAGCCAGATTGCCATGCTAGCAAGGCCCAATCCCATTTCTACCCCTTACCCCCTCCCCTTACCCCTCTCCCTTGCTCTGAAGGGGTAAGGGGTACAAATTGGATTGGGCCTTGAAGCCCCATAAATCCTCCATGCATGCATAAAATATCCATCCTTTTTCCCCCCAGAAACGCAATGTATTACAGTATAAAAATAATAAATACATCCATCAAATTAAAATGCCACCTCCGTTGGTTACAGTGTAACCTTCCTTTCCCACAGTCAAATCCAATAGAACTCTTGTCAATTGAACATGACCCGTGTAAAATGAAGGCAGCGTATTTGGAAATTTGACATTACCGTATGGAGAGACCTAGTAAACTCTTAACACCGCGCGACACGCCAAGCCTGCCACCGTCGGAATGACATGCAAACTAGACTCTTGTTCCCGTTCTCCATACGCGCTTATAGGCACCGTGAGGTGACGGAGTTGAAGCTCATGTAAAAAACCACAGCACGTAGACGACGCCGGCACCTGACTAAGCTCCACTACATATTCAGCTATTAACTAGCATAGCGACATATCTCCCACCGCCCTCATCGGAAGCGGTCTTGGTAGTCGAACTCGGCTTAGGCTCAGTTTCCATGGTAATGTGCTCATATTCAATTTATTCATGGATACAAGGGAAATTAATGTGTAGTAAGAAAAAAGAGACAACGTATAAACATCTGATCTGAAATAAGTCCCGAATTGACTCAACATTTTTTTGGGCAGCTCCACTGCGACTAATACACAATAATGTGTTTGAAATTGCTGCCCTGTAGCGACATTTTAAATGCGTCGGCGCGGCGGGAGCGGGAGACCTCCGACAAACGGCGAACACAATCGCAGCGCCGTGGCGTAATGATCAGGGCTCATCATTTCTGCTGCATTACAATAAAAATGGTTTTCACCCTCTTTGCCTCTATCAATCTGTTTTTGTCTCTGTCTTTCACTCTCAATCTTTATGTATTCTCTCTCTATCTCTCTTTCCCTTTCTCTCTCTCTCTCTCTCTCTCTCTCTCTCTCTCTCTCTCTCTCTCTGTCTCTCTCTCTCTCTCTCTCTCTCTCTCTCTCTCTCTCTCTCTCTCTCTCTCTCTCTCTCTCTCTCTCTCTCTCTCTCTCTCTCTCTCTCTCTTTCGCTCTCTCTGTGTCTGTTTGGCTTCCACTCTCTCATTCTTTCATTTACTCTCTTTATCTCTCGCTTTCCCTCCCTGTCGATGTATCTCTCTCTCTCTCTCTCTCTCTCACTCCCTCTGTATCTCCCTCACTCTCTTTCTGTATCTCTCGGTATATCTCTCTTTATCTCATTTCAGGGGATCCAAGGTCCTCAGGGCCCCATCGGACTTCCAGGACTGCAAGGGGAGCAAGTGAGGATCCTCTCCTTATCGGCTGCATGTCAAAACGTCTCTCCACGCTCCACCCTCTGCCTGCTGCCAGACCATCCCCGGCCAGATAAAGAACCCCACTGATAGGGAGAGGGCAGGGCAGGGCAGGAAGGCTTGGATCACTGAAAAGATGAACCGACGAATTACGTGACAGATAGTCAGAGAGAAGGGGGTAGAAATTAAGAACAGATTTTGCTGGAGGCGAAGATTAGAAAGGCCTGTATCGCTGGAAAGATACATGGATTAGGTAGAACAGATAGATAGAGAGAAGGGGATGAGATTAAGGAATGTATCAGGTGGAAAGATACAAACAAGGGCTGTAACATTCAAGATTGACTTTATTGTCCCCCAGAGGGGAACATTTGGCTTGCGATGACCCCCATAATGCAGCCGTGAAAGACAAAACTTACCTCATACCAAAATCCTACAACGATGTCTGTTAGGTAGATAGATGTTAGGTAGATATATGCTAGGTAGCATCTCTGGAGATGCGGCAGGTTGTCCAGCAACCTCCCCGCTCCCGACTTGAACGCAAGGCTCTAATTGTAAGGGACTTTGAGTGGCCACGGGTTCAAAAAGCTCCACGGTCTGTTTATAGCAGACAGGGGGGGGGGGCATGTATCACTGCAGAGGTACTTAAATGAAATAGAAAGGAAACGAAGGAGCGCATGAGTTTTGATTTGAGGGCAGGATTTGTATTGTTTGTATTCCTGTATAGTTTTTTTCACTTTCCCAGACGATCAGTAATCAAATTTAAGAATTAATTAGAGAGGAAGAGGGGAGCCATGTCTGAACGCTTTATTCCAGGAATGGTGTTTCGGAGGCTCAATCTGTTCCCCGCACCTGCCTCAGTAATGAGCATCTGTCTTTATTCAGACGCGGGCGGGGGGTGGGCAAAGGGGGAGATGCACTTCATAAATCCGGGGCTCAGGGAAATGATGTCGGAACACAACGCAGCCGACTGATGCAGCGAGATGGTGGAGGAGGAGGAGGAGGAGGAGGAGGAGGAGGAAGAGGAAGAGGAGTAGATGAAGGTCTGATGATAGCTGTGTCTCCCGCCCTTACTTCCTCACCCCCTCATCCCCTCACCCCCCTCACTCCCTCACCCCACTTCTGACAGGGCTCCAAAGGGCCGAGTGGCGGGTCTGGACGGACGGGCCCCAAAGGGGACAAGGTAAATCGATTTTTTGGAATCAATGTTTTGTTGTTGAGTACGTCGGGAACTCTGTTTGTTGGTGGAGCGACTTCTCTGCAGGTGCTCCGCCCTCACGTAGTCACGCCCCCTCTGTGTCCGAGGAACACTTTATTTGGACAGGCAATTCTTCTTTGTTCCCAATGCTGTGCCAAAATGTGTGCGTGTGGGTGTGTGTGGGTGTTTGTTTGTGTTCCCCTGTGTGTCTGTGTTTGTCCGTGTGTCTGTGTGTCTGTGTTTTTTCCGTGTGTACGTGTGTGTCCGTGTTTGTCCGTGTGTTTGTTTGTGTCCTTGTTTGTCCGTGTCTTAGTTTGTGACTGTGTTTGTCTGTGTGTCTGTGTGTCTTCCTTTGTCTGTGTGTGTCTGTGTGTGTCTGTGTGTCCGTGTGTGTGGTGCTTGGTGATGCTTCCCTGCCCGCTGGGGTCATTGGGGTGCCCCCCATCAAGGGAGCGCTCCAGCCGCCTCAAACCATCCACCTACCTGCCTCTTCATCCTCAATCTTCATACACCAGGTCGCCTCTCTAGAGATACAGATTGGCGCTTTCAGAATGTGAGATTGCAAACATTTGGATGGCATCATGAAAAAAGTTATGAATGTGCTAGCATATGGTTGCATATTAGTCGGGTACATTTGGTTGATTATTTTTCACTTTCGATTTGTACATTTGTACCATGGTATTTTCTTACTTTACTTCTTACATTATTATAAAAATCCCTTTGTTTCAATTTCTTTTATTCATATTTTTCCATAGAGTTTGGATTTGATTAGCATGGAAAGAGACAGCGTACGCCTGGAGGCCTGTGTTCTCCAGAGAGGTTCAGCGCCTCGTAATGAATTAGCAAGACCCCGTTTATGACGTTAGGTCCTGTCCAAATCCACAAGGCTACCAAATGCGACGTAACCGCTTGCACCCGTGTACGTGTGAAATGAATCCGGGGCAGGAAGACACCGGCCCCGGACGTCCTCCTCGCCTTCTCACCTTTTCCTCGTCTCCTTAGCGTCCTGTCTACCCCCACACGCACACACGCACACACAACTACTCCCACACATACACGTCTACAGCCACACACGCACTCGCACACATACACGTCTACACCCACACACATGGACACACACACACGCAAGCACACACACAGGTCTACACCCACACGCGCACAAACACACACGCACGCACACACACGTCAACCACACACCCACACACGTCTACCCCCACACGCACGCACACACACACGTCTACACCCACACACGCACACACATCTACCCCCACACGCACAAACACACACACACCCGCACACACACACGTCTACTCCCACACGCACAAACACACACGCACGCACACACACGTCTACACCCACATGCGCCCACACACACACACACACACACACCCACGTGCGCGCTCGATTAGCTGCGGTGGCATGACCAATCTGCCGTGCCATCTGTGCATGAAGGAGGGCGTGTGTCACCCGGGTTAGAGGCTCATCTGTCCGTGTGTCTGTCTGTCTCCTGCGTAGGGGAACACCGGAGGACCGATGGGCCCCCAGGGACTGACGGGACCCAAGGGCGAGCCCGGAGAGCCCGGCGCGGGGAACCTGGTGAGTAACGGCTGCAGAGTTTAGAACAATTATCCCCTATGATGTACCCCCCCCGCCCCCCCACCTCTCTCCACACACACACACACACACACACACACACACACACACGAGCACACCCGCCCGACACCTTGTTCCTCGGTGGCCCCCAGGAGCAGCAGTCAACATGGTTTCCTGAGCTCCAGGAAATGGATTGTGAGGGGAAGATGGCGAGTAGTAAACTAGAGACACCTTTCGCCCGCTGGCGGGAGGTCACACACACATAGACACACAAATAGACACGTACACACAAACACACATAGACACACGCATAGACACACACACACAAACACACATAGGCACACACATAGACACACACACACACACACACACACACACACACAGGCGCTCACAGGCATAGAAACACGCACACACAGACACACACATAGACAGGCATACACACACACATGCAATCATAGGCAATCACACACAGGCACACATGCAAACACACACATGCACAAGTAGGCACACACACACACACACACACACACACACACACACACACACACACACACACACACACACAGAAGAACACAAGCATACACACACACACAAACTCACTCCCTCATTAACTCACTCACTCCCTCACTCAGTGTCACACACAAACACATACCCATACCCACATTAACACACACACAAGGCACAGACAGGAGCTTGTGTAGAAACAGCTGGAGGAGACGCAGGAATGTGGAACAAGAGCAGCTCCTTCAGCTGCCTGCCGCTGCCAGGGCATTATGTAGATGTGATTCGCTGAGTAATCCACCAATAGGATGACCTAAGCCTGAGTAATGGTCTATTCACTCCCCATGTTAAGCTTGGGGTGTTGACTCTCTCTCTCTTTGTGTTTCCATGAACATGGCTTTACATGAAGCAGTGTTCATTACGTCATTGCCCAACACAGGGAGAGCATAGCGCTTTGCAGCCATGGTCACTGTGTTGATTGACACCACTTTGTCTGCTCAATCTGCACTACTCTTAAAGAGGGTTATTGTGTTTCCGTGTGTGTGAGTGTGTTTGTGCGTGTATGAGTGCTAAAATAAACATTATCCATGACAGCTGACTCAGTCATCAAGGAGGAGATAACGTGTTTCTGGCGCAGGGGGAAAAAGATTGCATTCAGGCACAAGTATTTAAGCTAAAACCCTTAATGTTCTCTATAGTGCTGGGAACATGAGAGCTGGGTACAGACAGACGGCAGCGGAACGCTTTTCGGCTCACTTGTGTGTATTTGTGTGTGTGTGTGTGTGTCTTTGTGAGTGAGAGAGAAGAAAAGAGACAATGAGAAAGAGGGAGCGAGAGAGAAAGAGTATGAGAGAAATAGAACGAGAAAGATGAGAGAGAGCGCCAGGGAGAGACAGAACGAGAACGATAGAGGGAGAGAGAAAGAGAGTGATGGAGAGAGAGAGAGAGAGAGAGAGAGAGAGGGAGAAAACGAGCAAGGAAGACAAAGAGAGAGAGCGAGAGAGAGAGAGAGAGAGAGAGGGAAACAAGAGTCCGTATTCAATGGGCTGTTGGAAACAGGCTAAGGCTTGCTGGCTGACAGGAGGTTGACAGACAGAAAAGCGTGAGCCGTAGAATGGAATTCCACCCATAAATCTAAAAAGAGAGTTCCTGGCAAAACTAGCACTTTTTTCTGTATACGGGGTGCTTCAGAGGAGAGGCAGATCAAAGTGGCGGGGGGGGGGGGGGGGGGGAGATAGGAGATTTCCCCCACACCCCGCAATGTCTTTCATATGTACAAGCGAGTGGAGAGACGAGAGAGGAAGTCACGACTCTAACAGAGGAGCCCGCTCCTCTCTTCCTCGGTGTGTTTAATGACTGCGGCTCTGCATCATCGATACACCTTGAAATGAACACTGTCACTTCCTCTCTTCATCTCGCCTCACTCTGTTGTTTCGTCTTGGGTTTTTCATTTTGCAAACAAGTACTGATACGTGCCTCAGCCGCTCCAGACATTGGCGTCGGTAATTACCACAAAGGGAAAGACACATTTATAATCTTCCGTGAGCTCCCTCTCCGAGATCCACCTGAACGTAGCTCGTTGTTACATAACGACCACCGTTGTTTCAGCAACTTTTTTGCCAATTTTTTTCAGTGAAAACTTCTAAAGTGCTGTGTCGCGTTGAATCTCAACCTTCCTCGCAGCTCATTTACATTGTGCAATCTAGGACGTGTAACACTAATACATGCTGACCAGGGAAATCAATGTCCTATCTGAAGTGTATAGTAAATACTGCTTACAGTATCTTTAATCCTTTCCAGGCCTTTCTGTGTAGCCTGCCGTTATTGTTTTGTTCTGCTCTCGACGGAGAACCTATCAAAGTGTCAGGGAGCCGATCGAACCAGTGGTGATACAGAGCAGTGCTCTGGTCGGATGAGCTGTGTGTTGGACCATGCTGGTTGCCTTGTTTAATGCTCTGCATTCACATGCTAGAAACACTGTTTTAATGTTATAGTGAATGGCTGTTAGGCTGAGGATGTGAACCAAGGCAATAAGCCGTTCAGGCCCCATACCTGCTACCTAATGACATCTTAATCACTATCTCTCTATCGATCCATCTATCGATTTATCTTTTTTAGCTATTTACCTATCTATCTATGTTTCGATCTTTCTATCTATTGATCTTTCTATTGATCGATCTATTGATCTGTCTATCTATTGACCTATCTATCTATCAATCTATCAATCTATCTAACGATCTTTCTTAATAGTATGTGCTAAAAGGTCAATATGAATTGGTCAAATCCTTTCTTTACTCTTTCTCTGCAGGGTGATTTGGCTGCTTCATCCAGAGGCTCTCGCGGTCCTAAGGTAGGATTCTTCTTCATAAGGATGTCAACTTTGTATTCAAATCATCTAAATTAACTGCATGTGACAACAGAATCACCCCAAGTCTTAACCGCCTGAAATGAACTGATCTTTTTGAGGTTTTCATAAAAATTAAAACAAGCCTTCCAGTTGCAACACGAAAGAACTTAATAAGAGCCTTGTTGTTCCACATGACAAGTATAAAGCCCATCCAATATGACATCCGCAGCAAAAGAAAAGAAAAGGAGGAGCGAATCTCGCTCATGCACTGACCCAGAATGTGCGTCTATAAGTTGTCTGGAAGCTATTAAAAACCCAAAAGTGGAAGGTGCATTCCGGCTCTGTTTTAATACTTAATGATAATGCGGTAATCTAGCTCTCGCCTCGGGTTCTACTCAGCGTTGGCTTCACTGCGCTCATTACCCCCCCCCCCCCCGCGCCCCATCCCAGTATTGTGGCGTGCTGTGTGTTCCCTGACAGGGGGAGAGAGGGAGTCCCGGGCCTGCCTGGAGACCACGGGGACAAGGGCGACCCTGGAGAGAGCATCCTCGGACCCTCTGTGAGTACCGCAGCATCAGTTTGGCTCACGCGTCGTAATGATATCGTCCTTCGACTAGTCCTGCCTTAATAACTCAAACAGGTTCATTTAGTCTAACTTGATAGATTACCTTGTATGTTTATGTAAACAGATTAGTATTCATTAGTTTGTCGATGACGTGTTTCGACTACTTCCTGAAGTCTTCTTCAGAAGCGTCAGCTGTTGCTGTGACGCACGTTCTGTCTTAAGCCCAAAGCACAAGGCTGTGTCAGGAACCGATGCAAATTAAGGCAAAACAAGGAATGGTTTGCGTCCAGAGAATATGAAACCGGCGGAAAACATTTCAGTTTCTGTTGGCTGTTGGCCATCCAAACAATACGATTCTATTTATTTGTTAGGCTCGTGGTACACACATAACCCTGAAGCTCTGTGTGCTTTGGGCTTTAGGAAGGATCCAGAGAAACCTGATGAAACAATCTGGTCTGCAGTAGTGCATTGGACTATTACCGACCACAACTGTTTGATGACAAAAGGAACCAGCACCAGAAAAGTGTGTGCTTTGCTGACTAAACATGAACGCGCGCTTCCTCCCATGTAGTCCGTCCTGCGGCATTCCCAGTCTCCAGGTGGAAGCGTGTGTGGTTGAGTTGTCTTTGATTTTGTGAAATTCAGGCCCTTGTCGGTATCAGGGAATCAATAGAGCACGAGGTGTCTAACACAATTCTTTTATTGGCTCCACGGAGCTCGGGGGGCCCCGACGATGTTAACAGAATCTGTGATGTGTTCTCAGGGGCCCATGGGACCTTCAGGAAACTCGGGAATTGAGGTATGTGAGCGGAAAAATAATAAAGTAGAAAAACCTGCAATGAAGCAATTATATGTTGGATCCATGACATGAAAAAAAACTAAAACGGGAATTCTGTATCAACCCAGGATGGAGGTTAATGAGATAGCGGCACCTTTGTTTTCTGATGTTCACCGTGCTCTGGGGGGGGGGGGGGGGGGGGGGGTACTGTAGAAAGCAGATCAATGGAATCAACGCGAGTATCTTAACCATGACTGGGATTGTATTTTAGGGCCCTCGAGGAATCCCGGGCTTACCGGGAGCCAGCGGTTCTCCAGGAAGAGAGGTGAGCAGTCTGAGCTGGGTTTCCACTGCCTCCCTCCCTATCTCCCCCCCTCCCTATCTCCCCCCCTGCCTCTCTACCTCCTATCCTCCCTCCCTCCATCCTTCCCTCCCTCCCTCCCTCCCTCCCACTCTCTCTCCCTCCCTCCCTCCCATCCTGTCTCCCGTCCTCACTCTTCATCAGAGTGACAGAGTGTCTCTGCAGCCGTGCGTGTCGACACATGTACGGCTCAAAGGACAGGTGCCAGGGTGGGTGAGAGGACGCGGCTGGGGTACGTTGGGAGAAGGGCCCCGTGACAGCGAGTCTCCCTGGGTTGTCATAGCCCAGGGCCTCCTTAACTGTACGTGTCATCTGCTTCCTCCTCTTTGAAAGGGCCCCCCTGGGAGGTCGGGTACCCCAGGTTCCCCCGGACCCCCCGGAGTCCCGGTGAGTAGGCCCCCGTCCCTAGAGGCTTATCGCCGCGTGCCAGGGTGGGGGCTTTTTTTTTCTCGGGGGGGGGTTTAAATGTAAATGTGTTCAACCAACGTGCGCAGGTAACCTTTATAACCACGTCAGCCGGCGGATTGAGCGCAAAGCGGGAATACTTAAGAGGCAATTATCCCGGGAGAACCGGCAATCACTGTTTTTAGAAAGGAACAGGTTTGTTCTATTTAGGACACACTTGCAACACATTGGGTCTATAATAAGCATGTGTGTGGAATGCTAATGCAAATCGATTGGACGACGTGCAAAATCCACACACACACATAATCAGTCACGCACGCTGTGTGGTTTTGAACATGCAAGGTGACTAGTCGGAGTCAGAACGTGGCACTGAGTGAAAACCTGGTGAATGTCAATTTTCATCCCCTATTGTGTGTTCGGTTTGTGAGTGCCACAGCGAAGCGCAGGGGAACTTGTTCGTAACTCATTTAAAGTTTTCTAAATGCAAAATGTGGAAACTTATTCTCCTATTTCTGGTCTTGCTCTCGTGCGAGTTGGAGGTGATAATGACTAAATGATAAAAAAACTACTATATGTATGTATATTAAATTGCAGTGATTCAAATGCTGAATGGAATTCTGACTTTTTAGCACTTGTCTGTATTAATTAAGCAGGTCTTTCTCTGAATAGATTTACATTATAAACCATCTAATACATGTCATGATCTTGGGGTTCAGCGTATTGTGGTACAAGTTAAAGACATTCTTAACGAGAAAGGTCAACTTGCAGCTCGTTAGAAATGTGTCCATAAGACGCACGTGTATTTATAGTTTTTTTCTTCTTCTTCTGACAGACTGCCTTACCAATTGTCGGAGATATGGGAGCCCTGCTAAAGGTAATATCGTTATCTCATTAATAAAAAAACAGTGGTGTTGCAGAAACAACGGCCTACCGAGAGGTGTTAGGTTTCAGAAGGAGACTAATGAATCAATCTGGTTTTTTTCTTGCTAAGTAGCTCCACACAAGTGATCTCATGGTTGGGGTTAGTGCTGCGATAAACCAAAAGCCCTTTAGTGCCTCCATCAGGGGTTTTGAAGAACTGTTTTCTGTTTGTATTTATATCTAAAAGCCAGTAAAATAGCCCCTTCACCAGAGGCCTGCTTACTGCCCTCTGAAAAATGAGGAGCGTTCATCACAGTCATATTGTACAACATAATTGCGGTAATTGCACGTTTGCGGTGAATTCTTAGCTTTCATAACTGATTTGATCGTAGATTGATGGAATTGGGTGTGTTTGTGGGGTGTGTGGGAAAGGGGGGGGGGGGGGAGGGGATCCATCGCACATCAATGCAATGTGAACTTCAAAGTATCTTTCTTTTTTTATGAAACATTTTTGCGCAAATCTGAAGACATCCAGTCAGACCACTGCAGACAAGTCTGTGAAGCGCTGTCTAGATGGCCCATCACACATAAACGACATGTCATTATATTCAAATGTTAAATATAATGACATAATTTAGCATTTAGCATTAAGACACAAAAATAATGGTTAGAATGAATGCCAGCTGTCAGCTGTATTGTGATGGTTTGTTGTTTGTTTGTGAGTTGGCATATACAATCAAAGTATACATTATTTGTTAGTATGCATGCTTAGCCTCTTAGCGATATGATGGATAATAATACCTAACCTTCCATGCTCTGCTCTTAATCCAATTGGTATAATGGGCTCACTATCATTAGCATTCATTTTGTTTAAAATGTTCCTACATCACTCATCAGTTTTGTCCTTCCCTGTGATTGCATCGGGTTATTAAGATCGCAACAACAAGCCTCAATAATTTCAAAGACTGGTTTAAATTATCCATCATAACACCACAGATTGTCTATTCCTAATAAGGTTGATGTAAATATTCATCAGGTTGATGCTGCGATAGCATAATAGCCATGAAGACAAAAAGGTATATTCTTTAGCCAGGATCGCTAATCGCTAGCGGTTTGGTGGCACACATAGGTCGGCTGTCACAGGGAGTAAACAAAGCCCAGCTGTGTTTAGTAGTTAAAAAGCAAATGATTTCAAATCAGTGCGAAAATTAAGACTGTCGTTTTGACAGCACTTAAAATTCATATCAATATTAATATTGATGAATATGCTAATCAGCATACTAGCCTCGGAAAAGAAGGCGTTTTAAGTCAATGTTCCCAAGAAATTATTTCCTTTTAGTAGGACCTTTGCTTCCTAAATGTGTCTTAAATTCGTGTTGAATTGGCTGAATAGAACCATGATAATAAATAACAACCGTATTTAATCACAGGTCCACCTCCTGGTGAAAGATGTTTTCTCCTGCTCTTACCCCCTGACAGGGCTAAATTATGAACGCCCCCAAATTAATGTTAGTGTTGTCCACAATCATCATTATTGTCTACGACTTGGTTGAAGTGACATCCTTCCCCCTTTTCAATATTCTGATGAGTTATTCTAGGTAGGAGAATTAAGTGGAATTTGAAATACTCTTCATAATTATTTTTTAAACAAGGTTTGACAATTAACCTTGAAAAACTTATTAGAATACATTTTCATGATTAAAACTAGGAAAAGTGTGATATTTATTAAAGGCATCATTCAATTGCATATACAGAACTATATTTGAGCAATCATTTGGTTTGATGGAAGTCAGAGTGACAAGGTGAATGGCAACCATCCCTACACCTTTCATTGTGTTATTTTATTAATATCCACGAATTGGCTTTAAACCTCTGCTGAAGGACCGCATGTTACACTAAAGGCACTCCCCACTTTTGGAACACACAGTACCTGCCCGTTATTCATTCTTCAAACCGCGTGAATTCTCGGAATTCTTAAAAGCCATAGACACCACTGATTTCTCCACAAAAGACTATGATTGAATCACCGTTTTGCTTGATTTAGTCAGTTGTCAGCACGTAATGTGTCCACTGTGATATTATTACCATTAAAAACATTTTTTAAAGCTGTTAGCAACGTTTATATTCTAACACCGGATATAAAACGAATAGTATATGGTGATTTATATTAAAACATGGTATCGACCGGTGAATCAAAGCACTGTCTGGAACAGATGGACGATGTTGTGATTTCTTCACCTAAATGTCACATGCGCTCGAGTTTGACAAAGTTCAGTCGCTCCCCTCTCGACGAAAGGTTTTACTCTCCGTTAGATGTGTCCATTTTTCAGCGCTGCAGACAGTAAGTCAAAACGGGGTCCGTCCCAGAGCAGTAGACGCTAAAGGTCCCCAACGCAGTGCAGCAGACTCCCTAGCCTCAGAGGAGATCTTGTATTTTCCCCACTGGTAACAACGCATGTGTCTAGTTTTAATGTGATGTCTTTGGTGTGTGTGCAGTCAGACTTGTTGTCTCCCTTGTTCTGTGCGGTACTGTACTGTCCAGTGTGAGCCAACATCACCAAAATGGATTCCAGGCGATCTGCGTCTTTTGGTGTCTCCGCCTTCACTCCCCTCTCTGTCTGTGCCCGTCTCTGGTAGAACGCCTGCAGTGTGTGCCAGACCAGGCTCCCCGGCCTGCCCGGGCAGAAGGGCGAGAAGGGCTCCCTAGGAGCCGCTGGAGTGCAGGGTGTGGAGGGCGAAAAGGCAAGCACTCGCTCGCCCGGTCCGCCGTCAGTGTCGATAGAAACCGCCACGATAACGCCTACGCCATCACTGGAAACTCAATGATCTGTGTGTTTATGTGTGTGTCTGTCTGTGTGTGTGTTTGTGTGTGTGTGTGTGTTGTGTGTGTGTGACTGTGTGTGTGTGTGTGTGTGTGTGTGTGTGACTGTGTGTGTGTTCCACGTGTCTTCCGGTCCAAATCAGGGCGACCAGGGAGTGAGGGGAGCCATGGGGAACCCGGGGAAGGAGGGACCGAAGGTAGGTGGCCGTTTGAACGACCGGTCGCAGGGTCTGCTTCTGCTCCCGCCGGGCCACCCTGCGCGTGGTCCAACGGTTCCCCGTGGAAACGTGCGAGATGTGTCCTTGGGAGGAATAGTTCCCCCCTCCGCGGTATCTTAACTGCATGTGCGGGGCGGGGCGGGGGGGGGGGGGGGGGGGGGGGGGCTGCGGAAGTGTGTTGCTATGGCAACACATTGTACCACGGTGAAATGGGCCATGGGAATTGCAAGTAATTTACTCCTTAAGAGGTGAACAGGGATTATGGAGTTTGGTTGGAACCAACCCCACACTTTGAGGCCATTAGAGACGGGGTGGAACCATTGACGGGCTGTGTTTTTCTTTTCTTGTTCTTGTTTCTTCCCTGTGATGGTGGCTCTTTGCGACAGGGGGTCAAAGGAGAGAGGGGCTTCCCGGGCCCCACGGGGGACAAAGGCGATGAGGTGAGTGGAACGCACCAAGACTGTTAGCATCAAAAACACAACGATGGTTAGTGGTGGGTTTAGCATATTGTATGGTATGAATAAACTTTATACAAATATAAACTTCTCTTGCGCGGTTGTTTAAAAGACATTTCTGTAGCCTGCTGTGCGCTTAGGGATATCAATGTAAGAAGACTGAATTATTTCAACAACTAACAACAATTGTGAAAGATAAAAGACACATTAATCAACATTATTCAAGAATCAAGGCTTGCATCATGAAAGGTCTTCAGAAAACAAACATTTCAAAGCTAAATTATGAATTAATTAATAATTTCATATAAAGAAACAACACAATAAACACCAATAAATTAACTGAAAATGTATGAATAGATACACAGCATCATTGAGCGCAATGTTTCATTAAGTTATTGCTAGCAGATGCTATCAGAGCCTCCATACACTTTGATTGATGTGAGGTTTGATTATTTTCCTTTCACATTTTTTCTCAAGACATTATTAGAAATACTACAACTAACCTTCTACTAGCTTCACATCACTTTAAATTCAGTAGAATTCCCTTAAATATAATGGAATGATGGATTTATAAAATTGCAGGTGCTTTTACCTCGTAACAATTGTGGACTCTTGGTAGGAAAGGTGAAGTTCAAACTTAAAGCCTCAGTTTGAAAAATGCACCAGTAATGTAAATTCATACAGAAAATGAAACATGAACAATTCATTATTTTCAGTGTTTTTTTTAACATCCTTTGACTCTCCGAATAAAGAATACTCCACTTCCTAAATGAGTGCAACAGACAGATAGGGAGAGAAATAAGCATTGTCCCAGTGAACCCCATTTCTACTCCTAAGAGGGCTTTTATGACTTTATATATTTGACGTCTTTCATACGTTTATTATATTATATTGTATTTTTCAGAAAAACAACATAAAAAAAAGAAACTTGAATGAACACAAACCATGATCGAACAATCACACTTATTATACATAAAAAAATATATAAAATATATAAATATACTATTTTGGTTCCTTCGCAAACCGAAAACTTTTATTTTGAAGTCCAAAGAGGCGTCCTAACCAATAGCCACAGAAGTGGGACCTGATCCAATTTGAAACTAAGCCGAAGCCCAATCTTAATCCAACTATCAACCATCAAATCCTGAATTATCGAATCACAACCTGAACTGTGTTCGTCTCGCCATCATACTCCATTTCACTTTCAAATCCATCCCATTAAAGGACGGCTTTGATGCTAGGCTCTTCACAAGCTGGGCTCTCCCTGTCCTATCACATTGTCCTTGCCGCGTGTTCCTAAATGTTTGCATAAGTGCGACTTCCAATTATTTCCCCAACAAACGTTGGTGACCGACACCAGATTCAAGAAGCTCATTTCCCGTTCCATGCGCCTCAGCTTTCCAAAGTAAACGGTACGGGGAAACCAACAGAAGGCCTGCTGTCTCAGCTGTTATTCAGCTGACAGGGAGATGGCCAGAATCCATCAGTAGCTAGTTCAGATCCTCCCTCAACATTATTGTCTTTGGTGGGGTGTGATGCAGCAACTGAGATGAGGTAGTTGTGAGTTCCAGACAAGCACCAACTGTTCACGCTTGTAATATATTTCCTCAGGGGTGTGACATAAACATCCCTCTCTTTTGCTAGTTTTTCTGTTTTACCCAGCCATGCATACTGAGCACTTGTTTGAGCAATATAGAGGAGATTGCAGTATTGCATCGGAGTAAACAAATACGCGAGTCCTTTCCTTAGTGTCCCGACCCCGTGGCTCCATCCCCTCACAAGATCCATTATAATCATGCAGATACGCCTTTAAAGTACTGCTCCGTACGTAGTTTACAGAGAGCCAGCGTTTTCCCACTTAAACTCAAGGCGTGGAACGGCCCGCGCGGGCTCTGGTGGCGGTCCTGTGGTCGTGACGTTTTATGTGACCCGCGTCAGTTCCATTAAACGGGCTGACTACAGGGGGCGGGGATGGGGGGGGGGCTTCGGTTCCCCTCCGGGTCGGAACCGCGGGAGCGTGTAATTCACGGGACACATGTCATATAATTTTACAACATGACGGCATGGGTGAGAGGGGGGGGGGGGGGGAGAGGGGGGGGGGGGGGATGAGCTCCGCGTCGGCAGGGACGAGTCACTCTGCGCGGCGCGTGTGTGTAGCGTGGCGGCTATATGACACATTGTCTCAGCAGCTCCCCCCCCGTGCTGTTGATTCATGGGGCCGCAGGGGGAGGGTGGCGGAGGGGCAACCACTCACAATTCATTGCTTCCCGGGTGACTGGTTCGGGGGGGCGACGGAGCCGGAGCTGGGAATGCCGATGATGTGGGGGTGGGGGGGGGGGGGGGGGGGGGGCAGGGGTGGACGTCTTCCTCTTCCCGGCTTATCGACTGTGGCCACCCACCCTTTGGACGGTCTGAGCTGCTGCTGAGCAGCCAGGCAGAGACAGGCACCCAGGGGTGTTCAACCCCTCTCGGCGCCGTCCCTCGCCGGGAGAGCAGTCGTATTGATCGCCACATCTGGCCAGCCTTCTTCCATTGCCAGGACCCATAATGCGTCTGGAGGCTGGCCAGCCATGCTGAAAGGCATTCTGGGAGGTCATCCGCAGTCACAGCGGCCCTGGGGTTTGATAACAGGCTGGGGGGGGGCAGGGGGGGGGGGGACAGCAATCTGTCGTCGGGCCGGGCCAATCATCTCTCAACCGGGGGATCGCGCATCCGAGTTCATGCTCGCGACCTTTGACCCCCGCGACCCGAGCACATAGTTCAATGGGGAGGGGAGGGTCAGACGCTGCGCTCCTGCTGGGCGTGGGTCGGCACCAGGACCCCGAGGCCAGCGTGATACGCCCGGAGGCAAACCCCCGAGCCTGTGAGGTCCACCGGTTCATATTCTGCGCGGCTTTGCCAAAGAAAAAACTGGAGCAGAAGAACTGGCGGTGCCCACTCATACACAGACAGGAGGCGGGCCGTTGGGCTGCCCGATGACGGTGGTTACAGAGGCATTACCAAGACACCATTATTATCCTCATTATAATGTCGTCATCATGAGCACTTCTCTGAGATTGCCGTACAAATCGCCTTACCCAGCCAGGGTGGGCCATGGGACATTACTGGGGGACCTTGATTCATTGATAACGTTTGCGTGATTACAAAACAGCCACACTTACAGCAGATGTTGATGGTATTCCAGGAAAAAACATCTTTCATCGTTTTTTGTGCGTAATCTCTTCCAGGGGACCCCCGGAGTACCAGGACTTCCAGGGGTGACAGGAAGAACGGGTTCCCCAGTAAGCAGCACCCCCCTCCCTGTCCACCCCCCAGACACACGCACAGAAACACAAACACACAAACACACAAACACAATCAATGCTCTTCATGATTACCGGCTATAATCGTTTTACAATGTGTTTGTGACTCTTCCTTGGTCTTCTAATTACAGGGGATTATGGGCCGGTCTGGTCCCGTGGGTCAAAGTGGATCTAAAGGGGACAAGGTAGTTCCTTGTATTCTTTGTTCTCCATCCCATACATGCAATGGATTGATGAGCCCATTATATGTTTGCCAATAACGTCCCATGGGCTAATGTACCCAGCAAAAAAGGCTAAACTGGGTTAATATGTAAACAATGAGCCATTGTCTCCATATTAAATGTTTTATTGGAAAGGTTGTTAATTGTTCTGTTAAGGGCTTTCTGCAGTCATTTAGCTGACCGCAGTAAAAGAAAATGCTCTATGATATAATCCTCTTTTTTATCCTTTTCTTTTACAGCAGGGATCAAATCTTTAAATCATACTTAGTGTGCATCACTGCCTGATAACGCAGATCTATCTGTGGGCTCGGCTGTGATTAAGAATCTCTGTGCACCAATGGTCTTTAATGGTGTGTGTGTGTGTGTGTGT
>NC_044062.1:4120701-4225701 GCF_902167405.1 Gadus morhua
GTGTGTGTGTGTGTGTCCGTGTGTGTTGCCTTATGTGTGTGTGTGTCTGTGTGTGTGTTTCTGGGTTTGTGTGTGTGGGCGCGTGCAGCCCTATGCGTGTGCGTCTGCATTCGTGTTGTGGGTGGTTGATGGTTTCAGTCTGACATCCTGCATGAATTATCCTTCAGGGGAATGTCAGAATTGTGGAACAACTACATGACAGGACGCTTGAAGAGAAAGTTGGTGGTAAAACACTTACTTTCCGGGGCTGGTTTATCTGCTAATCTATGCTAATGGCACTGGGAGTACACCCTGGAGTGAGGCTACGCTCCTGTGCTGCTAATTATGCCATCTTAATACGGTGGTAAACTTTGTCCTCAGGGTGACGTCGGCCTGCCTGGTCCCTCTGGAGTTCAAGGCCCTACAGTAAGCACAGCCTCCTCCGTTTGTTAGGATTCTCTTGTATTGATCGCCGTTAATGGATTCTCAACAGATTACCCTAAGCGCACACGCTCCGCTCTCCAGACAGAAGCACGCTAACTTATTAGCTGTCACGATACATTGACAAAGTCGGCCTTATGAAAATAATAATAATGATGATGAAGTTGGTTTTGTTTGCACACACACATGCTATGGCCCCTTAACACTGTGTGTGTATGTGCGCGAGTGTGTGTGTGCCTGTGTGTGTGTTTGTGTGTGTGTGCGTGCGTGTGTGTGTGTGTGTGTGTCTCTGTCTCTGATTGACAGGGGAAGCCCGGGATGCGTGGAGATCCTGGGTCCTCAGGGGAGCCGGTGAGCCACAGCCTTTAACTCTCTTCCAGCTGTCACTCATTCGTCTCGTCCCTTTTGTCGACGCAGACTGACAAGCGGGCGTCTTGTGTTCTCCGACAGGGCGAGAGGGGTCCGCTCGGAGAGACGGGCTTCCCGGGGCCGGAGGGACCGCAAGGTGTTCCCGTAAGGATGCTACACCGACACGACCCATGCGGGCTTCTTCTCTATCGTAGCATCTTAGCATGCTACGTAGCGTGCCCCCGATGCTACGATATAGGCTCAATCTCCCGCACTGTGGAGTTATCCCTGTGTAGGTGAAGTGGGCATAACTCGAGGACAGTATGGGAAGAAAAAAATGACTGAATCGGTTGTGCTGCAGCTGATTACATTACTGTATGTAATTACCATCATAGATGGTTTCTGTAATTTTCCCTGTAAGCAGGGAATGGAGCAGTGTTCACACAGCAATCAGGATCATTATCCCACGGCTCAGCTATCTCATTAAGTGTGCAGATTACCAGGGGTGCAACAGTGCTCCTCCTTTGGAAACAGAGGGGGGGGGGGAGAGCTGATACCACTGTCTTTTGTTTGTGTTTTTGTTCGTTGAGCAGGGAAGGCCTGGCAAAGATGGGATTCCTGGATATGAGGTGAGTTACGTTAAGTGAGTGCTTTATGTGAAACACCCCGGTTGGAAGTGCTGCACATCAGCAGAGGCGCAAAGAGATGGCACAGCAGATTTCTATCTGACCCTGGAGCTACGGCATCACTGAGAGGACATTAAGGGCATTTGCATATTTGAGCATTTTAAACGATAACAACTAAATGGAATCCTGCAGATTTAAGGCTTTGTTGACTTTTAAGCTTCATATCTTAATTATACAGTCAATGCTTCGAGGCGATGATGAATATGTTGCTGAACTGATGGCATCAGCCATTTTTCTCAAATCCGATACCTTTTGAAATGAACAAAAGCTAAAATCTGTATTCAGTATTAGCAGTATTGGCTGCTTTTAAGCCCAACGAATAAGATATGAATCGCTGCCTTTTACAACTAGCATTCCCACCAACACATTCACAGAACGCATGAAAAGATATTCGGTATTAGCCACCAGCACACAGTACTCATCTCGGCAGAACGTCTCCTGCAGCGGACACTGTTGTTTCATTTTAACAGCGCCGGCTCTAAGAATTTATCACCACATATCTCGAGCAACACGGCGAGAGACCTCCCGCTGTTTTTTATTTATATTTTCATTGTCATTCATGAATACTCCTGATTATTCTTCAATCCGAATCCCAGCGTTGTCCAGAGAGACACATTGTGGATGGCAGCTCAGAGATGCGTTGTCGCTGCCCCCCCCCCAGCTCTCTCCCCCCCCCCCCCCCCCCCCGTCTCCCAGCTCCCAGCTGGGTCCTCCACCTCCTCCTCTCTCTTGCAGAGTCGCATCCTTTTGCGCGATGCAACAGTGCCATCTAGGAGGTGGCTTTTAATTCCATCACCACACTCCCCCTACCCCCCACCCTCCCACACACACCCCCCCCCCCCCCCCCCCCCTCCCCCCCCTCACACTCCGCTTGGCTTTGCTTCCTTCGCTCAGCATCTGTGTGGTTTAATGTACTGCTCAGGGGGGTGGATTTCTCTTCTTTCTTTTTTTTTTTGTGGGCAAAGATGATAGATTTAAGCATCCCATCAGGCATGGCGGAATACGGAGTGGCGCAGATTAAAGCAGGCAGGAGCAACCGGCTAACACAAAGGGAGGCCCACTTTAAAACCACATCATGCCAGATTGTCTTTTGCATGGCTCCTGTAATCCCACAGGAAATTGATACAAAGACGGCTCCCCGAGGTAAGGCGAAGCGTGGCGTACAGACGCGCAATGAGGAGTGACAGCAAAGCTATTGGTAGACGCGAGACGTAGTGACACGGAGCCTAGCGACAGGTATTCTCTACCTCGCTCGTCCTCTCCCTCTCTCTCTCTCTCTCTCTCTCTCTCTCTTCTCTCTCTCTCTCTCTCTCTCTCGGCGGTGTGCTGTAGATGCAGTTGGCACTAGGCAGAAAGCCCCCTCATACGAATTAGCAGCTGGAATCTCATGACATTGCAAAAGGGTGAAATACAATACGAGGAAAGGCGTAATTTAGGCAGTGGGAGCGTACAAACGAAAACACCAGCGGCAAGTCGGTGCATCTGCATAAACATGTTTTGTTTTGTTGCCTTCAGAATAGGACGACAATAAGGGAACGTGAATGGGTGTTACAGCTGCAGGGAAACGGATGAGATCCCCATGTGCCGTTGAGCCGGAGCTGAGGCCCTTCGCTATCCGCCTGCTCTGGCTCGTCGATATTGTCCACCCACAATAACCCCTTTCCCCCGTTTTCCCAGGGTGCCACAGGTAGACCGGGGGAGCGAGGTTCTAAAGGAGAACGGGTGAGGCATCGTTTTTTGTTTTTTTCATTCTTTTCTTCCTTCCTTTTTTATCTATATATATATATATATCTCTGGAACCATTGTTGTTGTTACGTAAAAATATCATGTGCGGAAAGCTAACGAATGAATGCTAATGAAACTTCTGCTCGGTACGAAATTTGACTAATCCTCCCGCTGCACGCAGGCACATGAGAGAAGCCTTTACAGCTCAATGCAGTTGTTCCATTGTGTGGGGAAGTCACAATTAAAGAGCTCTGTCACACCCAGACACTAATCTATTGCAAAATGGCAGTAATAGGGGATCAGAAGTAAACCTCCTAGATACACAATTTGCCTCAGATCCTCTGGAGAGGTGAGGCACAAGTGGCTTCGAAACAAAAGTGAGGGGGGAACGAGAGTTCAATGAAGTGGTGCAAGTCACAGAAAGTTCTGAAAAGATGTGTGCTGGTTGCTGAATCCAACTCCCTCCGTTCTCCTGAACCTGTGCTGCTTTCCTTTTTTATAGAGCCAAACGTTCCCCACTGAACTCATGCAGGCATGGTGGAGGATGACTTCATTCATTAGTAGATAATAGTGTAGTTGTTAGGGTATTTGACTCCCAGCTGAAAGGAACTTGGTTAAAACCTCAATGTCTTCCTCTTACCCTAAGGCTAAATCCATAACCCCCTAATTTATAACTTTGATACATTAATAAACCCTAACATTTACTTTAGTTAATGCAGTAATAATAATTATTGCGTTGTTATTTTATTATTTTATAATGAGCCACTGCCACCCTTTATTAGTTAACATGAACACCGTTAGTAAATGATAACTAGACCATTAGTTAACTGTTAGTTCATTGTTTGTTAATGCTTATTATAACATTCACCAAAGTTAATTAACGGTTAATTAACGTACCCTGTTACCAAACGTTGACTAAACAGTAGTCGTAGAATAGTAAAACCTTGTTAGGTTCCATTGAATGAATCAGTGGTGCAGATGGGTGACTTTTGTGTGTCGGTGTGGCCGGTCCTGCAGGGCGACCCAGGCATCCACGGAGCCAGAGGAGTTCAGGGGGAGAGGGGACGGATGGGGGACCCCGGGATCATCGGACCAATGGGACCCTCGGGCCAGAGAGGAGACCCCGGACCCCCCGGTCAACTAGTAAGCCCCTCACTTTGAACCGCTGACTCATGGAGGCTAGTCAGATGCTCAACTGTTTTCCTAGCTTCCCGGTCTCCGCCGTCGTAGCCGAAGCGAATTTGTATCCGTGATTCCGACGCTGTTTTTTTTCCTATTTTTGGAGAGCGCACGCGTGGGCGAGCGAAAGCGTAAGATCCACGGGAAAAAACAAAGCTTTGTTAAAAAAATGTGAGGTGGCTGCTCTTGGCTTCCCACTCCTGATCAACATATACACAGGAGAAGGTCATAGAGGAGGAGGAGGACAGGCAAAGAGCGACAGAGATAGGGGGCGGGGGGGGGTATCAAAGGGGAAAAAATGGAGCAAGGTGTGGGAGGAATAGGAGCACACTGCGGAATATTAATATACCCCCTCTGTGTGTCAAAGACATTTACACAATCGTGTGTACAGGGATTTATGTAACAGTAGAATTCCGAGAGAGACAGTGACGCAGAGAGAAATTGAAATCAAATACAGTCAAACGATTGATGAAGTGTACAGATATTTTTGTCACATAGGAGCCCACCACGTATGGTCAGTTGTACTGTGTTCACTTGTGTCCATTTAACAATGGCGCATATATGTCTTGTTAAATGAAATGGAGAGTTCACAGAGAGATCATAAAATAAATGAATTGTCAGTAAATACCAGATAAGAAGTTTTCATCTTATTGTTTGAAAAGTCTGGTACGTTGTCGCTCGCTTTAATCCCTATTTTCTTGATTACTTTTCTTTTTTACCGAACAAAAACAAAATGAAATCCTTTCAACGTCATAAAAGTCATTCATTATTTCTGACTTCATGCTTTATGTTCGCCGCACAATATGGAGAGAATCTGAGCTCGTGCCGCACATGGCACAACACATGGCAGCAGCTAAATCAATTTCCATGCCATAGCTATTGTCTTATCTGCAGCTACTGTGCTGCCGTTTCGCCATGAATAAATCACTAATAACAGCTGTCTCCTCATAATTGTAAAGATATGTTTGTGTCGCCTCTCCCACACAGAATGATGCCAGCTCCATGGAGGAAATTAAAATGTTTATCCGAAATGAAGTGTTGCGGGTGTTTGAAGGTAGAGGTTTCAACTTTTTCCCAAATTGTTTTTTAGTATCGATATGATCACACTGTACTAACAAACATAGTCTCGATGTAAATATACATTGAAGATGAAGATGAATTTTACTGCTTGATTGTTTAGTATGTGCAAGTTTTGATTTGGCTTTATTATTTGTAGCCCACAGAAGAAAATTCCCATTGCGTTTACCACGATCAACAAATACTTTGACACTTGACACTTGTGCTTTTTAAAATGATATCCACACTAACATTTTACAAACACACATCTTGTACTTGTGTTTTGTAAAATGATATCCACACAAATATTTCACGACCCACCAATGCATATTTTTCAGTTGTGTCTTATAAAATGATATCCACATCCACATTCACAAAAAATGTACGGATCCGTAGCTCTTGTGAGTTCCATAATTTAATTTCTGGATTTTTGTCCGATGCGTCCCACTGCATCCCATCTGTGAAAGACGGTTGCTCAAGTTTATTAAGGACTTAAATATGCCGTTACAAACAGGAGACGATTCCCACTGCATGTACCGCGGTCCAAAAATTAAATTATGTAAAATCGATAAAATATGACATAATTCTCCAAGTATTTGCGGTCTACATCGTTCATGCTACAGTCGTTTACGTCCGGGTCCTAGCCGTCTCCTTCACTTTAAGCAGCACATTTATATATATGTTAACATATATATAAAACTAAACTATTCTCTCGGTGCTTGTTCAGCTTTGTTTACTTTCTCATTCCTAGCCATTTTTGGAATATTAATCATAAATTTGTATTTTAGTGTCGGATTAGCCAGCTAGTTGGAGCGCTAGGGCTCTGTTTTACTCACATCTTATTGATAAGATCCGACCTCTTTGTTAGAGGAAGGCTTTAAAATTTGCGTGTCCAGCTATATCTTCAATTACGAAGGTGAGTAAAATTCATTATTCAATTAACTAACACATTTCAGATGAAAAGCGACAGATTTCAGTCATTTACATCCCTGATGAAGTTAGAGTTTGTCTTGTTATGTTTTAATTCTAGATAGTTTCGATCAAAGAAAATACTGGCCATAAGCCTAAGACATCAGCCGAAAACCGTGCTAAATTTCATACAGCTGTATTTTTTATATATATAATTTCATCCTATTTTGGCATTGACCTAAGCACTGTTGTATGACCTTATAGATGCTGAAGCCAAGTTCTGTAGGCTTAATGACCATCACCAGGCCAACAAAGGATGTCAGAAGGAAGAATTAGGTAACGGAAAGTCAACATGGATTTATTAGTCGGTTTTGGATAAGTACATAATTGTGAATTTTGATCAATAGTAACCCTTAATTGAGAAATGTTGAGAATGCCAATTCTTTTCACTCATAAACCTGGGTTTCTGTTTTATAGAGGCACAATCTACACGCCCCTTGCAGGACCTCTTCCTTCCTTCATCTCCTATACACGCTGGCAGTGTTATAGCGTACCAACAGTCATCAGTGATGCCAATCATTTCCATCTTTGTTTTTTGCTACTCATTATGCTTAAGTTGATTTTTCCATAAAGTTTTATATTCTCATAAATGTGACTGATTGTCTCATGTTTTCTTTTATTCATTGTAAACTCAACTCACGCAACCGAATTAATGTATAGCGTCGTGGAAAAAGTAAGCCCAATACTAGTTAATTTGAAAGCCTGTATTAATTCTCCTTGTTACTAAAGATAGCTCCCTTTCTCGTTCCAGGTGATATGTTAGTCCATATTCGTATTATGTTGAAGGGCTTAACTATGTTTTCTGAAGGGCGCAAGTGATCTGTGACCTAGGCTCTGTCCTATACATATACGGATGGCTCCTACTACATAGCAAATTAATAATATAGTAACATGAAAAATAAAACCATAAATAACTATTGGCTACCCATCTATACCATATACAGCAGCGTTATCGCCAGGTATTGGACAATTTACATTACACTCATGTGGCATGAAATCACAGATGGAGCACTCAGAATATCAAATGTAAACAGATGTAAAGTACCAGTATCCTAGATAAAATTTAAGACAAGTATGTATGTTTCCCTTCATCTTTAATCGTTTCATTTATCTTCAAAAGCTTCACATAGTTCATCATTTTGACAGATCCTGATTTCTGATATTAAATTAAAGTTCTATGATCTTCTAGGAAAGCGAAAGATAAGGTTACGGACCTGACATGTACACGCAGTGAATTATTTTAAGCGGATTTACGTCAAACTACATTGTGCAAGCACTAGTTGTGACTAGTTAATCAATAAATTAAACATCCTATTTAAAGAAAATCTTCTTAATTTATAAAACATAGCTAGGACCACGGTTGAATGTGGGTGACAACATGGAAAGGTGTTCAGAAAGAAAGTGTGGATATCAGCTTACCAGACACAAGTTAAACCTATGCATTTGTGGATCGAGTGCAACGCTATTTGTGGATCGTCACGCACGCAATGGGAACGTTGTCCTGTGGGCGACGAATGTCTGCACCGCAGGATGACAAAAATCAAAAATCGTTCAAATCCATCCAAGAACCGGGAGAGTCAAAGCGTATTCTCAGTATGAATGTCATGATTCTCTCTGATAGAAAAATTATCCAGCTATACCACCCTGCAGAAGACCCCAGTCGGCCTGCTGGCATCCCACGTAACTCAGGGCCCCCCCGGGCCCTCAGGCAAGGACGGTACCCCGGGCCCTTCAGGAGAACCAGGGCCCCCTGGCCCTCAAGGTAGGGGCCAATCTTGTTGGGTGAAATGTCTTTACAATTGTGAACAAATGAACCTGGCTCCCTCCCATTCCTGGACATGGCCACCCTCTCTAAAAGTCTGACTCCCGATCATAACGTCCTTCAACCGTTGATTGTTTAAAGCTACACTGGGTACCCGTAACGAGGAATAGACCCTCGAGACGATGACATGGAAGTGTGTTTAACGTACGCGGTGTATGTCTGCCATGCATACCGAGGGGGGGCGTGCTCAAGGGTGCTTTAAATACACTTACCATTCTGCCTTGAGTAGGGGTGTCATCTGCCACATAATTCAGTAACCCGCCTGCGAAAAAATATGCTCCCTTCTTTTTATCTTCTCCGTCTTCTAATGAAAAAGCGGGGATGTGGTGCGGTAGATTGGGGCATGAGATCGGGGGGCTGAAGCCCTGTTATGGGGATTTATGGCTATCTCTCTCTTGCTAGACCTATATATCAAGGCACTCTGAGGGGCCGGGCGGCAGTGGAATGGCCCAGGAGTGTGATGCGCGCCGGCTCTCTCTGGGAAATCACGAAGACAAAGGAAGGAAGAATTTGGCTGAGGAGTGAAAGTGATATCGGTTGTGAACAGAAAAGAACAGCTGCAGCAGTGCAGAAAGCAGCCTTAGGAACAAAAGGAAGATAGTCAGAACAAGGTGGTGGACATTGTTCACTCTACCTCAGTACAAACATCTCCCGTTCTGCTCTGTGTTTGCCATCTGTAATGGTTTTGCCCGCCAGGCTGTATATCTTACTTTCGTTCTGTCTGTCTTTCTATTTTTCTTTCTTTCTTTCTTCAGACTGTTTTTCTCAGACTGTTGTTGTGTTGTGCGCTGAGCAGAGTTCTACAGGCGATGTAGAGTGTGTTTGTGTGTTTAAGTGCATTAAAAAAAAACGAAACAAAAAAAAAACAACTAAAGAAAGAGAGCAAACTAAGCACATTGACCTGTCTCTGTGTATTGTATCTACCTCACTTATTGAAGAACGCTTCACATTTTTAACAATTGTGAGCAATTCTTAACAATTGCTCACAGTCAGCAGTCGGTTGAAGCCACGGGGACAATATGCATATTGTCACCCAATGTTGATCGTGGATGCACATTCTTCCACCTTAGATATGGTTTTAGTATTTTTTTTAACAAAAACAAAAACAGAATGACAAAAATATTACTACTAAATCAGTAATGGGTGATCCTAAATGCCTCTTTCCACACCAATACTGATGCAACGTTAAAGGGAAGGGTGATTTCTGTGCTGGAGCCAGACCGTTTTTACCTCTCTTTGTCGATTCCTCTGTTGGAAAGTTTCGGGGGTAATATTTCCTCATTATTTCCCGTCATCCTCCACTGGAGACCGTGTTCCTCGAGAATATTCAATTTGACTTCCTCCAATATGCCAAATTTACTAGTTTATGGTGAAAAATGTCCCCTCTGTGATATTCACTTATTTTCTTCACTCTTTTGCTTTTGTTTTTGTCTTTGTCTCCATTTGAACTGGATTATATTATCAACATTTTTCCTACCTGTTAGAATAAGCTTTAATCGTTTTGTTTCTTATTTAACTATTATGTTTGAATAGTTTGAAATGCAATGTAGGTTAAAAATCCTAATGAGTCTTAAGATGTTTAATTGTCTTCGAAAGGACTCCGTTAGTTGTTTGTTATGAATATATATCATTTGTTCATGTACATTATTTATTGGTTTGTTGGGTTTATACTTTAGTTTATTTTCTATCTACTGTTACTCTGAGCTCGAGTTAAACCTATTTTTTGTTAACGCTTTGTTTTGAAAATATTACACACCAAGAATCATGACCGGCTGGATATTCTTTATTGAGCCCATTTTCTACCATGTGCCGATAATTATCATCCCCCAGCTGTAAGTGTTTCATGCTGCAGCTTGCCTTTTGATTTGCCAGACAGCCCCACCAATGGAGAGCTGCTATACTGTTACGGTTGTTTACAACATCCACCTCCCGGACTGCCATGCCCTCCACCGGCTAGCTAGGAAGCGGCACCGGCGCTATATAGTTCATCATTGTACTCCGCAGCGCAACAACGGTGCCTCCAGAAATGCTGGCTGCAATTCACTTTCAAGAGAGAAAAAGAGAGAGTGTGCACACACCCTGTAAAGACACGCTGTGGCATTTTTCGATTTCTCAGTGAGTGCACCAATCGGCCCTGATGGCTTGTTTCCGTGTATGATATCCCGTATTTTCATTTTCCTGGCTCACGGTACAGTGTGCCGCCACGGAACGTCACCTCTGCCGACGAGATGGACGAGGCCCTGTGAGTTCTGAGAGAAGTCTCATTATTATGGCCAATGTGTGAACAGCCTCTCTCTCTCTCTTTCTCTCTCTCGCCCTCACTAAGGCCAAGCATTTACAAGCTCTTTCTTATTCTTTGATTTTCCTGGGAGTGCCGAAGAATTTCCTCCGCTTGGGGATTGGGGGGGCGGGGGCCTGTTGTGCAAGGCTTGACACTTGTCACGCTTTTCTGATTGACTCCATCCCAGCCAGCTGGTCTGGAGTCTCTGACTCATGAATGGGTTTGCTGCTGCCCGCGTGAACTGTTTTTTGTCCTTTCTTTGGTATGACTTTGCATGTAGTGACGATGCAGCTCTTTGGTGTGTGGGTTTGCGTGCGCGTGTGTGTGTGTGTGTGTGTGTGTGTGTGTGCATATCGCAAGTCGTTCGGTTTGAGTCCCCCGTGCATCAGTGTGTGTTTGCCACCCCGTGGAAGACATGTCTTCCTACAGGACGAGCATGTTCCTGATTCGGTTTCTTCAGCACCACATTTATTTTCAGGGTTATGTTATTTCGAGAGTGAGAATGGCTGGGTGTCTAGCGGCTTGTCAGGGGCCCACAGTGAGAGCCTTTGTGAAGAAACACAACACAAATAGCAAACGGCGGTGGGGATGCGTAGCGTTTAGGATGTCTGGCTGTGAGGATCTGCGATACAGATGACTTGCACTTTCATTTCAACACGTACACATTGCATTTAAATATATAGTCACTCCTTGTGAAGTTATTTACGTTCTTGGTTATTTATTCTTGTCCTGCCTATCTGGTTCCCTGAGTCTCCTTGCTGAACCTTACATCTGACCTCTACTTGACACGGTTCGTCGGATTGTTGTGTTGGGAAAATGTTCAAAGCCCGGTGTTGACAGCCTAGCCCATGCCAACCCATGCTGCCTTTCACTCGCAGGAGACAAAGGCAGATGACTTTGTTTGATGTTGTGTATTTTGACGGTATGTCAGTGAGCTTTTTATTATTCAAAGGACAGGCGGCCGAGAACTGGGAATTCATAGTGGCCTATTTCCAGCTCTTTTCTGCTGCTGGGGCCGCTCTCGTCTGAGCATTGACGACAGAGCGGGATTGGATCTTCACATCGGGCCAAAGCAGGGAGAAGATAATCTATTTGCGCTGCCAAGATGGAGCCCAAGATTGTTATTTTTAGGGGAAAAGGTCACGCTCACCTTTTACACAGGACTTCAAGGGAAAAACACTGGCATTTGTACTAATCCTACTGACAACATCTCCCCTCCTCTACTTTATCTTCTTCCTCCTCCGTGCCAATCGAAACAAGTTTTACTCCTGGACCAATCAGAGTTGGTCTTTTGTTTCCCCAGGTTACAGAGGTCAGAAGGGCGAGCGGGGTCAGCTGGGTCTTGGCCTACCAGGAGAACCGGGGGCTACAGGCGCACCAGGTAAGCCCACTGAGATGGAACACGTAAGGGATGATGTGTATTATATTATCCCGCTTATTACACGGCTACTTGCCAAAACTTAAAAAAATTACTTCCGACGGTGTCTTTTTACAATTTATTTGTTACCATTCGTAGTGTTGATCAGCAGGTAAATAGTTTGCCAAAGACGTTGACTTCGCGAAGCAACCGAATACGCTGAGGTATGTTACCGGACTACCTGCGGAGTGATACGAAAGACCTGAATCAGAGGCAAAAAAATCCCCTTTCCTTGACAGCGGTGATTATATGCTTAGCAACGGTCAATTCTCAAAAAATAATTGACCGCCGGAAGTTCGGGAAGGCCCATGCAGGTGAACGGAGAATTCCACAGCATTGAGAAGAGCCGTGTTATACATCGAGTTATCACAATGCAACACAAAGGCTGGCTGTGACTAAGGTGTTCTTGAGCATCCCCCTACCTGCTAGACTGGATAGCCCCGCCCATTCTGCCGGCTATTTGAGTTCGCCCTGCAGAAGGGCAATACATTTCTTTCAATTTTCGATTTGCGTTTTTTTGCGGGAGCCAATCACTAAGCTGGCTTTTTCCCGTGGCACGGCATTGGCTGGTTTAACACAATGACGACAGGGAAGCGACGGCAAGCAGCCAATTGCGTACAGAGTCATTTGAATTAGTCCCGTTGATCACACCTCTTGTGCTGAAGAAAATGCCAGCAGCTTCTCCAGACCAACGTGCAATCTACGATTGAGCTTGGTCTGGTAGTAGCCAGGCTACCTACCTGATGACTGGAGACAAAACGTATTAAATCTGAATTCACTTTCTTCCAAATACACATTAAGATACAACAAGGTTGGTAGCGCGGGTTTGCGAGGGTGTCTGAGTTATCATGATGAATGAAATATAATAACACAGACTATAGTGGAAAGTGGAACTACTTCATTTAAAAGCACTTTCCCCGCTACACCACCGGTAGGCTTAAAGTGTTAAATCGGCGAGCTACCGCTTTAAGCACAGGTTAGTATGATCCCCGCCCCCGCCTCCCTGCCCAAATCATATTTCCTCTACAAAAGACGACTCAGTGTGTAATGCGTCCCCCTCTAATCCTGTGATCCCAGGCCCAGCGGGGGTCTCTTCCCCGGGCCTGCCTGGTACCCAGGGCCCCCACGGTCCCCCCGGGCGGTGTGAACCCGGGGACTGCCTCCCTCTGGCCTCCAGAAGCCGTCGTAACGGCTAAGCTGGTCGCCTGAAGACCGGGTCCCATGTCCGGTCTGAGCAGAAGACCTAGAACGGGGAACACCCCACCCCCCCCCCCACCCCCCATGTGGGAGGCGGAGCCACGCCCCCATAATGACATTTCACCGCGGCCGACGGCGGTTGCAATTTTTGTTTGTGTTTTTGTTTTTCGTTCCTTGTGTGTGTGCGCGTGTGTGTTAACCCTTGCAGCAATCGGAAATATTTCTGAATTTTTCATTTGATATGCTGTATTTTTTTAATGTTTTTATTTTTTATTTTCACAACCTCTGCTGCGATCTATAATGCATTCCATGTCGATTATCTCCGTGTCTCTTAACGCCCGTGAAACACGATTAGTTTTCTCCATCATGTTTTCTTCTGGCATTGCTATGCATACATCTGTCCATCAATCAACTCCATTGTGTTTATGTGTGTGTGTCACATATCTATCTGTTTGTGTGTGTGTGTCTGTGTGTGTGTGTGTGTGTGTGTGTGTGTGTGTGTGTGTGTGTGTATACATGTTTGTGTGTGCGTGTGTGTGTTTATGTGTCTATTCTCTGTGCATGTCCTATCTCCTCTCGTGCAAGCATAAACGGGCCAGCGAGATCGAGTTTAACGTGTGCATATTTTTTAATGCGTAGGTGTGAAACACTTGTAAGAATCTATATGCAAACCAAAATGCGGGATATCATAACGATAGGAGAGTTAATAGCTATTTTAAGTGGTAGACAATAACAAGTTTAATGTTGCATGTATGCCCATTATAATACTAATAGAGCTTGGGTGACAATTTATTTTTCCTCTTTCAAAAACTGCCAGAAAGAATCGTTTGGTATCTGAAAGATCAAATGGCCTTCCGCTGCAACATCTAAACTACATCACTGCTTAACCGTTGCTATACATCCAAACAGCTCAACGCCAAAGCAACAACAACAGCTGCAGTTGTGCCAGCGTTGCAGATGAGCAGAATGTAACGTGTCTAATGCAGTGTGCGTGCTATAGAAGTGATGGAATATCATTCTCACACACTTGTGAGCCCGTCTCTGAATAAGCCTTGGGCAGTGGAATAAGTGTTCCTTTAACTCTCCTGCTTCATGGGCCGAATAATGGGACCTGAAGATATAATTGCAAAAGCAAGTCGTCTTTGTAATGATTCATTTAAGCTCTTTTGGTTGTATGTTATCCTGTGTAGATGACGTATGAGGTTATTTCAGAAGCTGACGTACACTGACTGTTGTTTACATAGTGTTTTGCTGTAATTCCTCCATTGTTTGTAACTATGTTCATGTTCCTCGATGTTCCTCCAATGCCACATTACTTACTGCACTCGGTACGGTACTGCTGGGTTCCATCTCAGCAGTTTATTCTTTAGTCTTCTCAAATCTACTTGAACAGTTGCTGTTTTATTTATTTATATCACTGCTCCCAGTACATCAGGCACTGGCGCCCGGTTTTCCACTTGTTGTACTTGAGTTAAATGTGAACGCGTGTCGTCTCCAGACTGGATTTTTTTAATGTTTTATTAACGCTTCACATCCACATCTAATCAAGAGTTGAGTGTGTGGAGGCGTTGATGGCGATATGTGCTGTAGAAATTCTAAGTTACAACACATTTTACCTAAGAATAGCAGTACACTGGTAATCACATTTGTTTTAAAACTCTGGGAAATAATAAGAGAATAGTTTGCAAAGTCTGTCGTGATTTCCATGAACTTGAGATGCCTGCTTCTAGTTTCCCTTCTGTCCATTCATACACGGTTGGAAGTGGCTATATAGACCAGAGCATCAATTTATGTTCAGATTTGAGCCCTTAAAGCATTTTAGATGAGCTTTACCATTGTGTTTTCAGGTTTAGATTTTTGACCTTTTCTTTTTTTATTTATCTGTGGGATTTCGTCTCTGCCATGATTAATATTGAAAGGTTTCTTGAAAACCTTTGATTTATAGGGATTTTCTTTCTGAGAACACAAAATCGAAGACAATTTAATTGTAATGTACTTATACACAAATAACGTATGCTTCTTTGCTTTTGAACGTGGTGTATGAAAAAGTGCAGGCGAGGGTAAGGCTGTCAATGCTCTCATTAGGCAGAAAAAAAAAATACCACCGCGGACATATTCTGTGATGCGAAAGAGCCCCCTGCTGGAAGTAATTATTTATGCACCCAATATGGTATACTTTCAATTATGTTGAACATAAACTTACAGAGATGTTCTCAATATTTGATCTGAACCAGCACTTTGGAATTGTATACTGCAGGGGAATAAATGAGCTCATACATATAATTTATTTGGAATCTATGTAGTATTGGCATTTGTCCTTTTGTGTCTTAATTCTGCAACATACAGGAATGACAGCAAAAGACTGCCTTCTTAAATAGCAACGTTGTCTTCATGGCTGTCTTCACCACCCTAATTGATTTATTTTGAAAGCAGAAGCTAAACGGGGCATTTAGACATAAACTAGTCCCATATGGTAGTTACGTATATATATATATATATATATATATATATATATATATATATATATATATATCCATTGAAAAAATAAACATGTGTCATGCGTGTGATGCTGTGATTCTAGCATTGTTACCCTATCATTTGGCCTGAAGTAAGCTCAATGTAAGTTATTGGTTTCTGAGCATGCTTCCACGGTAGATCAGTAATGCCAGTGATGAGTCTGATGATTTTGTTATTGACTGATTTGCCAGGTGTCATTTCACAAAGCATTTTCACAAAACTAACCGTGTGTGTGTGTGTGATGAAATGTTGAATTCTTTGTGTTGCTAAGTATCTACCTCAATCTTTAGTTACCACATGCCTAGATAATAGGCCTTTAGCGCAGAGGGGTAATAGAAGAGGTGAACACAGGTGTATCTCACAATGTTATGTTAATGAAGGGCACTGGCATGCCAACAGACCTGTAATTTACTTAATGAGCTACACCTGTTTTCCCCCCAACCGAAGCACCTTTGTTATAAAGGCTTGTTGTTTTCAAAGTCATCAAGCCCTCCATGAACCAACTTTGTGTTTGAAAATGTGTACTTTAACTGATTCATGATTTCGTCTTCATAATATAATCAGTGAACTGTTGTCATTGAACCTGGAATAGGGTGCTTTCTCTTTTGTAGATTATGAGCCAAATATGTTGGTTCATTTACTATTTTTGTTACAAAGTATTTGGTTATTTTTACAATTCCGTACAGGTCTTCATTTAGCATCCGCCTTACATCAGTGTGATAAATATTGTTCTGTCCTTCATTATCGGTTTATGCGTTCTTTTTGCACCACCAGTAAGGCTGGGGGGTTTCTATGCGGGGATGTTTTCTAACCTTGTATAGGTAACAATTTTCTTCATTTTATGTTGCTTACTATTTCTTTGCATGATCAATTGCTTCCAAGTTTTTACACAAACTGTTTAAATGTTAACATTATATTTTAAGTTAATAAATTATTTTAAGAAATTAACGCGTGTCTGGTATCAAGTGCCATACTTCCTGTTGTAAAACACTGGGGAAATCGATAATGTACACAATACATAGATTTGACGACCAATGGATATATTTAAGGAATCCAGCTTGACTTCAATAAGCCTTGTCATTTTGGCTTTATTTCATGAGTATAAAACACAATTTACAACTCACTTTAATATTGCTTTGCATTTCGTCTTTTTTTACAAGGTATCCCTCCATCTCGATAATAGATTGATAAATTAATCTTTAAAATGTTGCAAAGGAGGTCCTGGATTGAAACAATACTTAAAACTGAAGCAAGTCACCATAAATGCATCAACACTGCTGCATCCCCTTCTGTACAATCAGACGAAATATATCACTACGTTGAAATGCAGGTGAGAGAAAATAAACCAGCACGACTGAAAAGATTTCCAGCTCACAATTATTAGTTAGTCACTGGGGCATGATGAAAACCACCATTACACCAGTTTTATTTGGAAGCCTGCAGGGTTCAAATTAAATCGTTTTTTCCATCACCTACTGTTTAACATGTTTAAGACTTCAGCAGGTTTTATCTTTGGTCCATGATACAAAATATTGGATAAGGCACACGTGTGATGAACAAAGTTCTATTTCTGATTTACTGTGTATTGCATAGCTTGTTTGTGGGAAAAAAATGAATAACAATTTTTAAAAAACACATAAATAGAACAGGACAAATGGAACACGACGCAGAACTGGGAGTAAAACCAAACCGCACAAACACATTACATGTTACATGTGTCTGGCCAGAACGGGAGCACCCATGTATGAAACCCATTTTAAAAGCACCCGTTGTATTCTGTAGCCAAGCTGAGCGGTACTGTTGACCTTTGGCCCTCTGCAGGGGACAATCCTTTCGGCGGGGGTAAGGCTAGCACAAAAACAAAACAAAGAAGACATGGTGACGAAGCTACTGGTTAATGGGGGTGAGGAGGAACTCCCCTGGGAGAGTGCTGTGTGCTCCGGAGATCAGTCTCTCTGTTGTTGCTATTGTTGTTGTTGTCGTCGTCGTCGTCTTGGTTTGTCGATGCGTTCCTCTTCTGTGACCGAGTGTGCGTTTCCTCCCAGAGTGTTCTCTCAGTTGTCCCCGGGGCCCTTGATGTTTGAGTCCAGCGCCTGGAGTCCGGCCTGGAGGTTGCAGGAGGAGGGGTCGCAGTAGCCGTTGTGGCCGGCGGAACCAGGGGGCCCGGGAACGCCCTGCTGTCCGTGTGACCCGGGGGGGCCCCTCTCCCCGTCCCGTCCGTCCGTCCCGTACCCGGGCTTCCCGGGCTCGCCTGAAAAAAAAGCGGTGTGAGGGGGAAGTCGCGTGAGACGATGGACTCTGACGGGGGGGTGTGTGTGTGTTGTGAGACGTACGCCTGAGCCATCCTGTGTTGCCTAGCTACGAGAGAGGCTAAGTTCGAAGCATGGGCTACAGGCGGGCGCGTATCGCTGAGCCCCTGCTTTTCTTTTGCCTCTCAACTCAAGAGTCATGTTAAGTTTACCTGTGTTTACCTGAATGAAAATTAAAGCATTCGATCTTTCTATCTTCTATCCGTCTTAAAATGGAAGCCGTGCGTACGCCCGGGCTGGGTGAAGTCGATGCGAGTGTAAGTACTGAACACCCTGCCTTGTGGATCACCAGTATCCACGAGGCTTTGAGTTTTTGACGGCTTTTCTTTGGTTCGTTTTGATGCTCTCTTTCTACGCCTCTTCTTCTGCACTTTCCAAAGGAACTCCACCGATGAACACGCCCAGACTGTCCCAGCTTGGGTAGACGGTGAGGATGGGAGTACTGGGAGCACTGACCGGGTAGACTTCGAGGCTCAGTCGGTCCCAGTGTGTGTATGTGAGGATGAGAGTACTCACCGGGTAGACCTGGAGGTCCCGGTTGACCTTTGGCCCCTCGCAGAGTGGGGCCCCTGCTTCCTCGGTCGCCCGATTCCCCTGCAGGACACAGCGTTAGAATTTATTTATTGTAAACATTACTTATTCTTTACATTTCACCTAATTTTATACTTTTGTAACGTGGCTCAGAGACAAACGCAATTTCGACTTCTCTATTTTTCTTGCACATGTTTGTTAATCGACAATAGTGTTGACTTCGATTTTTGACACACACATACATATGTAAAGCCATGCGTGAACACACACACACCCTCGCACACGCATAAATCAACAAATGCATGCACACACACACACACACACACGTACACACAAACACACATTCCTTTATTATTACATGAAGTAACAGCACGCTTGGCACCATGAAAGATCACACACGCACACACACACAGACACACACACACACTCACACACGTACACACACGTACACACACACGTACACACACACGTACACACACACGTACACACACACACGCACACACACACACACACACACACACACACACACACACACACACACACACACACACACACACACACACACACACACACACGCACACATCAGATAAAGGAATCCCTGTAACAAGGGACAGGTAACCTTTGGGCCCCTTGGCTCCGAGCATCCCGAGGGGTCCTTTGAGGCCCGGCAGGCCTCTGGAGCCCGCCTGGCCAGGGAAGCCGTTGTCCCCCTGCGCCCCCTGAACACCGGGGGGTCCTGGTCTACCCGGAAGGCCGGCCATGCCAGACTCCGGCCTCCTCAGGCTAGCAGCTAACTGGGCCAGCTGTTCTGTTGGGGGGCGCAAAACAAAAGCAGGAAAAAAACGGGTCAACATACACAATATCATACCGGTTAAACCTAAAGTCCATACTGGAGGCTTTAATGGGAATCGCCTCCACCACTGCTACTACTGGTTCCACTGCGTTGAATAACTGTTGACTGTTGATGCGATGACATTGCTTCAATACGAATGAGGATACCCATAATGCCTTTCTGTTCCCCCTGGTGATACAGCTGCTGATGTTGTTGCAACCTCATTGATACACTGCACTGCCCTGAGTCCAAAACGACTCCATGCTTGACTCAAATCCTTTTCGTGCATCAATGATGTGATTCGTAAGGGCTCGTGTTGTTTCACACCTTGATGGAACTCGAGGAACACATTGCAGACTTTAAGTCGAAGACTGAGGCGTATGAGACATTGCTGGTGAGTCAGACAATTCAACTTTTTTTCTAGCGCCAGTCAGATCCTGTGTTAGTGTTTCAGTGTGTCTGTGCGCGTGTGTGCGCGTGCTCGTGTGTCAGTATTCTGAATAGCCCTCTGGCGAGTTCTACTGTCTATACTCCCCATCAGTGAGTTGGGAGCCTTCAGATCCCGAATAAAGAGACGGAGAAATAGAGGGAGCACTGGGGAGAGGGGGGGTGGAGAGGGGGGGGGGGGGGGTGTAGCGGGGGCGAACAGGTCATGAAGTCCTCCTGAAGTCTTGCGTGACTTCAGCCTCCAATTCACATTCAGCAATTTGAATGAAGAAAATAGTCCTTCATTTGAGTCCCCCCGGCGACACGCAAGACGTGCACCGAGCGATAAAGGGAAATTACATGAGTCCTAGGAGCGTCGGGGCGGTCTTTGCAGGATGGTATTTTGCACTGAAGATTTCCGCTCTGGGCTCCCTGATAAAAATGCGTAGTGGTGGCTGCTTGGCTGGCAGACTTTCTCCTTTTTTTTTTGGTTTCTTTTTCTTTTTTTCCTATTGAACATTTCTTATCCCAGCGGTCTCTGCTCAGAGCGGAGAAGTGCAGGTCTGCTGGAGGTGAAATTAATTTTTCAGCACATGGGGGTGAGGGAGGGAGGGAGGGGAGGGGAGGGAGGGAGGGAGGGGGGTTGGCGGGGGTATAAAAAAGTCATGAGCTTAGGTGATGAGTTGTGGAGAAGCAAGGAACGGGGAGGAGATGAGAGGGGAGGAGAGAGGAGGCGCAGGAAAGGAAGGAACACAGAAAGACCCCCCTCGGTGGAACATCTCTGAACTCGCCGGGATTTAAAATCCACAACAACTAAATAAATCCAGGGTCTTCCTTCCTTCATTCATCATACAAACACCGTTTGAAGCATGTTTCGAGCCCTTGTGTTTGGGATGTCGGCTGATCTTTTAATCAGACCCAGCAAGGCGGTGGGATTCCGGGGGCCCGCGGTGAGCATCGGGGGGGGATTGTGTAATCCCGGGACTGATTAAAAGGCACGGGATGAGGGACAAGCCAGGGATGAATGGAGGTCTTACCTTGCATGACTCGCATGCAAACCTGCCGGATATGCGTGTCGCTGGGCTGTTTCCCCTGTGTGGGACACAAGAAACAGAACCAAAAGCATGAGTTTGCATAGAATCTCGTACTGCATGTGTACGCTATGTACTAATAGCTTAGAAGGCTACTTATGATTTATGAATCCTTATGTGTTTATGCATGCATCCGTTGAAAGCATTTATCCTCCTTGTGTCTGAAAGAGACCAACTTTAAAAAAGTCAAGTAAAGGGCGATTGAATATATTTGCCTTTTTTTCTTTTTGTAATTCAACATAATTAAGAGCTAGGTCTTTTTTTGGTTCTCCCTTAAAATAAGAATAAAGATACATTTTTCAGGCTCCAAAGTTTCGTCGTACTCAGTCCTTGTCTTGTCCCCCCCCCCTATGTCTGTGCCTTCATCTAATATTCATCACGACCCCATTCCTCTAAACGCCCGCTGCTCGTTAACCCGACGCGAGCCGTACCGCTGGACCCTGTGTGCCGCGGACGCCGGGCAGGCCCCTGTTCCCCTGCACACCCCGGGGCCCGGGGCTCCCCTCGGGGCCCTCGACGCCAGGCTGGCCCCGGCTCCCCTCGGGCCCTCGGTTGCCTGGCTCCCCGGGGCGACCGACCTACAAAGCACCAGAACGGAGAGGAGCAGTGATCACACACGACAGTCAACCCGAAATTCATTTCCTGCAGCGAATAATAATCCCTGGTAATGGGAGGTGCGCGTGCGTGTTAGGTTTCGTATGTTCAATCTTACGTCTCCCTTGGCTCCCAAGTCACCGGCGTCACCCTGGAAGAAGGATTGCGAAAGAAAAACCCCATCAGTGAGAAGTGGGAGTAAAGTGATCCACAACGCGGACCTTTGATATTGCATCTGATAGTGACGCTTTTTTTTTTTTTTTTTTTGAATGTGAATGTTTTGTACGTTGATGCATCAACTCACGCCATCGCCTTTGTCTCCTGGGTTTCCCTCTGCTCCTTGTGTACCCTTCGAACAAAAAAAATGATCTTTCATTTTCAGCAATCAAACGCAATCTCTGCGCTGTATTTCCATTACTGCTGCTTTGCTGTTTGCGACGATTCATCATTGTTTGGCGGTTGAATTCCTCATACCTGTTCGCCCTTCGGTCCTGCCTCACCAGAATCTCCCTGGAACAGTCAAAAGAAACATTTGATATTGTATTATCAACAGTAACTTGTGAGAGAACTACAAGGGATGCAAGACACTTCTTAAGATTAGAAGCACTAGAGGGAGCCGAGAATCGGGTTCTTTAATGCGAGGCCTTAATGACTTCTGTATCGTCTTGATGGAGAATATTGGATCTGCGGTCTCTGGTACATTGCACAGCACCAACATACTCTAGGTCTGTCCAGGGCTGGCTTGGGAGTGCAGTGCACTGGCTTAGCTGCGCAGCTATCTACAGATCCAAAGATAACTTGCGAGTCTGCAGTGTGTATGTGTGTGTGGGAGTCTGCAGTTTTTGTATGTGTGTGTGTGTGTGTGTGTGTGTTTGAGTCTGCCGTGTGTGTGTGTGTGTGTGCGTGCGTGCGTGTGTGTGTGTGCGGTGTGTGTGTGTGTGTGTGTGAGCCCGCAGTGCATGTGTGTGTGTGTGTGTGTATGTAAGTGTATGAGTGCAGTGTGTGTGTGAATGTGTGAGTGTATGTGTCAGCGTGTGTGTGTGTGTGTGTGTGTGTGCGTGCAGTGTGTGTGTGTGCGTACGTGAGTGCATGTGCTTGGTTGTGTGTGAGAGCCTGGAGTGTGTGTGTGTGTGTGTTATTATTACCCGCTCTCCCTTGACTCCGGGCAGGCCTGGAGGTCCAGGTATTCCGGACAGCCCAAGGTCGCCTTTAGGTCCCTGCAAGATAGCAGCACAGCCCCCCCCGCAAGGAGTGCGTGTGAGACCACCACATCAGAGCCGGACTGTAAACCTATCAAGTCACCTTGCGTTTTTTACACAAGAAATGATCGCTCATCGTTTTTTTCCTTTTTCACGAGCAACGAGAATGTCACCTTGAGGAGAATACGAGAATAAACGGGGATATTCTATGAATTAAATATATACAATTGTCGGGATGCGACAGGGAGGGAAGAAAACAGAGCGTAATTCACGGGTGAGTGCACGCAGGGAGCTGTAAGCGAGTAGTGCAGGCACAACGCAGGCATGACATTATCCTCGGCCCTGTCTGCTGCAGCGCTATAGGGGGCCCGGGTTCTGATCGTGTCCTGTGGACCCCTACCCGGAGCGCACCTTTGATCAGCGGCTGTCTGCCTGCGGAATGCCAGGAGAACAGAGAGCCCTTTCAGTCGGGGTGGCTCACCGGGCCTGGGAGTCTCCTCTTACTGTGAAAATAGGGCCCCGGCGAGATCCCCCCTCCGGGCCGGTTCTGTGAGACATTCCAGTGGAACCGCGGCCAACCGACCCTCGTCTGTTTTCCCCCTGAATCCCCCTTGTTCTCCGTACATTCTTCTCTGGTTTTGTGTTCTTTTGTGGGTGTTTGTTTGTGAACCGACATAAATACCACGGCTAATTATTCGCAGCGTTGTACCGTGCACGGTGGAAAATCCGTCGCCGTGCGTCTGTGGGTAAGAGACCCACTCTAAAAGCCCGACCCGTTCATTAAAAATGATCCAGTCAAGTCATGTGAAAGGGCGATTGGTTATTTTTGGATGCCTTTTGTGTTCTCAACGTAATTAGCAGCCAAGCGTTTCGCCTCTCCACCATTAGTTAGAAAACGGTTCGTTCATTGGAAAACGTTTAAATCTTCCACTGAAAAGCGATATACTATACTCTCAAATATCTACGGCGAACAATGAAAGCTGGGAATAGAATCAAATGATTTTTCATGCGGTAGCACCAACACCAACACAACAGTTAAGGTTGCTGCTCACCCTTCCACCTGGCTTTCCTGCCGGTCCAAGGGGGCCATGCTCCCCGATTTCTCCCTGCAGGAATCCAGAAAAAACAACTCAATACACACAATAGAAAACAATGAACCAATAGCAACAATTGGAACACATTTGTTGAAAGAAAGAGAGACTTACGGATGATCCGATTGGCCCAACTGGTCCCACTTCTCCTGACACTCCTTGCTCTCCCTGTGGTGGGACAATGAGAATCAGCGAGTGACCCAGTATTATTTAGAAAGGGGGTACCACAAGCCCTCATCTGACGGTTTTTGGGAGTGTTGGCACACTTACTGCTTTGCCCGTGGAACCCATTGTTCCTAGGAAGCCCTGTTTGCCAGAGTCTCCCTGGAAAGAAGAAAACAAAACAATGGTGGCCATTTTGAACACTTCACTGGGCACGGTACAAAGGTAGCGTGCAGCACCATTTAAATATTCTTAAAACAGAAAGGGCTGACAAACCTTTGGTCCACCTAATCCCTTTGGTCCGGGTACACCAGGTAAACCCTACAAACACAAACAGCACAAAGGAAAGTTTGATCTACATAAAGAAAACAATGATAGATTGCGCCCTCAGCATAAAACAAATAAACAGTTTCAGTTCTAGTCTGTGATCGTAAGTTCCATTGAAGTTCCGTTTGTGTCGTGGTTTTTAATAGCGCGGCCAAATTCTATCGGCACCACCTTATCATCAGAGCCCTGGGTAAGGCTCCGGTAGAAACAGCTCAAAGGCTGGTTCATCTTTTCATCCACAAAAGCGTCACGTTGACAGTCTTTTCTGTGGTCGAATCACATCAGTACCGGTGAGACTGGAAAATCAATGAAGGCCCTGCCAAGGTCAGCTGGGCCATATCTGCTCATTGATTCGCTAATGTGATGTTTATCAGATCAATGATTGGTCAGACAGGACTGCTTCACACTTCTTTTGTTGTGCTCCAGAAGTAAGTTATCGCGAGCAGCACTGTGCACATAATAATATCTAATTTCAAACGTGAGCGCTGAAATGTAGTGTTAATCTCAATCTGCCAAAGTTAACGTTGTTATAATTTAATTATCCTCGAAACTGCGATATTATAAATCCTAATATTTAGTGCTTTACCAAGAGGCGTCCAATCACTGAGAGTATCAAATAGCTCGAGGTCAAAGGTCATACTTACAGGAAGTCCCTGAAGTCCAACCTCCCCAGGTACTCCAGCCTTTCCAACACCTCCCTACAGACGAACAGATAATAATACATAACCAGAGCAATCATATTTTCATCAAATATATAAAAAAATTGAATATTGATTGTTTTCATGACAGAGATTGAAACACAACTTACTTTTCCTCCCGGCATTCCAGGAATTCCCTCCCGCCCATCCACGCCCGGTAGGCCCTGATTATCAACAGGACAAACTAAATTAAGTATCTTGCGACAATAACACAGAGAACAGAAAGCAAAAGAGAATAATTGCCTGCGAATAGGACACTTACACCCTCTCCCTTCGGGCCTGGAAGACCTGTGATTCCTCTCGGCCCTAGTACACCCTGAAAGAGACTTTGGACCCATTAAACAATTCCAACGGACACAACGGTACATTCTTCGACTGACTTCAGTTGCCAAGACGTCAAAAATGAAACGGCTTCTCGGGTTCTTGATTAAAAAGGAATAATGACCCCTGATAATAATAACATGCAAACGACAGTCACACATAAACAGGATGTTTCACTGTTTGCGTTTGCGCGGGTTGACACTCACCGTCTCTCCTTTAGGCCCGACCTCCCCCAAAGGTCCCCTCTGGCCTCCATCCCCCTGAAACAACACAGCGAGCAGTTACACCACACTCCCTGGGAACAAACCAGACCGAGGCAAACCATTACATCATTCGGGGGGGCGGGGGGGGGGGGGGGGACTCACCATAGCACCCGCAACACCCAGGGGACCGGGTTCTCCATCGTGTCCCCGGAAGCCCTGCCCGGGAAAGTGGGTGGATTAGCCTCATTATCGGTCTTAATTAGAAGGGTAAATGATTGCACACAGCCTTCCATTGCATAAATCGTCACAAATGTACTTAAAACGGGGGGTGGCGGTGCACTGGGAGGGGGGACAGAGGAACGCTTACCCTGTCTCCCTTGGGGCCCATCATACCCGTGGCTCCTCTGTGTCCCTGCGGGCCCTGGATTCACAACAACAACAACAACAACAGCATGGAGGACTTTTCTACTGTTTAGTCGTTTAGCAGGCGCTCCTATCCAAAGCCGCTTACTGTACAATACATCGCATGAAGGAGGAGGAGAATGCGGCACAAGAAGGGGGATGAGAGGGGGAATATGGGACTAAGCAGGGGTCCAACTGGGTGCGGCCATCTTGGAGAAGGACATTCATTTGCGTTATTTTCCGGAGCAGGAGATGTGCTTACTGTTGGGCCTTGGGTCCCGACCTCGCCCAGGCTTCCCTGTTCTCCCTCCTCGCCCTGAAACCCACACCACATCATCAAGATCAGCACGGAGACGATCACTAGAACATCGGCACACTGGATGATGTCATCGACTCGTCCCGTTTCCGACCAATGAGCTTCCTTCAAGAGAACATTTGAGGGTTTGAGATGGTGCTGACAGTTGACATAGATGTTCCGATGTTAAATTACGTATTCTAATTCAATTCTATGTGAATAGCTTTCTTCCATACTTATATGTGTATGGTTAGAGGGACAAGTACACACTTTATGTAACAGTCACAATCATTCTGCGGTATGAATATCTGATCATTTCTACTAACTAAGTGTGTCGTTGTATGAACTATTAATCCGGGTATTTTGTGTTTGTTGATAGCCCCTCTGAGGTTATGACAGTGCACCTCACCTGTCACAGAGGCGGTGCTCTCCGTCCCCCTTTCGACAGCTGACTAATACCCCGTTGTAGTGCTTCACGGATGCTCAAATGTCATTCATCAAGCAATAAATCTTCGATATTACCGAACAACGCTCGTGCCAGCCAGCATTTGTCTCAATCCCGCCACCGTGAGAGAGAACACAACCCGAGGTCATTTGTGAACGGAACGAGGGAGGGGAAAAGGCGCCAAGACGGTTCTTTCCAGGGCGTTGCCATCCTTCTCCCAGATCATGATACCCAGAGACGTGGGGCAGAAGACCGACGGTAAATCAGGAGGGGACAGGAGGTGATACGAGGAGATAGGGCCTCGGGAGCTCATTACCATTTATATGGTGAATGGATACGTTACACATTGTCTGTGTGAAGATGGCGTTTTCTGTGTATAAATCATGTTCCCATTCGATGGTTGCCGCCACTGAAGGATCACCCGGAGAATATGTATAACTCGAAAAGGCACTCGCCGTGGGAACTTATCGTTAAATCGAGGCTGTGATTATATATGAACGCCATGTGTTAGCCGACGCGAAATGTTGGTTTCTGCACGCAGCGGTTACTGAGGCATTTCAAAGGATTGATTCCAGGATGAGATTCATCCGTCTGCTGAACAGGTTCTAATGGAAACAGGCAAGGCGGCTGCTGATTGAGTGTCGCCAGGCTGGACCTGACGAGGCCTAAGCCCCTCCCTCTAGAGTCACCCTGGCCTTCTTACCTTGTGCCCTTGTTTACCAGGCTCTCCTCCATCTCCCTTCACTCCTTTGTGGCCCTATGAGTATTAAGAGAGAAGATATTAGTAGTTCACCGGCACAAATGCACCGAACACACAAACAGCATAACAGTTGAACTGTGTTCAACCGTTTGAATCAGGCTATGTATTTTAATTTGTGTTTCGCGCTGTACCTTCATTCCAGGGAGCCCGGGATGTCCCGAGGTACCGGACGGACAGGCGTTGGGGCACTAAACGACAAAGGAAACCCGTTGCAAACTATTTCTCGTCTCACAATTCAGGTGCATTAAAAAAGTATGGAAATGGATCCGAAAGCCAGCTCTTACCATCTCAGTGCTTCCAAGTGCGCCAGAGGCACCCTTTAAAATAATGAACAGGAAACACACAGTTAGACCCACGGCCGCTGATAATGATTAACTCACGTCGGCATCTTTGATTATCTCTATGAAGCTCCGCCACACCACGCTCAGAGATCTCAGACCACAAACTAAATAAACCATCATAAATACGTGGCCTGTCAAGCCCTTTGGGACTGTAATGGTGATTAAGGGCTATACAAATCAAATTGAATTGAACTAAAGCTGTAGTGTTTTATATCACAGCCTCCACCCTCGTACAGGTTTGAGGGGACAGGAGGATGACTTACCCGGGGTCCGACGGCTCCGCGAGGTCCCCCAGGACCCCTCACACCGATGTCTCCCTGTGGGTCAGTGAGAGATCAGATGAGGAGACACGACTCAAACACACACACACACACACACACACACACACACACACACACACACACACACACACACACACACACACACACACACACACACACACACACACACACACACACACACACACACACACTCAAACACAAACAGGGAGAATGCATTCAGCCATTTCATCCCATGATCCACTTTGGGATTTGGGTGAATTATTAAATTATGCAGTATCATAAAATATTCCAAAAATATAAGTCTATAGTCCCCGAAAGACATAAATAAAAATGTTTTATTCTATGGAAGATTACTTTCAGAAGCAGGATTTCTGAGGCAGGGTAACAGTGGACCCCTTTTAAATAGCATTACATAACATAACATTAGATATATTAGGATCTGGTCCCAAGCGACTTACAATAAGTTCATTCAACCAACGATGCAAAATGCACTATCTTGAGTTTATATTCTGCTCTGTGCTAACCATAGTTATTTCTCACCTGCCAAGCATCAACCCTGTTTCTCATGTATTGTTTTTCATTTATTTTACCGTACTTTCTGCTGCGACACCCAAATCAATCCCATCTGGGATTAAGGAAGTCCTGTCTCGTTTCATTTTGTATTATTTATATAATCATGACTAATTTGTGTATTTTTAATGGGTCTCCCGTTGACCCAGGAACTAGATTCCGAGGGGGCAGCCGAAGTCCCTCCCTGACTGCGTGTGGGTACTCACGTGTGGACCCGCTCTCCCAAGTTCACCCAGAAGTCCTCCAGGCCCCGGAGGCCCCTGATCAAAGACAGACAAAAATCACTGGCGTGTTCATCATCCATTAGGGCTCTGGCATCACTATGCCGACGAGCATCTGTCGTAGCAGAGAGAGCGTTCCATGATTGTGACTAACACCACAAGACAAATGAGATGACTTACTGGAACTCCGTCTGGTCCCACACCCTGAGGACAGAGAGAATTGCAATCAAGTCATCGGAAAGTGCAAGAGATACGGGTTCAATCTGTTTGTGATGGATGCCCAGAGAGGGAGGGAGTGGGTTTAAACTCACAGCAGAGCCACGCGGTCCTGCCCGGCCAGGTTCCCCCTGGAGATCAAAGAATACAACATATCATCGCATCGTCGGCAATACCCAAGGAGCCAGCAGCTAAAGTCGCTAAACTAAATGCAGACAAAGCCTTGAAAAAAGCCATAGGAACTTACATTTCTGATATCGACTTTTATTTGGCATATCTTTTGGGTATTCTTTTGATGGTTCTACATCTAATGCATCCACATACTACTTTATAATTGCTCCTGGTCTCTGTTGAGATGAAAACACTGAGGCTAAAACCCAGCCGCTCAGGGTCTGGGGGGCGGGACTGATTTAGCATTCCTCTGGCAGGTCCCATGACTGAGCAGCTTGGGCACTCTTGACCTAGCAATGTGTATCTTTAATGAGGACCAATGGCTGGGCTCCGTTCCCCACAGAGCTCACTGGCAACCACTTGGCGGATTAGGTCTCATTTGTCATAAGGCATTGCTTCACGCATGGTAATTCCTGCCGTAGCGCCCTGCGGTATGGTGCGCTGGGCGCCGGTGGGCGAACCAGTCCAGGGGAAGAGGAGGAGGAGGAGAAAAGGGCCTCATTAGTCACTCACTTTGGGTCCGGTGAGACCGTCCAGGCCGGCATCTCCGATGGGCCCGGTCAGACCCTGCAGAGGAGGGAACATTACGCCTTACTAATACATCATCACAAACACTCACCCTACCCCCTCCCACCCCTTCCAAATGGGTGAAAGAGGAAACGCAAAGGGGATTGCGGTGATCTCACACCTTTTTCTGTTCAAGCTTAAAAATGTCCCCCCAAACTCCTCCTGACAATATATATTATGTGCTACTATAGTTCTGAAGTATTTCTAATTTTTCTGGTAACAGATGTCCTACTAGAGGGAGGAGTTACACTATTAATAACCTTCACCACTACACCCCTCCCCCTCTTCCAGCACGGTGATAAACGACCCGCGTGCCGGCTCGGTCCAATGGCTCATCTCAAGACATCGAACACCAGTGAGATAAACCTAGATACAGTACATACACTGTAGGGGGAATACAGCAGAGCGGGCTATGGTTCTGTGGGCCTGTTGTTGGGGGAGTTTCAGTGAAGGGCCACATTCCTCCCCGGCTCTCCTCAAACAAACCCAGTGACAGGTACCATTCCACACTGTTCTGAGGATTCTCAACACTAGGCTCCAACAGACCATCAATACGGCCCTTGTGCTGTGGGAACTTGCAGTGTACATGTGAATATTCGTATCATGTTATTTAACGGATAAAAACGGATGCCCGCTTATAAGTTTAATAATGTACGGATAACAAAGTTTAACAAAAAAGGTTAATCACTCTAGAAATGTAAAATCGACTTGTGTGAATGTATTGATTAACTCAAAGCACTCAATAATTTATTTGTTTGTTGTTCAGCCACAATATTTTGTCTGGCTGTTTTCTTAACCATTCCGTTCAAAAGCAAAAGCGAATAAGGCCTGAGTTCCTGGTTAAAAGAAAATGTGTCTTCCTCCCCTTTAAAGAATTCCCTGCATTCAGTTTTCTTGCAAACTTCAAACCGTAGATGTGTTAAAGTGGAAATTTGATTGATCATGATGTATTGCACATGATTGACATGTGAGAGCATGTTAGGCAAAAACACCCCTTGGATTGGTTCATCCTCGATCTAGACCTAATTAACAACACTACAGCTATTTAAAACCACACACCCGTCAAAATTAAAATGGATGTATTTTACAAACACCAACAACAACAACACACTCACGTCGTCCCCAGGTTCACCCGGTAGCCCCGCTGAGCCAGGTTTACCTGCATCGCCATCTGCTCCCTGAATACACAAGAGGACACCATCACAGTCCCCCCAAGTCAATCCATCAAACGCTGCTCACAATGCAAGAGAAAACAATCAGTATGTTCTTAATGATGCGTTTATAGTTACAGAGGGTCCGTCGTCGCCGTCTGGACCTCTCGCCCCCTGTAACGTCAAAGTGAGACTCAATGATTTTGGACATAACTCATTTCAATAATTTTTCAAGAATGATTATTGCAGCTTTGTCACAAAGATCAAATCTGCTCCTTGAGAGGACTTACGTCCACGCCATCAATTCCTGGTACACCAGCAGGCCCGGGGGGGCCAACGGCTCCCTTTTCCCTCTAAAATGAACATCAAATAATTACTCTCAATGTCGGTTTGAACTCGACTCAAAGGATCACACAGTTTAAATTTCACATTATCCTGCTTGGTGTTCTTGTGCTGACATCTGACAGTAATAAAAATGGAAGAATGAACAGGTGCGCTGGCTTAAAACCGCGGCTACTGAAGCATTTGATCGGTTTCAGCAGTAAAGGTGTCTGGGGGGGTTGATTTCACAACATCAAAAGCAATATAAAGCATTACAGGAGGTAAAGGAAACCTATAAAAGGATTTCTCCAGGGTAATTTTCCGAAGGCATGCCTCCATGGCGTTCCTCCTCTATAGGCCTATCCATGCTCGACAGAATTCCAGGGGGATGCAGTCCCCCCAGAAGGGAATCATTCAGTCAGCTGCAACTTCATTCCGACCGTTAACACCCACCTGCACCACCGTCTCCTCAATCTGCAAAAAGGGAGAGAGAGAGAGAGATAGAGAGAGAAAGAAGGAGACATTCAAAACAAATTGTCTTACTTGAGCGGAGCAAAGAAGGACTATTTGCAGCGCGATCACCACAAGTGGCCCGCGAATCCCCAGGGGCCAAAGCATGGTCTCCTCTCCCAGTAGTCTGCACAGGTGAACTTTAGTCCTTTCTAGTCCTTTCGCCGCGTTTCGCTGGTAAGACGGAGTCCCCGGACCAGACAAACTCAAATGAGTTCCCTTTAACTATCAGACCGTCTGAGGTACCATGGCCATCAGCAGCTCATGCATATTCATGACTCCTCTTGGTTATCGGGAGCGATTGGCGAGATTCCAAATATGGTCAAAGGGGGAGGAGTAACGAAAGAGGCACAACGAATCGTCAGCCGGAGCGGGTCATTTAAATAGGTCTAGGCCATAATAGTTCTTAAGATGTATGATATATTATTTGATGAATTGTGCAATTAGACGAATACAAGTAGGCTTTGTAAGCCTACTGGAGGATTACCGAGGTTGTGCCTGCCAGGTCCTTGCAGGTTTCTAGGCTGGGTCTGGTCCAGTCGCAGTGAATCAGCATCGATTGCAGTTCAAACTAACAGAGGAAAGAGCAAAGTAAGGTAATGGTGAAGGCCTATACCTGTAGCCTATATTAATATAGGCTCATAATGGGACGTTTTTTAATCATTGAAAAGGGGACATTGTAGCTAAGAAATGCAATGTGAAATTGTATTTTAACATGCAGATCTGATTGTTTTTTATTTAATTCACAAAATCACATTTTCATTTTCGTTTTCTTTTTTTTTCCAATTGTACATTATTTGCTTGAATCAAAACATTTATTTATTTGTTTTATTTATTTATAATTGAAACTAACAAAAGGTAGAATTGGGACTCATATCTGGTTTTGATTGGATACCTTTTTTATTCTTCCAATAAACTAGGGCTGAGGCTAGGCTTGGGTATTTGTTTATCATAACTTTCATACATTCTCTTTTTGCTCGATTGTTTTTAACTACAGAAGTCTTTTGGCATCGTCTCCACAGCCCTATACCAGCTTTAAATACACGCCTATGCATTCAGCAAGTAGACTCACCGGGACAGCCAGCACTGGATTTTCCTTTAGTTTTCCTATCAACGTGAAGCCATCCAAGCTGACCTTCTCTCGAACTGGTATTTCTTGAATATCAATTAAAACACAATCCAGGAACAGACTTACAGACTGTTTGTTAACTCTCAGGAGAACCTTGTGCCATTGAGAATTGAACAAAAATGACAGAGAACTGAAAACGACAGTCCTTCTTTCATGGTCAAGTGTAATGAAAGAGAATTCAAGGGACTGGGATTCTCCGTTAAGTCCGATCGCCATTTGTTCGCCTCCATTCACATCTTGCATTTGCCAGATATTCCATCTCTTGGACACAGTGCTGCCGCTCATGCGCAGAACGGCTACGAACGCGAACTCTTCTGGCAGTCCTAAGGGATATGCTGATCTGAAAATAACACAGAAATAAAAGGCTACTAAATATTATATGATATGATATTATAAATAAATAACTAAATAATTTATGTATAATTGATATAATATAAATATATTTTATTATAATATATTATATAATATATAAATATTATAGAATATTATGTTGAATTATACATTTACTGTTTACCTAACCCGAACCCTAACCCAGTTATTCTATAGATAACACTATAATATAACACTATAGTCTACTTTCCGTCAGTAACCTGGGAAAACTTTCAGGACCATGGAGAGGCGTAAACTATCGGCACGCCACCGTATAAACCACTAGGAGGCAGTGTCTGCTTTTATATCCAACGCTTTATGGGCTTTTTCTTTTTACCTTGTGTTGATCCTGAAGTTGAAAGCTGGCCCTATTTGATAAGCGACAAGACCCGGGGCAGAGCCCACAACACTCATCACAGTTCCTCTCCTCGCCAGTTCAGCAATCTGGAACTGAAACATGATGTAAAACCCTGAGAAGAGGGAGACATGGGGTAAGAATTCCAACAAAACCACGAAGATGTAGATCGAGTGGTATGGTTGTTTTATGAATTCACCTGGAAAACGGTCGTCTCCCACTTGTACCAGGGGGCAGACCGATCTCTGGAGTTGAACACCAAGCTCGGATGTCATTGTCACCGCTTCAGCACAATAAAGCAAATGTAAGCATACTAGCGCAATGGCCAAGGGCTATTTCTTTTTTGCAATTGATGGTTTCATACATTTCAGAAGTTAAATCATGGTTCAGCAGGCCTAGAAGTCAGAAAAAGGCTTAGGCCTATACATCGATGCATTATTTATATTGCATGCGTTATATAACACAGCCCAGGGTAGGATGGTACCCTCCAAATCAATGCACGCCAGCTAGGACATTTTATGTGCGAGGGCGGGGGGCGTTTGTGTACATCAACGCTTGACGGTGTGATTGGTAAACTTCCAATGTTTAAAAAGCTGTGAGACTGCCCTGAATAAATATTAGGTCCTCTTTGATTGTTTATGGTTTCCCGTTTAACGACTTGGTTCTGGCTCGCCTATCTTCGAACCCATTTCTATGACAATGCTGTTTAAAAAGTTGGCTGTTCAGTTTTGGTCTAGTGCCCTAAGCTTACGCGCACTTTAAATCTGCATTAATACATAGTTTTTTAGATCTTGTGGCGAATATGCACTTTTCAATAATGCAATAAAACTGTAGGCTATATGGGGTTCTGCAGGGCCTGCAAAATCAGAGATGCAATGTAGTGCAAGATCTTTATATAAAACTGAAATACAACAATACAAGTAAAGCAGTAATGGGGAACTACAAATATTACGACAACTACGGCTGTCTTTGTACTAAATATTAGTACAAAGACAGCCGACCAACTACTCACTCTGAGAATGGAGTTCTGTACAGCCACATTGTGGGACAACAGAGCAGCAAAACAAGAAGTACAAGAGGTTTTTCCTGAAGAGGAAAAAAAGAAAATCACATAATACATCCAGACAACAGTAGAGTTCCAGTTTGTTGTGTGTAAGTACGGTGATTCACTCTCTCTATCAAGGTATTCACAGACGGCACAATCACACACAGTACAAGTTACCTTTTGAATCCATACATTTCATAGCTCGATGGACAGGAAAACCGGCCCCTCTCTGTAGATTCCACTCGAACCACCTCTGGGTGCAAGACCTGTGGTGTGTAGAAGTAGCTCCTTCGACACTGCTGTCACCCTTTGGGGTGGCAGGGTCCCTTTATAGCTTTGACTGTTGCAAACCAATTGGTGGGGGGTGAGTCAACATCTTTGTGTGTCAACTTTGCATTCCTTACGGGCTCTCCTTCAACCAGCCGTTGGCTAAATCCTGCATGCCCACTAATCTGAGAATAAGTGACAGATTATTTAATAATGGCTTCTGTGTTTGAAGTGCTTGTGATAAATCAAGAAAATTGTCGTTTAGGTGTACAAAAAAGACAATCACTACAGGGTGGCATAGATTGCTATGTCTGATTTGAACTGACTTTCTTAGGGCTATCCATAGACTCTTGAGTTTTTTTGTGTAGTTGTCATAATGAGGAAATTTTGAGTAACTTTCCAAATATTTGGATTCTGTCGACTTATGCAGGCTCTCTCTGGAATAAACATGGACACGGTGAGAGACATTAATACATTCAACAAAAACGTGTGGGTTGCTGCAGGTCTTTATTGAATATTTTTGCTTATATGAGTGGGAGGTGTGACGGGAGCAATAGAAACGAACCAGAATACTTTTCATTTTGAGGTTTATTGTTTGAGAGAAATCAAGTGCCTTATGAAAAAAGAAAAGACAGAGAAAGGGGGAGAATGGAAAAATGAAAAATGGGCATTGGTGATTGTGATAAACAATATAAAATCAAATAAATGTGCAATAAGTTACAATTGCTGTCTTATTACCTAATGTACGAATGAGGAGAGAATATGAGTTGAAGTGAGCAGGTTTTGTGGTTTCAAAAAGAATCCCAGCCGTGTGTTGTGACATGGTAATAGTTCCATGGTATTATACTTCTGCTTGTGTCCCCAGTGTGAAACTGTATTCTAAACAACCTTGTGAATAGAGCCTCTGTTGGGGTCTCCACTGAGTCTCTATGCATTGTGAATCTAAACTGCAGAACTTGAACTTCAGTTGAATAACACTAGTAATCAAAAAGGACCTTAGTTGTTATTTCCGATGCTAATTTTATGGGGTAATGAATGATTCTTCAAATAATGCCAAAGATAAGGTTATTTATAAAGCATTTGTGCTCTAAACGAATATAAGAAGAGTCTTAGCTTAGATAAGTGTATGGATAATAAATATACCTAGTTCTTCATGAAGATGATCTTCTACTATTCAACATCATCCTTATTAAGGCATTGGTGGTGGACATTAAACTAAATTGACTTAGTCTATCAGCAGGTGCCTTAATCCAAAGCGATTCACAGTGCAATTAAGATACAAGGAACAGGCAGAGGTTAGACATCGCTACCTCCAGAGACAGTTGACATTGGGGTTAAAAAATCCCAATGTTCTTTTGGGTTTGAGCGAAATATGCTAACCATTATACTGCCTTCTATCAAGAATGATTATATGGCTGAGTTTGGACACTGTGAACTCAGTGGAGGTGGTGGATAAATATAAGGCAACATGACATTGATTATCCCACCTGACTGTATACCGGTAATATGCTTACTGAGAAGGCAACATAAGAAAATGCACAAAAGTTCAAACTTGCTGGGTAGTCTACTTTATGTGTTTAGCGAAGAACTGGTGATAAGAACTTTGAGGTAATTTCCCATAATGCATTTCGTACAGGCATAGATATGAAAGCTTCATTCATCAAACCTCCCAAAGCTGTTGTTTTAACCTTGCTCTTAACAAAGGATGGGAGTAATCTGCTGAATAATTTATTACTTTTTAAGATGTAACTATTATTTTTAGTAATATTGTTTCTGCAATTTGAATGAGGTGAACCTCTATGTATTATTCCATAGAAAAAAAGAAAAGAAAAGAACGAATAATAAAGCCTTAGAATAACAATAGTCGAGCGCTGTTTGCAGCCCTCATCTAATGACGTAGCCTGGATTATTTTCTCTATTGGTGCACATTAAATTGTGGAGATGCGCAGCAAATGCGCAGTCAAATGTCCACCGCCAGTACGCAGTGAGCGACCGACGGGGGAGCCACGGAGTGAAGCCGCAGCTCACAGACAGTCTGCAACAGAGTGGTTAGCTCTGTTGGCTGGTATCAAACAGCACACATTAGAGACATGTACGGTCGAAGTAGGAGATACAAAAATAAGAAAACGATCGTGTAGAATTGTCCGCATAGGGTTTGCTCTACGAATGCCTCGTAGTGCAAAGGACCAGAGGACTCTGTTAGCAGGAGCTAACGTTGGCTAGCCAGCTAATGTTTTGTAGCCAAGTGACTTACCGATGCAATGGTGAGTAGCGTTAGCTGTCTTCTTTTCCCAGCGTTTTGCCTAAACGTTTAGTGAATGGTTCGTTTGACATGTGCCGGTTGTCAGCCGGTATGAGGCCGGTAGTCATCCCATCGTTGATCCACTGTGGTGGGGTTCTATATTGTATGCTAAAGTCCATCCATACCATACCTCTACGACCTGACCCGAGCCCAGATTTGTCACCCCATGTCCCGGCTGGACTTCTTCAGCCTGGTCTACACTACTGTAGCAGATCAAAATACAATACAAACTCACACCATGCTGTTAACATCGCGTTTCCTAAACTTTGTTTACCCGATGTAGAGTTTTCACGAGATGGCAGAAATGTTTCTCGTCCACGAACATTATAAAGCCATACAATTATAGTTACTGCTGGAAAACAGCTTGATGCTTGCTTTTTATTGCAGCCCTTTTGCATTAGTTGTTCAACTTCACTAGACTTCATTGACTGTCAGGTGCCATTGGCTAAAATGTGTTTTAATTAGAAATCTATAAGATACGTTGTACTTAAACACTACAATCTATTGTTCATTTGGTTTTAATAAAATATATAGCATTTGTATTACCATCATTTGCGCATGGTGACGCATGCACAATGTTGGTTTACTTTTAGTGTACTTCTTCATTCTTAATCTTCAAACCACCGCAATATAAATAGGTCATCTTTTTCCGGGTTTCTAATGCGATGATATTCATGTCCACCCTTTTGAATTCAGAAATCTCAGCGTACTTGTGTATTTATCCTACCACACTACACTACTACCCAAATAGGGGTGATAACGCAGTAATTGTTCACTGTAACAGTCCCGCTTGTAGCATGGGTTGCAATTGAAGTATATTGTCTATTTCAATGCAATGCCGTTTTTTTGTGGCTAGTAATGGTCGTTATACTTATGTCTGTAGACAGTCTTCAACTTCAAGTGTTGTCCTAATCATAAAACGTATGCTGTCAGAAGCTTCTGTGGGTCAAGTGTTATGAGTCAGTGCATGAATGTATGTGTAATGTTACTGTTTATTTTGTTTAGTCACACTGTATGGTTAGTCAAGTAAAAAAAAACGATAGTCAAAAATACTCCTGCAATGCATATTTTATGTTATGATATTTATATATTCCGTTTTGAGATGCAGCGTTTCAAAAGGAATCGGGTGATGATAATCTAGAAATGTATCTAGCAAGTTCCTATTGATGCACATTAATGACAGTTGAGATAAGAACTTTATTTCATCCAATACATGGGAAATTAACTTGTTATGTTATAATGGAGGAAAGCGAGAGAAAAACTATCTCCATGTTCATCTCCAAATTGTCTGTGTGTTTGTCAAGATCAAATAGCTGCGCTTGTTGCCACGGGCGATGGCTTTTGACAACCAATCTAAAGCCTAGCCATCATTTATTTAAACTGAAGCTGGTTGGGTTGCCTTTTATTACAGCCCTTTTGCATTAGTTGTTCAACTTCACTAGGCTTCATTGACTGTCAGGTGCCATAGGCTAAAATGTGTTTTAGAAATGTATAAGATATTCAACGTTATACTTAAACACTACAATTTATTGTTCAATTGGTTTTAAGAAAATATATAGCATTGTATTCCCATAAGTTGCGCATGGTGACACAGGCACTTGTTGCTTTACTTTTAGTGTACTTCTTCATTCTTAATCTCTAAACCACCGCAATATAAATAGGTAATCTTTTTCCGGGTTTCAATTCTACACTAAGTGCAAAAACGTAAATTAGGCTCTTAAGGTAACTGAAAAGCATTGGTTCAAACAAAGTACTTTTTTTTTACCTTTACATTCCCCTGAAAGGCCTCCAGGTGTGTCCCCGATGATGTAAGGCGTCCCCGGCTATAACACCAAGATGAGTGAAGTCCAGGCCACGGTGGAGTTTGCTGTGGAGCTCCACAAGTTTTACAATGTGGACCTGTTCCAGAGAGGGCAAGTATTCAGCTTCTCCTCGCTGCATTTTCGTTTTCTCTGTGTTCTCTGAACATGGTGTGCATGTGAGATTTTGCCATTTCAGAGATAATGTGAAGGATGATGTTCAATTGTGGTGATGGTAGTACACACAAACTCGTATTCCCATATGTTTTCCCTAAGAGAGTAAAAGCTATCCAACCTGTGTGTACACATCCTGCACACCGTCTGGCCAATTCCACTGGAAGACAAATATTTACCTGATTCTTTTGTAACTGTTTCTGACCCTATTAAATCTGGCCTCTTTCGCTTTGAACTTGATGTTTTAAATAGGTGCAAGTTTTTAGAGGAGGTTAAACAATACCAAAGCTACTCTTCTTTTTTGGGTCAACAACACTGCAGTTTCAGTTGGGGTGTGGGACATTTACTTGTCCAACCAGCTACTTTGTGTCCTCGGTATGAATCGGTCTTACAGGAAATTAGTTGGTGTACAGACTGGAATGGATAGGCATGTTTCCTGTTCTGGTCCTACCCCCGCCCATCGTTTGCTGTTCATGTATTTAGTTGAGTCAAATGAATATATTGCACTTCTGTCAATGTTTGTCAGGTATTCTTTGGTTGGGCTGTGTTGGCTAGGAGCCGGTGGCATTAGGCCGTGACAGGCAATGCCAGTTTATTGTTCCCCCAATGTGTTCACCGTATCAACAGAAAAAGGGTCTAGAAAGAAACAGGACCAGGCCATAGCAGGGCGTTTAACCTTGATGCCACATTGCGGCTGGGTATGCTATCACTACAAAGTAACTCGGTAGTGGAGGGCTAATTCGAGCTCTCTGCGCTCATCAATGCTTCAGGAGATCAGGTTTACTACATGAGTGACTGTGAGAGAAAACGTGTATTACTTATTCATCAAAGACGGAGGTTGCCTTTCCACAGTGCTTTATCTCGCAGCCCTGCGCGTTCCTATAGCCTTACCCGGGGTTCTCGGCCGAGCTGAAATGGTCTGCTCCGGAAATGCGCTTCACTGTGTGATAACGGCTCTCACGTTTACTGTTGACCTGTTTTTTTTCCATGTAGGTTCTACCAGATCCGGGCCAGTATGAAGGTCCCTCCCAGGGTCCCTAACAAAGTAGAAGCCAGTCTGCTCCACCCGGCAGGTTAGTTCACGCGCCTCTAGGGCTGCTCGATTGTGGAAAAAATCATAATGACGATTAATTTGGTCAATATTGAAATCACGATTATTTTTGAGTTTGAAAACATGATGTGTTTATTCAGCATGTCTCTCCCAAAAAGAACTTTGTATTTGAGAACTTTCAAAAAATGTCGCCTTAAAAGAAATGCACAAAATGGTCAAAAAGAAAATGTTCCAAACTAAAATAATCAGATATGTATTCAGCTGTTCTGCCCTTTCTATAAAACATAAAATAAAATAAATTAAAAATTGATTAATCGCATCCTATCCCTACGCGCCTCCATATTTAGTTGCCTCATCTAAAGAAAAACCGATAAGCCTGTCCAATGTTTTCCCCAACGTGATGTTCTGTTGTTGTGCAGATCATTCCTTTTCACGGAACACCAAAAAAATCTTCTGCGTCCCACAATCCTCCCTCTCATTAAGGATGTTTGGGTTCCAACATGTAAGGGCCCTTTTGTGTTAAAAACAGGATCAATTATTAACACGCGCGTCGCCTCGTTTTACCCGAGCTGCTATCAACCCGGTATTAAACGCTTGCCTAATGGCACAGGAAAGGTGTTGACAGTGATTGGCACGGCGTTGCTTTATTCAGGGTGTTCTATTGGCAGCGAGCCCTCTGGGCCTTATCTCACAAGCCTGTCCTTGTTCTCCGCATTTCCCGGCGGCCTGGTGCTCGCGTCTCATCCCCTTGTGGGAAGTGAGCTCTGCTGCTTCAGTAGCTCAAAGTCTGTTTCTCTGCCGCCACGAACAATCACACCATGGCCACCAGTTGGATCAAGAGAAGGAAACGTGACTAAGCCCTGCAAATAACATTTATTTATTGTATCTCTGTGGCTTACACACGGTTGAAATAAAGAGTAATCCTTCCCTATGCATACAATCATGTTGATTTTGAGGTTTATCCAGTGCCAAGTGCCAACTAATGTTCCACCCACAGGTTGGGTTTCCCAAGACTGCTAAACCAGGGCTTAGTTAGTCATGTCCGCCTGTCTTTGTTCCCTGGTGCCTAGGCTCCGATCTGGCCTTCCCAGCCTCAGTCCAGGAGGACGTCATCAGCAGCAGGACCTATCAGATCCTGTACAAGAACGAGGAGGTGGCGGTGAACGACGTTCTCCTCTTCAAAGTCATGATGCTGTTGGACGAGAAGAAGGTATGCATCGCAAGGGCAGAGGAGGTGCTCCAGCTTCCTCTTCAATCCTCAGCTTTCATTTCTTAAAGGAGTGATATTATGCCACCAGGTGGGAGTGTGATTAGCCGCTACAAGCCGTTTGAAAAATGTACCATTTCCTGCTTTTTAGTGACCTCACTGGTGGTGTCCAGTGACCACCTAGATGTATGCTTGATAGATCTGTCTACCAGCCTACCAAGTGGACTGTGGAAAATGTTGCTTATCTATCCGTCATACATCTAGGTGGACAGTGCACCCCTTGTCATGTCCCTAAAAACCGGAGAAGGCAGCCGTTTGAGATTCAAACTGCTTGTAATGGCTAATGACACTCACTGGCATACGAACACCCCTTTTCACTGGCATAAGATTTGTCCATTGTTCCATCATAAGGTGGAGGAGTCCCTCAATGAAATGGATTTCCAAATCGTCCTGGAGTTGTTCTTCACAGATGGGGACTACAGGTATCCATTGCCATGATGTTCATGATGTTCATGATGTACCCTCTTCCATAATGGAAGAGGGTAGGGTTCGAGGGATGGCCGTGCTCTTTCCTGATCATTCCTTTCCTCTCTGCCCGTAGTTCAGAGGACCAGAGCTCTCTCCAGAGCATCAGCAGTCGCGTTCTTCGTTTGCACTTTAGCCTCCAGAAAGGCATCCACCAGCAGGTCAACATTATGTTCGACTACTTCCACCTGTCGGTCATCTCCATGACGATCCACGCCTCCCTGGTTGCCCTGCACCAGCCGTTGATCAGGTGGGTGAACGCAGACGACGAGACGTCGCTCTACCCCCATGTCATTTGACCCTCACTCGCGCTGTGTGCTCTCGTCTACCTGCTAAACCCTGGGTCTCCTTCTGTCTGTCCTAGTTTCCCAAGGCCGGTGAAAACCACATGGCTGAACCGCAACGCTCCGGCACAGAGCAAGGACTCGGTGATCCCCAACCTGGAGAGCGTTGTGTTCGGGAGCAGCTACGTGAAGCAGGTGTCTCCAGACGTAAGCCCAAATCAAACGGGGGGTCTCTTCCTTGAGAAGCCCCTGTAAGCTGTGGCTTTCTTAAAAAGACTCACTGCTCAATTTAAATCGAGCTGACTCTATTTAAAATGAGCCGGGTACCCATTTCTACCTAAGTCTGGTTGTATCACCGGCTATAATTAAGTGGCAGACCAAGACCTGTCGCACTTGGGCCTAAAAAAAATAAAATTGTTTGGTTCTGGTTTCCGACCGACCCTGTCAATTTATGTTCAACCCAAATTATTTTATGAGCTTTAAAAAATATATATTTTTTTTTTGATTCAAACTATTATTACGTTTTGGTACAGCCCCTCTTCATTCTGTACAAGGTTGAGCGAATTTTCTCGTTTTTAAATGAAAACAACCTACCTATCATTCATTGGCGCTGGAAAAATATAATAAAAAAATAAAATAAATTCCCTACCTACCCATGACCTCAACTGACAACCAACAGGAACCAAACTTTTTTATTTTTTAGGCCTTGCTAGCAGAACCAGTAGGAACTTGGGTTGTTGTTGAGTTCGTAGTAGTATTAGTAGTAGTAACAGTAATAGTAGTGTTAGTGCTGACACACTTCCAACAACCTCGCTGAGTGAGGCTGCTGACAGATAAATAGACAGAAAAATGATTAGGGCCCGCCATGATGGTATTTAGCCTCATGGGAGCACTGAGATGAGTGGGCCTCCGCTGAATGCTCCGGAGATTCACCGGAGCAGAACGGAGGCGATGTCTCTCATCATTCTGGAGTACTGACTAATGGGCAGCTCGGGAATATGAACCCGCGGACCACTTTTCATTTGCTAAAGGGGATCGATGTGGAATCAACCACAAAGCATTCCAGCGTGGAAAAATGGAGAAGAAAACATTGCAGTGAACGGCGGGCTAATGGTGTTTTGATTTGTAGCGCTCGCGTGGTAAAGACGCAGCGTTGCAGAGGGACACAAACCCTCAAACACAAGCCGACGCGTTTCGTTTTTCATTCCGATGTTCTCCAATGTTCTTTGCATCTTTTTGGATGGAAAAAATATTTACAGACCGTAGTTAAAATGACGTAAAGGTCATTTAAAAATATTAGAACAGATACAGCTTGTCTTGTATCTGTTCTAATATGTCTTATTTAGTTAAAAAAAATAATAAAGCGCCCATATTAAATGACCGGCAGGTGACCCCATCCAGGTGAACAAGGCCGACATATTTGCAATAGATATCATTTCCTCCGCCCCCCCCCCCAACCCGGACTAACCGTGTCAACCCCCCCCCAACCCACAGGGCCGGACATTCCTGGTGTCTGAGCACTGTCTGCAGCACGCCCACAGTCTGCACCATAGTCTATGTGCCAGCCTGCTGCTGGCCTACCAGGGCCTCTTCGGCTGCTTCACCTCCCTCACCAAGAACCTGCCCACCAACCACCGCATGGAGCTAGGTAGGAAGCACTCGGCCCTGTCGGGACCCGCTCGGGGCCACAGAAGCTTACCTTCCCCGTGGTCGGATGACGCCTGGAGGCTCTCGCAGAGCAGGGGTTAAATGTGATGCAGCAGAATGATATTTGGGATATTTGATGTGTATTCCAGCATGTTTGAGAAATACGTCTGCTTTTGTAAATTAGTTAAATCAACCTCCAAACAATGAATTTAATAATGCAATACTAATGGTCAGAAAGTGTTTTTTTTTTTTTGCATATTCATTTGCAAATTGCACTTGCTGTCTTTATTTTGTAATTAGTTCCATAATTGTGCTGTGATTGTCCATGCTATGCAATTTGATGTGATGTTGTCAAGTGGCTAATTATCAGTGTCATTGTATTCTCAACCCCATCCATTAACCAGTTTTGACCCTTGTCAGTAGCCCTCCACACCAATTAACCCATTCCAACTCAACGATCTAATTATGATGAACTAATCCTAATCAACATCCAATTCTAGGTCTAAAACATTAAATTCTTAAATATTAATCTGCACGCTAAATCAATGTCACCCCAGTGCACTGCTCACCCTACCTCTTAACCGCCTCGACGGCTCACTAAAATGTATTCCACGTGCGTGGACACTGGACAGACATGATTAATCCATCCCAGAGTCTCAAGATAACAGCAGGAAGGTTAAACATGCCTATATGTGCAATCCCACTAGCCAAACCCAGCATGCAAGTCCTATATGAGCGCGTTCTCAGAAGACCTTATCCCCGAAGCCAAAGGCACGTCTACATAGGTACGTTCAGACCCTCGCGGTTCCTCCACTCAAGCTGCCTTTGCCATTTCCTCCTCCCTTCCTTCCTCCCTTCCTTCCTTTCCTCTACACTCTGAAGTATCCTTCTCCTTGTTAGCAGTCAGTCTCTTCTTCTGTAGACCCCCCTACCATTTTCCAACGACAACGTATACTTGAACTTTTTTCGTCACTGGCTCCTGTGGCCTGGATGAACTCATCCTTCCTTTTCATGTTCAAAGATGGTCAGAGAGCCCCGTGCCCTGGGGTCTACTCCTTGCCTGTCTGTCTGTCTGTCTGTCTGTCTCTCTTCATACGTGTGCGCTGTCCTTCATCTGTGCCAATGGGACGGCGCCCCTCTGGCACTGTGGACTTCTATAGCTTGTGCAGGCGTCCAGAGCAGTGTCTTCATGTCTTCATCATGGGGGGGTGGGGGGGGGGGGGGGTGTGTTGTGGGTAGACTGCCCCCTGTAACGATCTTCTTCTCTCCGTAGAGGAACTTGACATAGAGGCCCGCCTGGCTCAGCTTTGTAAACAAATAGAGGTATGTTCTGATGTGTGCCGACCAGTCTTGTCTCTCGTGGTTTTTGCTGTTGTTTTGTCTCTGTAGTGCTTTCAATCGTTCCGGGTTGGGTCCCTTTTTTAATGAGGCAAAGGCAGTTGAGTGGGGGTGCGGGGGCCTGTTTCATGATTAATAATAAGTAGGGACTTACTACCGCACTGTGTCTTTAAAGGGAAGCCCTCCGGACTGTTGACCTTAACAACCACTACACTCCATAATGATTATAGTTTCCTGTTATGTCCTACGTATAAACCTCACTCTCTCGCTCTCTCTCTTGGTTTTTCTCCGTCTCCGTCCCCCCCCCCCCCCCCCCCCCCAACAGCAGAAGGTGCAGAGCCCTGACGAGCTGGCTGAGCTGGTGAACATGAACCTGGCCCAGCTCTGCTCCCTGCTCATGGCTCTCTGGGGCCAGTTCCTGGAGGTGGTGTCCCTGCAGGAGCACGTGTCGACCCTACTGGCCGCTGAGCACCACACCCTCCGAGTGAGCTCCACTCCTGCACGCACGCATGCACGCACGCACGCACACGCTGCACTCTTCACTGACACGCACACGCACACGCACGCACACACTAACACGCACGCACGCACTAACACACACACATGTACTAACACGTACTAACACACTACCACACACACACTACACTCACACACACACACTATGATCTACACTAACACACACACACTAACGCACGCACGCACGCACACATTACACACAAAAATGTTGTCCCCATTCAAGGCCTCGCTTCTTTGTCTTGATTACCGTCAATCCCGGGGCAAGCTGTGAAGCTGGCCAAATTTATCTTTTGTCTCGGCATTTTTAACATTCTGCGATGCTTTGTCTGCAGGTTAGGCGGTTTGCCGAGGCTTTCTTTTGCCTTGAACATCCACGACAAACTGCGTTGGCCTACCAAGAACTACAGTGAGTTGTGCTGTCAAAACCCTCATCCCGCCCCTTGACAAGCCTGTACTGGTATCGAAGTGTCTACAGATGTTGATAACCATGAACTGGTCTGGCCCCCTCCCTCTTCTCCGTCTCCCCCCCCCCCCCTCAGTGCTCACAGCCACCAGCAGATGACAAACGCTATCAAAAGTTCAAGCTACTTCCTCTCCTTGCCACCACTTCCTGTTGAGTGCGCCGACTTGGATGGCGACGTCAGTTCCCTGCCAATCATCTTCGAGGACCGATATCTGGATTCCATCACGGAAGGTCAGACACGTAACATCCTAATGTCGTTCAACTCCATTGATTTCCCGACTCGAATAATAAATTGTAGAAGGAACCCTCTAACCTGGTGCATAATAAAACGTACAAATGTTTACAACAAGAATTGACCCGCACACATGAATCATATCGGATCATTCAAACGAAGATTGATTTGATAAAAAAATAAGAGATTGCATAAACTTCTTCTTCTTCCTCTTTGTCTGCTCCTTCTCCTTCCTCTTTGTCTGCTGCTTCTTCTTCTTCTTCTTCTTCTTCTTCTTCTTCTTTGTATGATCCTCCTCATCCTCCTTCTTCCTCTTCTTTGTCTTCTTCTTCTTCTTTGTCTGCTCCTCATCCTCCTTTTCCTTCTTCTTTGTCTGCTTCTTCTTCTTCTTCTTCTTTGTCTGATCCTCCTCCTCTTTCTTCCTCTTCTTTGTCTGCTCCTCCTCCTTCTTTATCTTCTTTGTCTGCTCCTCCTCCTTCTTCTTCTTCTTCTTTGTCTGATCCTCCTCCTCCTCCTTATTCCTCTTCTTTGTCTGCTCCTCCTCCTTCTTCTTCTTCTTCTTCTTCTTCTTCTTCTTCTTCTTCTCCTCCCTCATCTTCTTCTTCTTTGTCTGCTCCTCCTCCTCCTCCCTCATCTTCTTCTTTTTCGTCTGCTCCTCCTCCTCCTCCCTCATCTTCTTCCTCTTCCTCTTCCTCATCTTCCTCTTCCTCTTCCTCCTCCTCCTCCAGACCGCGACGGGCCCTGGCTGGGCATGCCCGGCACGCGGAGGGGCTCCGTCTCCGGCGGAAGGGCGGACCGGTCCACCTCAAAGGACGGCGGAGGGGCCTCCGCGGCGTCTGCAGCCGTGTCCCCCACCTTCCCTCCCCCCGCCTGCGACACGGGCCACGCCCCCATGGACACCACCTGGCCGGACAGCTGTGAGCCCCCGCCCAAGTCCAAGGGCAAGTCTGTGAAGCTGAAGAGGAACTCCAAGACGGAGAGCACCACGAAGAAGCTCATCCGCCAGGGCTCCAAGGACTCCGTGGTCCTGGTGGGCTACAAGAACCTGCAGGCGCCGTACGCCGCGGACCCCGCCGCCGCCGCCGCCGCCGCCGCCAGGCCCAAGGGGGGGGAGGCGCCGACCAATCCGGAGAGCGACCGCGACGGCACGACGACGGGGGACACGGGCGCCCACTCGAGGACTGCGGCGAACAGCGCCCTGGGGAGCAGTTGCGCCGCTGCCATGGCGACGGACCCCGGACAGAGTGCCTACGACGCGCTGGTGGAGGACAGCCTGGCCGCCGCCGCCGCCTACCAGAAAGGCTACTTGAAGAACCTCGCCGGCGCCGACGCGCGACAGAGGCCCGAGCCCGGACCCGGGGCCCCCACCCAGGTCCAGAACCCGCCGCAGAAGCCCGCGGGGGTTCGGCACATCGAGGTGAAGCCCAGCGGCAACGACCCGTTCCAGGGGGACAAAGTGACGCTTCTGCTCCCCCACTGGTCCGCCGGGCACGCCCCCAGCGGAGCCTTCCCCGAGACCCCCCAGACGAGCCTCTCGGTGCGGCCGGCTCGCTCCGGGCCGTCGGTCCAGCTGCAGGTCCAGGGCGACTGCATCCGTCTCCCGGACGGCGGACTCCCGTACGCCTCCAAGCGCCTGTCGGACTCGGGCATCGACAGTGAGCCCTGCTCCCTGGCCGCCCTCCAGGCCCAGGGCGTCCTGGGTTGTTCTGGGCTGGCGGCGGTCGACGCCGAAGGGGGCCCCCAGGGGGTCATCATGAGCCCCGCGCCGGACCCTGCCCAGAGGACCAGCGTGGGGCCGGGGGGGCTTTTCCCAGAAGGCGCCGGGGCGGTCAGGGGAGCGCAGTCCTCGCTGACGTCCATCAACTCCCTGCCCTCAGACGACGACGACGGCGGCGAGGAGGGCTGCGCCAGAGGCCCCCCGGGGCCCGAGGTGTTGGGGAGGAAGCCCAGCGTCGTGGTGCAGGAGCAGAGCGTGGCCTTCTCCGGGGACGGCGCCAGCCGACCCGCCGTCGCCTCGGCGCTGCGTTGCCCCCTGCCCCCAGCGGCGCAACGCCCCCTGGGCTCCGGCGCTTCTCCCCCGGCGACCGTCGCCCCCGAGCCGGGAGACCTGGACCCCGGCTCCGTCGACGTCGACTTGGAGCCGGGGCCCGGGCCGGCCAGAGAGGGCGCCCCCCCCCCGCCCGCGGCCTGCCCCTCCAGCGCCTCGGCCACCACCACCACCACCAGCAGCACGGACGCGGTGAAGCGCGGCCTGGTGGAGAACTACTTCGGCTCGCGCTCCAGCACCGACGTGTCGGAGATCAGCCCCCTGGAGACGTCGGGCGCCACGCTGGGCGTCCAGACGGCGCCCGCCCCCCCCGCCGCCGCCGCCACACGCAGCGCTGGAGACGGCTGTGAAGCCGTGGTCAACAACAACGAGGAGGAGGAGGAGGACGACGACGACGACGAAGAGGAGCACGAGAGTATCCAGAACGGCTTCTACGAGGAGGGGGACGGGTACGGCTTCGCCAACGGGGTCGCCACGGCGGAGGAGGAGGAGGAGGAGAGGAGGACGGAGATCGGCGCCGTCACCCAGGAGACGCGCCTCCTGCTGGAGCAGCTGAGGATGGGCTACCTCCAGGAGCCCCAGGAGATGGAGCAGGCCCCCATCTGCCCGAGTCTCCCCGCGCCGGCCGGCCGCGGCGGCGGCGGCAGCAGCGGCCGCGGGCGGGCGGGCGGTGCCTCGGTGTCGGCCTCCTCCAGCCTGCACTGGTACCAGAGCGCCCCCGCAGCCCAGATGAAAGCGTGAGTAAAAGATGCACCTCACCCGGGGGAAATAAAGGGGCTCCAGCAGCTCACCAAAACACAATAATACAGACCGTAATAAGGTAAGTGACGATGTGGTGCAAATTTGATTTAATCCATAAATATATTGCAGTTCACATAAAAGTTAGCTGTCCTTAAATGTGAACCAAAATGTATGACACTGCAAAATACCTTTTTTATAAAGTGTTTATTGTGCCGTAAAAAATATATTGGAAAATGCCCAGGAAAGACGGCGTGGTAACATCCCTAGTGTGACTGTAACCGCCCCCCCCTTCCACCCCCCCGGTCACGTTTCCCATGATGGAAAAGGGGAGATACAGTTCAGATCTCCTTCTCCCCATCAGCCGTTCGATCCCCTCTCTGCCTCCCAGAGACCCTCTCCTATAATTCCCCTGCTCCATTTTCCCCCTGCACTATTTCTCCTTTTTTCCCCGGGTCGTACCACTGTGGGTTTGCTCGGACGTACGAACCACTCGGATGTACGACTGTCGCCCTTTGTTCTTTTTCGCGATAGCTTCATCAAAGCCAAGGAGGACATGAAGCAGCTGAGGTTACCCGGCTTCCTGTACAGCGAGATCCCCCAGCTGGCGTCCACCGTGCCCTACTTCAGCCTGGAGGAGGACGAGAGCTGCGACGAGGGCATCCACCTCATCGTCTGCGTCCACGGCCTGGACGGTAGGAGCACTCCCCCCTTTTTTTGGACTCTCTGCACCTTCTACCTCGGGAGGCCAGTGCGAGTGCGACATTGACGTAGCCTGGCTACTGCCAGACCAAGCAAATGACCGCAGCCTCCCCAGACCAAGCTCAATCTACGATTGAGCTTGGTCTTGGGAGGCTTCTGTCATTTTCTTCAGCACAAGAGGCGTGATCAACGGGCCTAGTTCAACTGACTCTGTACGCGATTGGCTGCTTGCCGTCGCTTCCCTGTCGTCGTTGTCTTAAACCAGCCTATAGCGCATCAGGGGGAGAAGCCAGCTTGGTGATTGGCTCCCCGTGAAAGCGTATCGGAAGCAGAAAGAAATGTGTTGCTCTTCTCCAGACCCTTCTGCAAAGGCGAATTCAAATCGCCGGCAGAACGGGCTGGGGGTACCCAGTCTAACGCTGACTTCTATCCGGTGTGTGTGTGTGTGCGCAGGCAACAGTGCCGACCTGAGACTAGTGAAGACTTACCTGGAGCTGGGGCTGCCGGGGTGCCGGATCGACTTCCTGATGTCTGAGAGGAACCAGGTAACGAGGCCGGCCTCAGAGGAGACACCTGCTGGTTCTTATTTCTGCGTGGGCTGTGACGATGTGCTCCTCCGCAGGTTTTCGTTCATGTTTGCTTCTTCCGTTTTTCTTCCGCTAAATCTGTACTTCCACAGAATGACACCTTTGCTGACTTTGAGTCCATGACAGACCGGTTGCTGGATGAAATAGTCCAGTACATCCAGTTATATAATCTCACAGTGTCAAAAATAAGGTGAGCGCTGCTATTGATTTCCATGAAAACCTCGCCAAATTCTAACATTGAACAGCAGTCGTCTGAAAATAACACATTTCCTTTTTTTGTAGCGTAGTACCGTTTTTTTTTTTTTTTTTTCCTATTGCTGATTTTCTTTCTTTTTTTTTTAACCATACCCGTCTTGTAAATATATCTGTAAACAATGCCCCCTGGTGGCAGATGTTAAATCACACAATTCCATGCACACGTTTTCTTACATTTCAATACATGACACACACCGCATGTTGATATGCAAGATTCTGTTTTTGCCAAACCCAGTTGCCAAACTCTTTGTGCTTTCGTTATTTAACATTTGTTTGCAATCGTCATGTTGTTGTGTTTGTTGTGTTCCAGCTTCGTGGGCCACTCCTTGGGGAACCTGATTGTGCGGTCGGTGCTGACCAGGCCCAGGTTCAAGTGTTACCTGAGCAAACTGCACACCTTCCTGTCCCTGTCCGGACCTCACCTGGGCACCTTGTACAACAGCTCGGCCCTGGTCAACACCGGTGAGTAGCCGCATCCATGGAGTTCATCTCCGCCTGATTCATTCATTAAAGGGCCCCTTTTAAGCCTACCAGTTGGTACAGTCCAAAGGGTAGGCTTTAAGATGGAACTGGACGCTCCCGCCTAGACTCGATTTTGATATGGCTTGTTATGGTTAATCAGCATCAAAACTTCACAGCCCATCAATTATTCATTGGAATAAATTAATAGAGAAGATGGATGGAGTGTGATATGTGAAAGACATGCATTCATTATTTTTATATTGTGATTGTACTTATTATTGCTTTTCTGTTTTAACTATGCTCCATCTCAGGCCTATGGTTCATGCAGAAGTGGAAAAAGTCCGGTTCTCTCCTGCAGCTGACCTGCCGGGACCACTCGGACCCCCGGCAGACTTTCCTCTACAAGCTCAGCAAGAAGTCTGGTAGGCTCAGCGTTGAACTCTGTCCCTCTGGGGCTTCTGAGCAGTTGACATCGGATTTAACGCCAAAAAAAAAAAGGGCAATCAGCAAATCGATACCAATGAGTTCTTCCCGGTACAGGTCTGCAGTTCTTCAAGAACGTGGTGCTGGTGGGCTCTCTGCAGGACCGCTACGTTCCATATCATTCTGCTCGCATAGAGATGTGCAAAACCGCACTCAAGGACAAACAGACAGGTGAGTCAGAGCACAGCTTGTGTGCATGTTTGTGTGTGTGTGTGCATTCTTCAATATGAAATGATTATGCAGGTGCATGTCTTAACGTGTCGTACTGGAATACTGATGCAATGGCATGCTAGAGCAGGATGCTTGCAGTGCGTTTGGTAGTTATTGTACAGTTGCATTAGAGATTTAGTATATTCTGTTTTGGTTCTACAATCGACTCTTGACACCCTGTTCCTTCATGCATTCCCACTTCCCCAATTATAAAAAGTCCCCCTTCCTCAGACTGATAGTTGCAGCCATCAAACGGCATGTGCTGTATTGTATTGTATTCCACTCCTCTCTGACACACAATGAATCACAGGACAATCAATGGTTCTGCCTTGTGTTCTCCGCCCCGCCGCCATAGGTTCTGTGTACGCGGAGATGATCGAGAACCTGCTGCTGCCCGTGCTTCAGAACAAAGAGTGCAACCTGGTGCGCTATGATGTCATCCACGCCCTGCCCAACACGGCCAACTCCCTGATTGGTCGAGCCGCCCACATCGCAGTGTTGGACTCTGAGATCTTCCTGGAGAAGTTCTTCCTGGTCGTGGGCCTCAAGTTCTTTCAGTAGAGGAGCAATCGGTCACGTGACTGTGGCGAGAAGGGGGGGAATTCTACCAACAGGAACTTTGAGTTGGTGCCTCTGCTTGATTCTGGTCTTCTTTAACGTGTTATTTTCTTTTCTTTTTTTTGTATATGCATATACTTCCCTTCGGAAGACACTTCGAACAAAATGGGCATCACATTCTCATGTGTCGCGTAACTAATTACTTTTTATTAAAGTGTCTTTATTTTCCCATGTTTTAATTGGTAAATATGGAGTTTGCCATTCTGTATTTCTTTTTACTGCCAGTTGTTTTGCAGGATTCTTGTTGTTTTTTGTTGGGATGAATTAAGGGTTAGGGGCGGGGTTTGGTCGGCAGGTCATTTCAAACATCACATGGTATATTTTAACTGTGTTATTTATGTATTATTTTGTGGACTTCACCGACTTCCATACCGACATTTTAATTTTGGTGCTGAACTGGAAATATAGCTGCTACAATTGAAATGGATGTTTTTGGTAAAGCGTTCCAAGTAGAAATCCGCACATCTTTGCATCAACGTCTTTTTCCACAGATTTTAACAACACTCTGCGTTCATTTGCACCACAATTGCATTTTACAAGATTTTGTACTGAGAATGATCATTTGTAATATTTTACTTTTTTATATCAACTATATCATCGTGTAACATAGTTTTTAAAGTTAACCTGGCAGTGGCATTGGTGTTCTACTATTTCACGTTCGTTGCCATTGCTGGATTCTGCACAGTCGTCCAACCTGGTGTTGGGAGGTGTAAGCTTTGCCTAAAAATCAACAGTTTGTCTTTGTTTTTTACAGGGGGTTGCAAGCATTGGTCCTAAGTGAGGGGAAAAAAGCACATGTTGGTTATTTAAATGTATTGAGTAATTGAAAGTATTCGGTTAGTATCATTTGGGTATTATTTATGTTGTTTTGAATTGGAAGGTATTGAATTTAAAAAAAATGATGTTTCTTGGTAATTAGTTCATATATGTATCATCAACAACCCTTGACATTAAATATGCATATTATTAAGAATTCACTGTATTGCTGTTTTTACTGTTTTTACTTGACCAAATAATAATCTATTACGGATCATATTTTAATTTGTGGCATCGAATAATCTAAACGGATTTTATAAAATATACATATAAAAAACATTGAAGATACAGCATCACAATTAGCAAAAATTACAAACACAGCGATGAGTCACATGTTCTCAAGTTCTCGTTGAAACGACACATTTTACCCGACCGACATACTCACTCACTGACTCATCGTGCTTTCATTTCGAGTGGATCTAAATTTGGAAAGAGTGACGGATGGGGGGGCTGCCCCGTCTCAGTCTGATTAAAAACTGGATCCCCGAAAACAAGGGGCGCCCTTTGTGAGCTGCCAAATGAAACTCCCACAGCGCCCCCTCCTTCCCCGCGCCCCGAGTCTCCTAATGCACCGACTAGTGAAGGCCGTTTGGGGAAGGGTGGTGTTGCGGGGTGACGTCATGTGGGTCCCAGTCCAGCAAAGGGCCTAATTTACATACACTGGCTGATCGAAAGAGAGGCGACGAGAAAGAGATGACAGAATGGGACGGAGTCGGGCTTTAAAAAAATGTGTGCGGAGAAAGGCTGAGACCATTTCGTCAACGTATATAAAGGGTTAGACAAAAATGAGCCAAGAAATACTTCTTGCAATAATTGGTCGATATGGAACAAAAAACTCAAAACAACAATTAATTATATTCATGCAGTATTTATATTGTGTGCTAATGTGTAGGCAATATAGTTAAATATATAGTTTTTAATCGCTCAAGATAAATGTAGGACAATGTTAAAAAAACAACATTATTTCAGGACGTCCCGCAAAATATGAATAAATTCGAGGTACTGGAATCCGTGACAAATCTGGGTAAACGTATGCGGTATTGTGTACTGTATCCAAGTTATATTTTACATCGAACTTGCTCTGTTTGGTTCCCATATTGAAATGAATCATCCATTCAACAGAAAAATCACAATATAAATGCATATTGTATTCACACATTTAGGGTTTACGCATAGTTTAAATTAAAATTACAACTGAACACCCCTCTAGTAAGGAAAATGGTATGCTCCAACCAGAGCGCTTCCACAGTACGTTGGTGGAAAAAAAGTCAACACGCGATTTTGGACGCATCTCCACAAGTGTCTGTGTTGAGGCTGGGGTCGAGCTGAATAATGTGCATCAACAGGTGTTTAGGGAGTTCAATTTTCCACTCGTATACTCTGAAGGTGAGTAGGTTGACTACTCTTTTCATCATATCGCATGTGACGCTTGTTGCACACAAACCATACATAGCCTACCTAATACACATTGGAAGAAATGCGTTACCGAGAAGGTTTAGATATGTTTATGTTTAGTTATGTGTGTTTGGATCTGAGGGGCATGGATTTATCAACTAATAATATGAGTCGCTGAACACAGTGAGTAGTTATTCTAAAGTTAAGTAACCAACTAATTGTAGCCTGTGTTGTTGGTTGAACCTTGAGTTTTGAAATATATTTGCAAATTGTGTGACGGTTTTTACTTGGACATGGGTCTACACAGACATTTACTTTACCGATATGTGCCCCCATATTGTTGAAGTTATTTTTGCATTTTTATTTTATCTACCCAGTCGGGTCTCTTTGATTCGTTGGCATGTGTTTCCCAGGGTTAATTGTTTGTGCTATAAATTGCTCAATGACAAAGTTGGTCCCTCGCACGGCATGTCATGAGAGATTAGAGCGGTTTTAAGGGTTGCAGATGGCTGTGCTGGGCGATGCAGGGTCCGCACTGGTGAGCATCAAGTGGGACATCTGCAGTCGTCAGTTGGGGCTCACTGATGCACGACTGTGGGTCATGACGGTTCGGATCGATTCATAAACACAACTGAATTTATGATTTAGTTTGGACATTGGTAGCCTACGTGCGCCTAAACAGGTCGAACATGGATATCTAAGTGATCATGTTGTGATTAATATACTTGGAATTCCATGTCCCATTTTATGAGTAATTTAGGTCCAAGGGGATAACATGTTCCCAATGCAAATGTAAAATATCTTGCTGACCGTAGATCTATCAGTTTACTTGTTCTGATAGTGTTTTGGCATTCCTCACACAAAATATTAAAAAGGATTTGATTTGAGCTTCCTACGACTCTTACCCATAAACATGTAAAAATATCAAGAACTAAAATTTAAAGTGCTTGATTTGATGCTAATGACTTGGCTTCAAATGCATCTGGGCTCCATTTCCAACATCTCAATATTTGTTGTTGGTACAAAGTATAAAGCACTCCCTCGCTGTGATTAGAAAAAGTACAATTACATCACACATATTAGGCTTACATCATGCTACGTATAGGCCTACATATATCAGGGTGTATACTATACACGCACAGATAACAGTTGGGTTTAGCTGTGAAAGCTGTTGAAGGCTACTGGATTTTCAGGTTGGTTAGCCTAGATGGGCAGGTGTGAGTGATGCTGTGTTTGAACATGTTCCTTGAACTTGGTGAGCAAGTGTTTCTCCTGCAAGCAAATAATATCTCCTGCTCCCATACCGTTCCTTTTGTTTACCTTAGCCTACCCAAGATGTATGTTGGGCTGCCTTGCTTGTAGGTTATGAAGATTAACATGGGATATCTGCATTTGTGAAGATCTTGTGATTTTTTTTTTGTCTGTATGCGAGCTGTCAACTGATGTTTCAGCATCTACGTAGTTGTGTTAAATTAAGACTGGTGTGTGTGTGTGACTGTAAGGGGGTATGTGCACCTTTGATGCACAACAAGGCTTCAATAACATGGATAATTAGGGATCAGGGTGTTATTGGTGAACACTGAACACATCGTGTTTCTTTGATGTGGATTATGTATGTAGCCAAGATGGATTACCTTGGTCTTTTTGTCAAGTTGTTGTGCGGCGCGGGATTCAGACTGGGATTAGAATCATGGAGATGCACTCATTCATCAGATTACCGGTAATTGATTCTGAGAAGTTAATCAGATGATAGAGGTCAAGATAGTAACACAACTTCCCACCCAGTGTCGTCCAAATGTTGTCGAGGAACAAATCATCTCTTAAGTAAAGAAGATTACTTCAGACAGACATCGTTGTTTGCTTTTCATAGTTTTTTTCCTCTGAACTCTAAATCTCAGTGCAGTCGTGTAACAGTGGAAGTATTAAAACTCGGTTTTTAAAACAGCATAACTTGTCTGTTTAGTTGAACCGTATAACCTTTTAAGAGGAGGAGTATATTTAGACCGATGGGGATTAATGATTGTCTCCCATCTTTCCATTTAGTTCTAAGTTATGGCCTATTAAGGTGCCGACACATTTTTTAATTTGATGTGAAAGATTCAAGTGAATACATGACCTGTCACTCAACCGTAGGTTAATCAGCAGACGTTGGGCCCTTGAGGCATAATAGTTTTCAGTAGGGATGCACTGATATTTCCTGGACTGATATTCATTATCTGATTCCAATGGCTCATATAGCGATGCATTCCTTGCTTCATACACCAGATCAAGATTTCTGATGAAATACACAACGCTTCCTTTTAGAAATCCCGGTCAGGTTTCCTCAATCCCCCCCCCCTAATGATTGCTCTTTCACTTCTGTAGATCAACCATGGAAGATGAGCTACCGCCTGAATAGAGTCGTGGGGAGATAAAAAAACAAACCAAACAAGCAGCCTTTTCCCGGAGAAAAAGAAGGGTCTAGTAGCAGTTTGACTGACGTCGACCTGCGTTCTTCCGACTCCACCCCCCCCTCACCCCGCCACTGGACGCCATGTCGGTCTTGGCCAAGCCGGAGAGGACCATTTGCGTCCTCCTCCCCAACAAAGAGCAGCTGGACGTCCCCATGGGGGTAGGTGTGGCTATGAATCACCCCTGTGTCTTCTCTATCACGTGGTGCCCTGATAAGGGACATGCCGTTTGTTCTTAGAACATCCTAGGGAGGGATTGTCTTCCTCCAAAACAAAGGAGGATTTCACAAACATTATCGCAAACCACCATCTTGGTTTATTCTCCCCCCCCCTCATTATAATAAGAATAATAACAACAACTGGTTATTCAAGAACTATTGGTCAATAAGTACCAAGATGACGGGTTTGAACGCCTTTTATGGAACTTCAGAGTGCCTGACTGAAACCCTCCCTATCGTTCTCTGCATCGCTGGTTGGTGAGTGCATGTTGACTCACACTCTGCTCTGCCCCTTCACCTCCGTCCAGCTGAAGTCCACCGGCCTGGACGTCTTCAATCACGTGGCTGCGCTGCTGGGGATCAAAGAGCTGCACTTCTTCGGGCTCACCGTGGTCAAAGGTAAGTCAGGCCGTGTGGTGTAACGGGCGACCCCTGTTACATCTGTGACCCGGAAACGTATCGGATCTTGTGATCCTGAGAAGAGCACAAGACCGCCGCATGAGGTAGGACCGGCCTCGGTCCATCAGATGGATAACGTCTTCACGTCTTCATACGTGTGACTGGTGATGGCTGATGAGTTTGCGCATCACAAATCATGGTTTAGTGTTGTTGTGGCCCTTTGTCATTTGGTGTCTGTTGACACACTGGGGAAAAAATGGGGATTTGCCTTCTTTCACTGGCACAAACACCACAACAAAAGTCCCAACACACCCACCGCGCCCCTTCGATCTTCATAAAGGAGCCCTAATCCCCTTTAAAAAAAAATTCTCTCATTCCTTTTATACCCCACCTTCTGTATGTATTTTTTTGTAATGGTTGGATTGCATTGCTCACCGCACAACACAAGGGGCCTTTTGTTTTTCTGGTGTTTGGCCAGGGAGCACTTAGGCTCTGGATGCTCGCAATATTAACTTCATTAAGGCAGGAATGCACTCCTGGCATTCCTGCTCTTCAGTGGAGGGAGGGAGGGAGGGAGGGAGGGAGGGCGGGAGGGCGGGAGGGCGGGAGGGTTGGATGGACTGGTGGGGAGGGGGGTACTCGTCTGAAAGAGAAATGAGGAGGAGGGGTTGAGGAGGAGGAGGGGGAGGATGAGGGGGCGGTGGGGGGAGGAGGCGGTGGGGGGATGCAACTCAGCAAGACAAGAGGAGTGTTGCTCACAGGGGGGGGGGGGGGCTGAATAGGGGTGCGGGTGAGTCACAGCGTTGGGGGGGGGGGTGGAGGAGGGAGTAGGGAGATACGGTGAGAGGAATTGCCCCTCTTGTGAGGCAATCTGGGGAACGTTATTTGTCAAATAGTTTTAACATCTGAAAGGGGAGAGAGGAGGAGGGTTGCGACATGGTAGACAACATATCTGTGGCATTGTACCAAGGCCACGCAGGTTCTGGGGCTAGCAAGAGATCAGTGTTGGGATGTCCGTCACAGTAATGAATGTGTTATCGTGTCCCAACTGAGGCAGAAAGTGACGTAAACCGTACCTCAACCTATGTTGGATTGATGTAGAAAGAAAGAACCCCCTTTGTCATTGATAACCACTGCTGATGAATACAAGTTGGCCATGAATCAACAATCAAAGGAGGCAAAACGTGTCGGAAAGCGGAACGGTTAGCCGTCAACATAGCCGCCACGCCTGGGGGAAGCCTCACTCACTAACGATGCAACAGGGTTTTTCTGCCTCTTCTTCTTCCACTTAATTGCGGCTATTGTTTGGAAAACCTTCCGCTTGGTCGCACTGTTCTTTTGTTTTGTCCGCTGACTGTGCTCTTGTCTCCGTTTGTTCTTCCCAGACAATGAGCACATCTTCCTGGACATGGAGGAAAAACTGACAAAATACTTCCCTAAAGAATCCAAGCCGGATTCACCCAAGGTACAGTTATTGACTAAAAGAAAACGGGCACCATCAGATGGCATATGTAGCCACGACATAGTGACCTTTTCATGTTGCCCATGCCCCCCATTGACCCCCTCATGTCCCTGTATATTGTCCACGCGCCCCCATACTGGCCTACTTACCCTTCCCCACTCAGACATACTGGTTCTTTAGCATGACAAAAAGAGATCCCTGCCTGGTGTTTATTGAGTGCGTTTGTCGTCGTAGGGGCTACCGAAGAGGCCGCTCCCCCTGGTGCTCTTCCTCAAGGTGCAGTACTACGTGGAAAACGGCCGGCTCATCTGGTACGTTCCTGCACATGTCCCGACCATGACTCGCTCCCCTGAACGGGAGCCAACTCTCTCTGTGACTTTCTTCGCTCTGCCTGGCATGCCTCGTAGCGTGCCGCGACACGCATCAATCCAATTACCGGTGTCATATGTTGCCTTACTATTGTCTCTTTTGCTCCCTCCACCACCACCACCACCAACACCACCTGTTAACGCCACCACCACCTGCAACACCACCACCACCTGCAACACCACCTCCACCTCCACCACCTCCACCACCACCACCACCACCCCAACCACCTCCACCACCACCACCACCACCACCCCCCCAACCACCTCCACCACCACCCCCCCAACCACCTCCACCACCACCACCACCACCAACACCACCTGTTAACGCCACCACCACCTGCAACACCACCACCACCTGCAACACCACCTCCACCTCCACCACCTCCACCACCACCACCACCACCCCAACCACCTCCACCTCCACCACCTCCACCACCACCACCACAACCACCACCTCCTGCAACACCACCACCACCACCAACACCACCACCACCACCACCACTACCTCCACCACCACAACCACCACCTCCTGCAACACCACCACCACCACCAACACCACCACCACCACCACCACTACCTCCACCACCACAACCACCACCACCTCAACACCCACCACCAACACCACCACCACCAACACCTCCACCTCCACCACCAACACTACCACCACCACCTCAACAACCACCACCACTACCTCCACCACCACCACCTCCACCTCCATCTCCACCACCACCTCAACACCCACCACCACCATCTCCACCTCAACACCAACCACCACGACCTCCTCCACCACCTTCTGCGTGGCCCCAGTGAGCGTAAGGCCCGGCACCTCTACTACTCGGACCTGCGGGAGCGGGTGCTTCGCTCCGAGTGCCGGCAGCAGGAGGAGGTCTACTTCCAGCTGGCGGGCTACGCCCTGCAGGCCGACCTGGGGGACCACCCCCCTCTGGAGGAGGTGGAGCAGGGGGCCGGCCCCCGCTTCCAGCCCAAGGACTTCTTCCCTCCCTGGGTACGTTGTCCGCCGCGATGCGCCCGGCTGTCTCGGCTACGAGACAGTCCAATGAGGGGGGGGGGGGGTGTGTGTGTGTGTGTGTGTGTGTGTGTGTGTGTGTGTGTGTGTGTGTGTGTGTGTGTGTGTGTGTGTGTGTGTGTGTGTGTGTGTGTGTGTGTGTGTGTGAGATCATTGAGTTGAAGTGTTTGAATGAATTTGAAGCCAACTTGAACCATTATCATCATCACATTATGTTATTAATTATCATTAAATAACTCTTTCATCCACCCCTTTTTAAGATCCATTTGAATCAATAGTGACTTAAACCACACAATCCAAAGTGCTGCGCGATAACAACACAACAACAACAACAACAGCCATTCAAGAGACTGCAGCTTTTGACGTGTTTTTTCTCGGCGTCGGCGCGTCCAGATCGTGGCCAAGCGCGGGGTCCACTACCTGCTGTGCCACGGGCCCAAGGTGCACCGCGAGCTGTCGGGCATGTCGGCGCGGGACGCCATCTTGCTCTTCATCAAGGAGTCGTGCCTGCTGGAGGACGTTCCCGTCACCTACTACCGGCTGCAAAAGGTCAGAGGTCAACGCACGCCGGTGTCGTACCGAACGCGCCGCTCCTCCTCCTCCTCCTCCTCCTCTTCCTCCTCCTCCTCCTCCTCCTCCTCCTCCTCCTCCTCCTCCTCCTCCTCCTTCTTCTTCTCGCCGACTAAAAAGGGAGAGTTTCATCACGTCGGTGCTGATGAATGAGCACTTGTGGAAATGAATCACTTTTCATACCAGCTCCTTTTCCTCTCTCTATTTCCGAGTAAAAACACGCTGTGGGTCAACATTACCCATGTTGCGTTGATGGATCTGCCGCTTGTGAAACCGGCCCTCACTTCATGATTTTTAATACTATTTTGAAAGCAGCAGTGTTTTCTCTTACCTAACCGGTGAACTATGAGGGAGCTCAACTCTGACACGGCTTGTTATCTGACCTCTCAACCCCCCCCACCCCCCACCGCCTGAATTATTCTTCTCCCCAGGACAAGAAGGAGGACCGAGGAACGGCCCTACTGGGGTTGACTCTGCGAGGAATGCAGGTTTATCAGGTGTGTACGTCGGCCAGATGAAGTAGGGGCAGTGGTGGTGGTGGTGTGTGTGTGTGTGTGTGTGTGTGTGTGTGTGTGTGTGTGTGTGTGTGTGTGTGTGTGTGTGTGTCTTTGTGCGTCAACAACATACGTCAGCAGCAGAGTGCTGGGTTCCCTCAATAACCCCCTTAACCCCGTGGCCCTGCTTGTGAAGGATGTGTGTGAGCGAACCATGTCAGGAATGTGTGTGTGTGTGTGTGTGTGTGTGTGTGTGTGTGTGCGCGTGCGTGTATGTGTGTGTGCGTGTGCATGGGCACTCCATCCCTGTATCAGCAGGGGAGGAGGAGGTTTGGGGGGGCGGGGGGGGTGTTAGTGCAGGCTGCCATCTCTGTCATGTGTTTGATCCGTCCGGGGTGGACCAACTGCAGGGATTATGGGTCTGGTTGTGGGGCTGATTACGTAGCCAGCGGGCCGTGAGATATCTCAGAAGGACCCCGCCGCCCTCGCTCAGGGCACGGTCCAGATGGCCCCAGCAAACAAGAAACTAAAACTGGAAAGACGGAGGGATAATTTATATTTAATGAGTCGAATTTGTGTGTATGATATGTGAGGGTTGATCTTGACTGGTGACGGTCGGTCCAGTATGTTTGATTATTTTTCCTTGTTCTCCTCACGTAAAGGAGATGAACAACCTACGTCAGCTGCTGTACGACTTCCCCTGGTGCAACGTCGGGCGACTCACCTTCTTGGTAAACGTCTGAATACTTTAAATTCTGTTCAGCTGAAATCAGGCAAGATGTCTCGCTGGCTCATTCCACTGTGGGCCGAACATGGAGGCAATACGCCTTGTAGTGACCCAAATAAATAATTTACATCGGTTAATGCGGTAGTAAGCATTATGTAAGAACTCACTAAGGGTGAGTTAACTGTTTTACTTTCGGTCTAGTAATCAATGGTGTTCATGTTTACTAAGGTAATGGTGTTCATGTAAACTAAGGTATTATTTTATACATTGTTTAATATGGTTTACCAAGGACCAGCATTGGTAAATGAATACTAGACCATTAGCTAACTGTTAATCAACTATTGAGGTAACTGTTTGTTAATGTTTATGACTGCATTAACTATTGTTAATGTTAATTAATGGCCAATTATTGCACCCTTATTGTAAAGCCAAGCCCTGGTCTAGCCACCACTGTGCTAGTACATAGACACCAGTGTGTATAACCCACCCATCTGCGTCCGCTCGCTCCAGGGCAAGAGGTTTGAGATCCAGCCCGATGGCCTGCCGTCCGCCAGGAAGCTGGTGTACTACACGGGCTCTCCGTTCCGCTCGCGCCACCTCCTGCTGCACCTGAGCAGCTGCCACCGGCTCTACCTCAGCCTGCAGCCCGCCCTGAAGCACCTCCGCCAGCTGGAGGACACGGAAGGTGAGGTGGAGGAGGTGGAGGAGGTGGAGGAGGTGGAGGAGGTGGAGGAGGAGGAGGAGGAGGTGGTGGAGGAGGTGGAGGAGGTGGAGGAGGTGGAGGAGGTCTGAGGACCGTCTAGATCAGAAGATCACAGCCTTTAACCTAAGGTGTACTACTAGATTTTCGGCCTGATCTTTCATGGACCATCTCATGGACCGCACCTGCAGTCGCTAAGCAGAGTGCCAGTGCCCCATTTATACAAATAAGGTCAAATAATCGACGCAAGAGGCAAAAGTTTGCTTTTTAACTTAAAATATAGTTTCCCCTGCTTTCCAGGGTTAGGTTTAATAGTTTGCAGTTCAATTCTCGCATTCTTCTAGGAATTATTCGATATGTTTTTGGTCGTACAATAAAAACCGCAACGCCTCCGTCTCGGTCTCGTATCTCGCATCAAAGCGTCCCCTCTTCTCGTGTGTCCCCAGACCAGAAGCGCTACCGGGAGTCGTACATCAGCGACGACCTGGACACGGACCCCCAGGGCTGCTGCTGCTCGGAGGGCAGCCCCCGCCTCTCGCGCCAGTCCACCTGCAGCTCGGGCATCGAGGTGGACGCCCGGCACCACGGCAACGTCTCCATGGAGATGGCCTCCGTGGGGACCGCCGTCTCCGCCGAAGGGGGCTTGGGCGGCGGGCAGCGGCGGCGGGCGGAGAAGTGCTTCAGCTCCGCCGCCAGCCACGGCTCCTCCCACACCTCCGGGGTGGACGTGGGTGGAGTCAATGCCCCCGCGCAGGACGACGAGGATGACGAGGACTCGGGGGATGAGGTGGTGGAGTTCGACTCGGACGAGGTTCTGAAGGACGGTGAGTCGTGTGTTTGGGGGGGAGTGGCTTTGGAGGGAGGCCTGACGGGAGGAACTTCCTGTGGCTGATTTCTCCAGCTTTAAAGGACCCCTATTTAACCACCAGATGTTGGTGCCTTTAGCCAGTACAGCCCTGTGTCTTAGTGACGGCACATGTGGTAGGTTCCACCTAGATAAATGATGGATAGATAATGGTCGACGGATCCATCCATCCTACATCTAGGTGGACACTTGGATGTCACTGAGGCACACTAAGCACACGGACACCTGGTGGTAAATTAGGGGCCCTTCTAGTAGTGGTTTTATTAACACAGTTTTGGTTCATTTCCTTTCCCTTAGAGTTGAAGAGAAGCAGAACAGAAGAGACTCTGGTCGACGAGCACGTGGACATGTTTCACCTGGCTGATCTTCTCCAGGGCATATCGGTGGACTTTTCCCCCGTCAAAGACAACGACCCTCTCCGTATGGATCTCTCCTCTTCAGTTTCCCTTTTTAAATCGATGAATCGTTTCAAATACGTTCCTTCTATATACTTTTCCCTGCGGTGGAACCCTCGTCCGCTCCGCTGTAGTGAAGAGAATCAATCAGTCACGTTTCATGTATTTTCCTGAACATTAGCTAATTCCTGTACTCGTCGATTCCACAGAGGGTGAAGGATCTCCCTCCAACAACAACGACAACCACACGGTTCAGCTGCGCAACAACCTAGCAAAGGTCCGCTGTCTGTTATTCACATTCGCTCATCGCATCATTTCCTCCCACCCCCCCCGCCGCCCACTTCCTGTCTCACCACCCGCCCCCCCCGTCTGCCGTCTGCCGTCTGTTCCCCCAGGTGCTGCAGTCCAGGGCCCCCGTCTGCGTGGACCGCCAGAGCCAGAGTCTGGACGACGTGCGTCTGTTCCCGCCGCCGGCCCTGCTCCTCCCGGACTCCTCCCTCAGCTACACCTTCGGGCTGCCGGCCCCCCAGGACAACAAACCCAAGGGCCCGTCCTCGGCGGACCCCCGCGGGTGCTACCCCCCGGGGTACTACCCCCCCGGGTACTACCCCCCGGGGCACTGCCCGGCCAAGCCCTCCTTCTACGGGCGCCGGGCGCCCAACTGCCTCTCCCTGGACCGGCTGGGGGAGGAGCAGCTGCTGGAGTTTATACTTTAGACGGACGGACGGACGGACGGACGGACGGACGGAGGCAGGGATGTGTGTGCGTGTGACGTTGTTGTTGTTGTTGTTGTTGTTGTTGTTTTTTTATCCATGTCTTCCACCTCGGAGGCGACGCACCATTGTGACGTCTTCCTGGCATGATGGTGACGGTGTGTGTGTGTGTGTGTGTGTGTGTGTGTGTGTGTGTGTGTGTGTGTGTGTGTGTGTGTGTGTGTGTGTGTGTGTGTGTGTGTGTGTGTGTGTGTGTGTGTGTGTGTGTGTGCAATATTATTAGGGATGGGGTGGGGGGGGGGGATGTCTTCGAACTCTCTTCAGTTGTTGACAGATTAAGCACTGGGTTACGGAAAGGTACAGCATTTGAGTCGGCGACCGGAATATTTATTGCCTTTTTTTTTTTATTGTGTATATACTTGTAGTATATACTACTACACTATATAGTTTTTTACCATATTGCATCTTTTTAAAGTTACTCAGATATCTTGTGTAAAGCTTGCAGTCTGGAAAACTGAATTTCTGGTTTAAACCTGGTGTATAAGAATCTGTGGGAGTAGTAATCAATTGACTGTTTATATTGGATGTTAACCTTTTGTCTGGCCCCATTGTACACCAACCTTCATATCATTCAAATCATAGAATTTCATTTTATTTTTTTATGTATTTTAAAGAAAAGCATTTCATAAGGAACTCCATGTTTTTTGTATATGCCCTATACGTTCATCCAAAGGTTAATCATGCTGCGGTATCTCTTTTATTATCAGAACAACAGTATCTGTACAGCAATATTTCTACAACTGTGATTTTTATTGATCTGTTTTTGTATACCGGTATGTAACACTGAACAAAAGGCTTCTGCATTATTGAGTTACGATCATCAATAAATTGAAGTTATTGCCGAAAGGTTTTGTTGAACTCAAATTAATGTCATGGAGTGGAACATTGTAGGGGGAAACTAGCGAAATAGCGACATCTACCGATCAGTCGATAATAAAGCTGGCCGAGCACTCCCAAATCTCGCGATAGATTCTGTTGACGTACTAGGAAGTTTACGATCCGCCGGCAACTCCCAAGTTTACACCGCACACGCATGGCACTGCGAGAGACCGAACCGACGCCGTTTACATTACAATGTCCTCTGTTTTGATAAACGCTCTTTTAACCAGTGCACCCAATTATGACATTTTATTTGATAGTTTGTCCTGGCCGAAGGAATCGTGGCCAGAGAAGGAAAGGGTAGAGGCACTGACAGCATTCATTGAAGGAATCGGACAGCATTTAGCCGGCACATCTGATCACAAGGTTGTGTTTGAAAGTGCGGAAAAACAACAGATCGTCACAAAGATTGAATCAATTATTTGGGATCAGTGCGTCCCCTTCCTCTTAAAGATATCAAAAGAAAATGTCACTGATAAAAACGTTGGATTTCAAGACTCTCGACCCAGACAGAGTACCGCTGCAGCGTGCAGACTCCTAGGCGTTTGCATCCCTCACTGTGGTGATGATGTAGTGGGGCGACTGGCCGACACTGTCCTGCCAGCACTGCAAGAAGACGACGCCGAGGGGAAACTCCTTAACGTGGAAGTTGCAATAGAAGTAATCGCTGTTCTTTTACCATCTATTACCTTGGATAAACAGCTCACTCAAACTACACTGTCGTCCGCTTTACACTGCATCCGCACGTTTTCCGAGGCTGTTGTCTCAAAAGTCACGGTAAGACTGCTCCTGACCCTCTTGAACTCCTGCAAGCCCGGGGAAAGGTTAAGTAGTGTACTTCAGTTCACATTGGACGAGCTGTTCACCTGGCACCGGAGCGACGACACTGCTGCGGTGACAGAGCGCACCCTGTTGTGTTTGACGGTGCTGTCAGATCACCTGTTACCTCCTACTGACCTGCAAGCGCAGTGTCAGGACCTCAGCATCAGCACCAGTCGACCTGACGCACGATTGGAGCGTCAGTTTTGGATGATCGTCCAGGCAGGGCTGACACATAAGGACATGGTGTGTCGTAAGCGATCGTTGTATCTGCTGAAAAGATGTGTGGCCTTTTCGGAAGAACAGGGAGCTGAGTGTCCGACCTGTCCTTCAAAAGAAGGTAACTTATTTTACTTTTTACTCTTTTCTTGAACAATATTCGTTTGGTAACATGTCACAACGTTATTTTTCCACGGGTGTCTTTTGAAGTTCACCTTATCTCCTTTTACCATGAAACTAGACGAGCTGTTGTTCAGATGGTCCCCGAAAGACAGCCAGTTGCTCAGAGAGTTCTGGGAGGACTATGCACTCGTGATGGAGACCCTGGAGGAAAACCAGGCGAGTGGTGGAGCCTAAAACATTGTTTTTATTTATTCATCCACAGCAGTTATAGTTTTGTGCAGAGGCTGTGTTACTAATTTATAAAACTGCTATTACAGATCCATGTCGTGCGGCCAGTGCTCAACAGAATCGACGTGTTGATCCAGACAACCGCCACCGATACGCAAGGTCAGTCGGTCAATTCGCACTCAAACATATTTGTCAAAATAAAAATAATATTTAATTAATTAAACACAGTTTTTCATAAGAAATGCAAGTTTGGGGGAGGGATGTGTGTATCATCGGCTCCTTCAATCGATGGGTCTTGCAGCGTCGGGCGGGGCCTGCTGTCATCCCTCCTGGCTGCTGTGCGTGTACCAGCGCATGTTCGACAGCGAGAATAAGTCCCTGATGAGGGAGGGCGTGTACCACCTGCTGGACCTCCAGGCTCTCCGACAGCCTGCCTTCGCCTCCGCCTTCTCCCAGGTGCCGGTCAACCCGTTCCGTCATCCATCGGGGGTTTCAAGCTGATGTTTCCATTCATATTTGTTGTATACCGAAACGTTCATATTTGTGTGTCATCAGGGAATTATGATGATAATTAAGTGTTACGACTCGTTTCTCTTTCCAGTTTATAGTCGGCCCCTTCATGGATGTGTTGTCTGAAAGTTCACTCTTCCACAGGTGAGTACATTGATGTCAAAAATAGTATGTGATGTATGTGGAATAACCTTTTACTTTAAAGTGGAAGCCACCACACTGGGTCCGGTTTGAGTGTCTTTTTGTTTCGTGACGTCCAGGGCCATGGGGCAGAGCATAGGGGATTGTCCTGAGCTTGGCGTCAAACTCACAGCCTTTCTGACGTCGTTCTTCAGCAGCCTTCCGTCAGAGGAAAGAGGTGGAGAGCTATGCTTGTTTACGTTTGGACAGTACACTGCTATTGTTCTTCATGTTAATCACAAAGTATGATTTCTATCCCGATGTGACAGCCTTATTTATTATTACAATCATTGAAAAATTGCATAATAATAAGTTATTCTTTAGTTGTTTTTTCTTTTAAATGCATTCGGGTTTAGTGCCTAATTAATAATTCTTCTCAGATTAGCTTCGGCAGCACACCACCATATGTTTGCCCGGTGCAGTATACCCTGATCTAGGATCAAAGGCCTTGAAGCGCCTTGAACCCATGTGTCGGCCCCCCGCCTTCCCCCTGCTCCAGGCGCGCTGCTGCTACTGCTGATCCAGCGGCTGGGCTCTCGTCACTGGTGCGCCGTGCCCGTCCTCTTCCTCTCCCAGGCCCTGTCCTGCCTCCCTCGCAGCCCGCTGCTGGACGGCCAGGGCCTGCAGGCCATCAGGTAGTCTCAGCACCGCATCCCGAGCACAGAGGGGCCGCTTTCTAATTAGGGTTGAATTTAATTATTACAGGTGGTTTATTAGACGCCTTTTAATCCACTTTGGAGTAAGTACCGAATGACACAGGTACTCACCACTAGGGATTCTGGCTCCTTAGGCCCAATCCCATTTCTACCCCTTCCCCTTACCCCTCCCCCTTGTTTTGAAGGTGTAAGGGGAAGGGGTAAGGGGTAGAAATGGGATTGGGCCTAAGGAGCCAGAATCCCTAGTGGTGAAACACTTGAGCAAGCTTTTGTTTACACAATAATGAACAGTCTCTTTGCTACCCTAGCCCCTATTCTAACCTAGATGCTAACCTAGCTCCTATTCTAATCTAGTCCCTGTGCTAACGTAGCTCATATGGCTAACCATATCCTTGGTGGTGTCTTGCAGTGGGGGCAGTGGGTTGATATTGTTCCTGTGGTACGCTACAGGGAGGTGCTGCGGGTCACCATGGTTACTCATCCAGTCCTGCTGAGGGGAGCGTCCCAGTGCTACCTCCTGAACAGCGCCCTCTGTCTCATGCAAGTGGTAAGACAACCTATGTGCTAGGTTGATTTCAGTCAATGTCTCTTTTGTGAAAACTCAAAATACTGAACCGTTTTGAAACAGAATTGTATGCTTTTCCATTGAATTGTTGTATTTTTTGTTTGTTTTTCTTTTGAAAGGATGCTGTCACTCTTGATGAGGTCTTCGGTTTTTTGACGCATTTCCATGCAGATGAGTCACTGTGTAGAGGGACACCTCTTTGGAAACAGGTAGTGTGTGTGTGTGTGTGTGTGTGTGTGTGTGTGTGTGTGTCTCAATATATATACGATTCAGTTAAAGACAACAATTTTCCCAAGTCTCCTTTAAACTGCATGCAAGTAATTGCTTTCTTACCGTGGACTTTCTGTCCCATCCCAAACCACAGGTGGCTGCCTGGCTGTCAGACAATGAGGGCAACTTTAAGCCCCGTGTTGAACACAGCGCGTTGCCAAATAAAGGATCCATTAAAGCACATGTCCAGTCTGAAATCCACTCCTTCCTCCAAGTCCCAGCAAGCACAGGTAGGAGGGGTGATGCGACTCCAACACAATCCATGAAAAAAAAAGACAGATTTAGAAGCTCACTGCACTCACTGCACTCACTGCACTCACTCACTCACTGCACTTACTCACTCACTCACTGCACTCACTCACTCACTGCACTCACTGCACTCACTCACTCACTCACTCACTCACTCACTCACTCACTCACTCACTCACTCACTCACTCACTCACTCACTCACTCACTGCACTCACTTCACTCACTCACTCACTCACTCACTCACTCACTGCACTCACTGCACTCACTCACTCACTCACTCACTCACTCACTCACTCACTCACTCACTCACTCACTCACGCACTCACACACTTACCCACTCACACACTTACCCACTCACACACTTACCCACTCACACACTTACCCACTCCCTCACTCAGTCACTCTCTCCCCACGTCCCTTTCCTCAGGTCATAGTGAGCGTCTTCCGGACCCCAAAGAGGCGGATAAGCTGGCCAGGGCGGTGCTCCTGTGTGTGGATATGGAAGAGGAGCGAGGGGGAGGAGGAGTGCTGGTGGAGGAGCTCCTAGGCCCCCTAGTGGACACCCTGGGCAGGCTGAGCACCAACGCCTACCTGCCTCTGCGCAAGACCGACAAGTGCCTGCAGCTCGTGCTGCGGCTCTTCCATCTGGGAGAAGCGCCAGGGCTTCCCGATGACAGGAAGCTGCCAGGTTGGTAACCATGACGCCCGTGACCTCACACTGGAGGAACCTGCTGCTGGGGTGTTATGGCTGCGTTCAGTGTGACTGCAGCGTGGGCGGTCCAGAAGGCAGTCTGATGGGGTATAAGGAGGGAAACAAACCTCATGATGGATGGTTATGAAGGGGATGTGACCCAGGAGAAGAAGCACTCTAACGTAGGGCTGCTCGATTATGGGAAAAATCATAATCACGATTATTTTGGTCAATATTGAAATCACGATTATTCAAACCATTATTTTTGAGTTTGAAACATGTTGTATTTATTCAGCATGTCTCTCCCAAAAAAACGTTGTAACTGAGAACTTTGAGGTTTCGCCTTGAATAAATACCCAAAATGGTCAAAAAGAAAATGTGACAATCCAAAATAATATGCAGATATGTATCCAGCTGTTCTGCCCTTTCTATAAAACATTAAAAAAATAAATACAAATAAAAATCCAGCCCTACCCTAACGCCTTACTGCTAAATGCTAATAACAAGTTAAAGGAGAAGTCGTTGTACAAAATGACCCCCAAAAAAATTACAATAAATATATTTATGGGCTCAATTCAGGGCTTTAATTTTTTATATGTTCTTTCTCTTCTGCAGAAGATACGCCATTGTTAACTATGAAGAAGCTGGTTCTGAAAGTGGTCGACTCGGTCCAAGAGTTCATACTGAGACGTCTCTGTAGTGAGCTGCAGGAGGTTAAGTGTCCATTTCTTCTCATCACAGCCACGCCATGTTGAAACTATAAACATGGAGTCCCCACAGACGCACACTGACGCCTCTCCCTTGCCGTTCGACAGCTTTCGGACGTGGGCCGGGCCGAGCTGTATCTGTGCGTCCTGAGACAGCTGGTGCTGTTGTACGGCGCCTCGCCGCAGTACAGCAGCAGCATGCAACGGACCTACTTCCCCAAGCTCATCCAAGTCAGCCTCGACGTGCTCACGAACACCACGCAACAGGTGCCGAGCTCGCTGTTCACCGCGCGCGTCGAAACAACACAGCTGTTGTTTTTTTAGTCCCGGGCTGTGTTGATAAGATGAGGCACTAGGCTTTTTTTTTCTTTCCCCACCAGGTTCCTTCCGTGGCCAGCCAGGTCGCCCAGGCGGTTGCCATGGCGTCGCTGGCTGCGGCCTGCGACCTCTTGGAGCGGCAAGCCGCTGACCGGAGACCGGAGACAACGTCCGTGCTGGTGTCTCTACAGAGCTACTTCTACAGCCCCGCGTCGAGTGATTCCCAGGGCCCGCTCCACTTGGGAAACATCAACCAGACCCTGCTCAAACCCACGTCCGGTCAGAGGTGAGGAAGTTATCATCATAATAATAATGATGAAGATAATCATCACACAGTTTACAGCGATTGTGTTCCTTTAATTCACATCCCTCCACCTAAGCAGTGTGGTATTGATGTAATGATTGAAGCATTGCAGGCCTTTATAAATCCTTATTTCTAATGTGGGCCAGTCTGGCCGTCGTGGTTGGTCTCAGGGTGACAGCGTGTATAACCCAGCCATCGTCTGTCTCAGTGACGCGGGCGCGCAGGCCCCCGTGCTCCAGGACTGGGGCCGTACGGCCGCCCACTTCGTCCGGGACCAGTGGGTGTGCCTGGGCTTCCTCAGCAGGCAAGCGGGCCCGGGCCAGACCACCGCCCTCTCTGATCAGACGCTACGGGCCGCCCTGAAGCGCAGCGTGGACGCCCTGACTCTGTTACCCAGCGGCCTGGTTCTTCCGGTGCTGGCGTTCATGAGTACCGCACTGGCCCAGGTGAGCGTCTGTGTAGTTCGGTCGCGCACAAAGACTTCAGAGTGGAGTTGAAGTGCTTTCTAGTACTTTGGCGTGGGTGTTCTTTCCGGGGATTTTTTGAACGACAAGGAAGGGGTCATGTTGATAGCTGTAAGAAATGTAAGTAAATTGCTGAAATGTACATAATTCCATGATCATAAAAACATGTTCAGGGCTTGCATCAGAATGCATCGTTGCCAATACTCTTTCAGAGAGACTCCAGAGAGTTATGGTACTGAAAGTCCTGAATCAATGTAAATATACTGAAGCCTATTTTTTTAAACCTATTGTTTGGCCACATCTCTCATGAGAAACGCTGTTGCTCTTTCAAACACAACAAAATCTTCACATAACGACAAATCATTCCATGATTAAATACCCAACAATGACCAGAAAAGCATTACTACACAATAACTAACATTCCATTTCTCCTTTTGTTTATAATTGTTTGTTAATGTGGGAATTTTCCACGGATGTGTTCCCCCCACAGGTGGCATTGTGCGACGAGGATCTGTGCGTTCACGCCGTGACTCTGGGCTGGGAGCTGGTCCAGGGGTTGACCCGCAACCCCCAGGAATTCTGGCCTGCCCTGAGGGGCTTTGTTGGGGCTGCCTTCCACCGCAGCATCCTGGAGCTGGAGGAGGACCAGGCGCCAAAGCTCATCTCCGTCCTCAAACAGGTGACTCCCCTTCCCTAAAGGGCTGATTACGGTCCCACGTTCACGCAACGCAAGGGGGGGACGGACCCCTTACGTCCTTGCGGACCCTCCTTGCGTCCACCTCAAGGGCCCGACGTGAAAATTTGTTACCTTCCGTCGAGGCGACGCATCAGCGAGGTCTGCGGTTGGTCCGCTTAGTAAAACCCGACGCAGAACCATAAAGGTTCACGACTGAGTCGAAGCGTCCGCAGCCGGGGCCTTGCACTGCGTGAACGTGGGGCCATAATCAGCCCTTTACACTCCCGCTGGCTTCAGATCAGCCTATGGGTGTGCTGATCTGTTGATCTGTCCATCGTTAATCATGATGAACGCTCCTAATGTGTGAGGTCATTATGGGGTGGAATGCTAAAGGACTTGTAACGGCTTGTCAACCTCACACATGTTAAAATAGGATCCCTTTTAACCAGCCAGAGGGTGAATGATGAAAAAGGTCAAAAATGGGGCAAATGTTAGTGTTATTTCGGACTGTGTTGTCATTGCGACTGTCGTTTTCCCAACTGCGTCTTCTGGTACAGATCTCGGCCGAGATGATGGTGCTGTCCCAGGCCAAGACGGGGGTGATCAACGTGCTGATCGAGCAGTGCTGCCACTGCTGGCTTCCTGCCGGTCGCCATGGCGACGAGGCAGCCATCGCCAGCGCTCTGCGCTACGTCCACGTGCTGACGGAGGCCTGCGTCTACGGGCCGGTGTACAGGAGGGACGTGAGGTGGGGCTCCGGTAGAGCTGGGCGAATAGTCGATTTATTTTATTTATTTAAAAAAAGAAAAGGTTAATTATCAACATGGCAGCGTGCACTGAAAAAAGTGAGTGTGTAGAGTTTGCTTAAAGTATGTGGCAACCTAAAGCAGCATCACAACACATTTATTCCAAGATATTAAATTGAGGCACGCAGCAGAGTGGCAGATGTGTGTTATTTAGGGGTCCAAGCCAACAGGTTGGATCCCTATTGTTTTTGTAAGGATTTTTATACTTCCTACCAAGAAAGTGGTACTACAGCCCAAACCGTAAATGGTGCACACACGCCAATTACATGACTAGATCCAGGTACGTGAAGACTATGCAGACGACAAAATCCAGAAATGCCGGCCACTAGGTGGCGCTATACCAAGGAATACGCGTTTGGGGCTATAACTCCCACACCGAACCTCCCAGAGTCCAAAAACTTGTACACACAGATGCACTGGAGTCTGCTGCATCTTTTGGCCTAGGCCACGCCCATTTGCGTCTATGAATATTTTTCGCTAAATCGCGAAAACCGCAAAAATGTTTTTTCGCTACTCCTCCCACATTTCTCGACCAATTGACACAAAACTTTGCACACGGCATCTTCAGACCTACACGAAAAGAATTCCTGCATTACTTTTTTGATCCGACCTTCGACGACGAAACGGTAGCGTTTTGAATATTGGTTTATGAGCTAAATTAGACGTGGAAAATCAAAAATCCAAAAAAATCAAAAATTACACATCGGATCGAGTCCAAATTTAACAAACATGTTAGCGCCACCCTTAACGACGTTCGAATAAAAAATCGGAAAATTACGCCCTAAGGGGGCGCTATAAACGAGGAAATTGTATATCTTCTAATTGGCCAAAGGAATGTTCTTCAAACTCAAGGGAAACCATCAAGGGGCAAACCCGAGTCTATATAGAAAATATGGCCAAGAATTATTAATGTGGGCGGGAGTTATTTGGCAAAGGAAAAATTGTCTTTGGAAAATTTCGCCACAGGGCGGCGCCAAAAAACGACGACATTGTCTATCTCCTATTTGGCCAATGTTCTGAAAACGCGTTTTAGGCTATAACTCCCACACCGAAGCACCCACAGTCAAAACCTTTATATCCACATGTTGTTCACGGTAGCGTTTTCAATACTTGCTTCGCGTTGTGCCGGCGAAACGCACATTTCTTGTCGCGTTGTGCCGGCGAAATGCACACTTCTTGGACCCCTGCATAACTGCTTGCAGTTCTAGTTAGGGGTCCAAGCCAACAGGTTGGATCCCTATTGTTTTTGTAAGGATTTTTATTTTTAGGGGTCCAAGCCAACAGGTTGGATCCCTATTGTTTTTGTAAGGATTTTTCTTTTTATTATTATTCCCAGCTAGAAGTGGTACCACACCCCAAACCGTAAATGGTGCCGACACGCCAATTGCATGACTAGATCCAGGTCTGTGATGTGTACGCAGACGACCAAATCCAGACACACCGGCCACTAGGTGGCGCTATACCAAGGGAAAACGCGTTTGGGGCTATAACTCCCACACCGAACCTCCCACATTCAAAACCTTGAACACACAGATTCACTGGAGTCTGATGCATCTTTTGGCATAGGCCACGCCCATTTGCGTCTATAATTTTTTTCCGCAAAATCGCGAAAACCGCAAAACTGTTTTTTCCCTACTCCGCCCACATTTCTTGACCAATCGACACCAAACTTTGCAGACGACATCGTCAGACGCACACGGAAAGAAAAACTAAATACTTTTCTGATCCGACCTTCGACTACGAAACGGTAGCGTTTTGCGACGTTTTACGTCGATACGCAAAAATTCAGAAAATACCAAAATTAGACATCGGATCAAGTCCAAATTTTAGACACATGTCGGTGCTACCCTTAATGGCGTTCAATAAAGAATTCAGAATATTTCGCCATTAGGGGGCGCAATAAACGAGGAAATTGTATATCTTCTAATTGGCCAAAGGAATGTTCTTCAAACTCAAGGGAAACCATCAAGGGGCAAACCCGAATCTATATAGAAAATATGGCCAAGAATTATTAATGTGGGCGGGAGTTTTTGGCAAAGGAAAATTGTCTTGGGAAAATTTCGCCAACAGGGCGGCGCCAAAAAACGACGACATTGTCTATCTCCTATTTGGCCAATGGAATGTTCTGAAAACGCGTTTTAGGCTATAACTCCCACACCGAAGCTCCCACAGTCAAAACCTTTATATCCACATGTTGTTCACGGTATGGTTTCGAATACTTGCTTCGCGTTGTGCCGGCGAAATGCACATTTCTTCTCGCGTTGTGCCGGCGAAATGCACACTTCTTGGACCCCTGCATAACTGCTTGCAGTTCTAGTTATTATACTTCCCGCGCTAAAAGTGGGCCCACAGCCCAAACCGTAAATGGTGCGGACATGCCAATAGCATGACTAGATTCAGGTCCGGCACCGCTACTCAGATAACAAAATCCAGACACGCCGGTCACTAGGTGGCGCTATACCAAGGAATACGCGTTTGGGGCTATAACTCCCACACCGAACCTCCCACAGTCAAAAACTTGTACGCACATATTCACTGGAGTCTGCTGCATCTTTTGGCCTAGGCCACGCCCATTTGCGTCTGGAATTTTTTTTCGCAAAATCGCGAAAACCGCAAAACTGTTTTTTCGCTACTCCTCCCACATTTCTTGACCAATCGACACCAAACTTTGCACACGGCATCTTCAGACGTACACGAAAAGGAATCCTGCATTACATTTTTGATCCGACCTTCGACGACGAAACGGTAGAGTTTTGAATATTTGTTTATTAGCTAAATTAGACGTGGAAAATCCAAAATCCAAAAAAAACCAAGATTACACATCGGATCGAGTCCAAATTTTACACACATGTTAGCGCCACCCTTAACGACGTTCGAATAAAAATTCGGAAAATTACGCCCTAAGGGGGCGCTATAAACGAGGAAATTGTATATCTTCTAATTGGCCAAAGGAATGTTCTTCAAACTTAAGGGAAACCATCAAGGGGCAAACCCGAGTCTATATAGAAAATATGGCCAAGAATTATTAATGTGGGCGGGAGTTATTTGGCAAAGGAAAATTGTCTTTGGAAAATGTCGCCACAGGGCGGCGCCAAAAAACGACGACATTGTCTATCTCCTATTTGGCCAATGGAATGTTCTGAAAACGAATTTTAGGCTATAACTCCCACACCGAAGCTCCCACAGTCAAAACCTTTATATCCACATGTTGTTCACGGTAGCGTTTTGAATACTTGCTTCGCGTTGTGCCGGCGAAATGCCCATTTCTTGTCGCGTTGTGCCGGCGAAATGCACACTTCTTGGACCCCTGCATAACTGCTTGCAGTTCTAGTTATTTTTCCTTTTGTTAATCATGGTTATTCTTCAAATAAAATCCAAACTTAAAAAAAACATATTTTTCCAAAAAAAATCGATTACCGATAATAGGTTCGGTTGGAAAAAAAAGGTGATTTTATTTCTAGGCCAAATTGCGGTGGCGTCCACAGCGTCCTGCCTCCTTCCCGGGCTCAAACCAACTCTTTTGCCTCACTCTCTTGCTTTGTTCTTGTTCTGCAGGCTGATCCTGGAGGTCCAGACCTATGTAGAGCAGCTGGGAGAGGAGTGCACCGTGAACCTAGTGGTTAACGGGTGAGCCGTCGAATCCATCATCTATTTTTCAACATCAAACATGACTATAAAATAGACGTATTAACTATCCAACAATGATAACAAAAGACAGAGACACAAGGGTGTCCTGAATGATCAAACGGCATCGTTCTGTTCCAACATGATATCATGTTTTACGAAGAAATACAGCATTCTGTTTAAAGGGTGAGAATACAGGCTGTGCCACTAGAGGCCCTTTTAGTCACACAAATTGCAGTACAATAGTGTGCGTGTGTCTGTGTGTGTCTTCAGGGATAACCGGGACGATCAAACGCCCCGTGTGTGTGTGCTAGCGCTCCTCAGTCATCTGGATCCTTCCAGGCCGCAACACCGGCGGCTTCTGGAGGAGCTCGTCACACGGCTTCTGCAAAAGGTACTGTTGGGCTCAAACAAACACCCTTTAAAACTCGAAGTGCTGCTGCTACAAATGTACATAGTAAACCCCGCTTCGACTCTTTTAATTATAGCTGTACCGATGTAGCAACAGTTGCAAACATAGCACCATGTTAACTTTGATGTTTGCAGTGTTTTTTATGTCGTATCTGTGTCATATCTCGGCTGAAAGTACACAACTAACTACACCCCCTCACTCCCTCCTAACCCCACTCACCCCCCCCCCCCCCCCCCCCCCACCCTAGGATAAAGACATATCTAAGACAAAGACGCGTTACTATAGCAACTCTCTGCAACACCGCGTGAAGAACCGAGTGTGGCAGACCCTGCTGCTTCTGCTTCCTAATCTCCAAGAGGTAAGTTCCCCTGATTGGCCCCAGCAGTCCCGTTGGCATACATTATTTAGCAATGAGCTCAAAGCTGGTGTGTGTGTGTGTGTGTGTGTGTGTGTGTGTGTGTGTGTGTGTGTGTGTGTGTGTGTGTGTGTGTGTGTGTGTGTGTGTGTGTGTGTGTGTGTGTGTGTGTGTGTGTGTGCGTGCCCCCGAAACAAAGCTTTCCTGCCTTTCCGTCTCAACATAAGGTTGATCGTTAGCAGTAAAGCGCTGGCGTCCCAACTCAAACTGAGTTGGGACACGACGAGAACGAGTTTCTCCTCCATTTTTGTGTTTACAAGGATGACGAGTGCCCCCTTTCTCAGAAGTTTGGATGTTTTCAACTAGGCGCTGGGAGGGGCATCAAATAAAGTCTGAGCGCTCTGGACAAGGTCTCGGGTGTAGGGTTTTTCTCTAGGAAGCTGCACAACAGAAAAGACGCTGGCGCTATGAAAAACAACGCTATTTAGTTGAAACAGCCCTTTCTGTTGTACTCCTGACGCAGTTACCTGTCTACACATGATCAGACAACGGCTGCATTAGACAACATTAAAGCCTGAGTCAAGCCCGATGTACTTGACATGTATACCTGACTAAAGGGCTGATTATGGTCACACGTTCACGCAACGCAAGGGGGTTACAGACCCCTTGCGTCAACCGCAAGGGACTGACGGGTGCCTCCCACAAATTATAACCTCCCTTCGAGGCGACGCAGCAGCGAGGGCTGTGATTGGTCCGCCTACTAAAACCCGACGCAGAACCATAAAGGTTCACGACTGCGTTGAAGCGTCTGCTTGTTCATTGCGTTAACGCGGGGCCATAATCAGCCCTTGAAGGTCCGATATGTGTGTCGTCTGGCAGGGGTTCGTGGCCTCTCTGCTGGGCGATGTGTTCGCGGCGGGCTTCTGCAGCAACCAGGCCTCGGTGAAGTACCTGATCGAGTGGACCATGATCGTCATCCTGCAGCGGTACCCGGAGCACATGGAGAGCTTCTGGGGCTGCTTCAGCATGGTGGGTCTCATTCATCCATCAGACCTGTCCTGTGATGTCTGTTTAAAACTCTCTTGAGATCTTTTTCATGTATTTCCCTTTTATTTGGACACAGAGGATTAAACAGGGAGTGTATGCACTTGTTGTTTCCCTCCTGTTTTTGTGTGTATCTGCAGTTCAACATATAGATCGAAAAAAGAAAGGAAAAAAAGACAAAACCAAAAGCAGAAACCAACAAATTGCCTGCTGTGATAGGCGTCTGCGTCTTACAATGGAGCAATTCCAATTTTCCATTAAAAAGATGTCACTCAATGTCAAGGAAATCATGCAACTCCACTGAGATTTAAGGACATTTTCTGCACATTGTTTCTGTTGCTGTTCAGGATCACGAGAAAACCAAGACCAGCATCTGCACCTTCCTGTCCGTCGTGGTACACTTGGATCTCATCGTACCTAAACTGGAGGATAAGGTCACTTTGGGGTTTTATTTATTTAAACATATTTATATTAGTGCTGTCAAGCGATTAAAATATTTAATCGCGATTAATCACATTAATGTCATAGTTAACTCACGATTAATTTTTTTTCTATGCTAAATATTCCTTGATTCCTTTGTCCCACTATTTTTTCTCATTTTAATGCTCTTATCAACATGGAGAAGTGCATCGGCTTGCCTTGTGCAAATGGTTTTTTATTGATAACAACATTGGCATATACTGATCAAAACTGATCAAAAAAAGAATTGCGTTAATCGCGCGATAAAAAAATTAACGCTGTTAGAATTGGTTTGCGTTAACGCCGTTAATAACGCGTTTAACTGACAGCACTAATTTATATATATATATATGATGGCAGATATAGTTTCATAATTTAAGCCTATTTGTGCTACTGCATGTTTTTTATTATTTTAATCTTTTAGTTTCTATTCCACAATATCCTCATCAATCCTCAAACACACACCACGTCCTGCCATCTGAATGTCTCTCGCTCTCCTCGCCCTTTCAGGGGCCACAGTGGCGCCGGGCCCTGGACGTCATCCTGCAGTGGTGCTTCAGCCACAACTTCAGCGTGCGTCTGTACGCCCTGCTGGCCCTCAAGAGGGTGTGGGGCCTGGCCGCGGCCCGGGCGGAGGCTGAGCGGGCGGGCGACGGCCTGGGAGGTCTGGCGGCCGTGGTGGAGGCCTGCCTGAGCCAGGCGGAGGCCATGCAGAGCACTGGGTGAGCGGCGGGCATCCTGGGGCCACGCCAGTCTCACTCGTTCACCTTCTATCGTTACCGTTATTCTGACGGCGGAAAAGATAGAATCTGGGTGACCGGTAGGGCTGAACGATTTGGGGAATTAAACGAATTGCGATTATTTTGACCAATATTGGGATTGGGATTTAATCAGCGATTTTTTTTTATTATTATGTTCCTTATGTTCTGTATTAATCACTAAAAAGGCAATAAATCATTCATAAGTATGAACAACACAACATTGGAAGCAGTCAACATGTAAACTGCTTGCTGATTAATTTCTGTTCAACTGTCTATTTAACATATTTATTTAACTATTGAATTGTAAAAGAAAAGTAAATCATTTTTTATTGAAATAAAATTTTAAATATAAATCTTACTGATCTCCAGTCAGTCATCAAAAAGAATATATTTATATTTGTAATCACAGCCTTTGCAATTAGCATGTCGCGTTCTATTTCTAAAGGATTTCTATTTTTTTAATTTGATTAATCGTGCAGCCCTAGTAACCGGGCAATTCAGCTTCGTGTTTGTTTCTGGCCGATCATGTTGCTGCAGGCGGGGAGTTTCTCTACAGTAGAATATCTAGAGGCCTAACTCCGCCCCTTTTTAGTTTGTGGTTTACGGCCCTGGCACCCCCCAGAAGTTCTGCAATAACATATCAGGACTGCTGGATCCCAGATTTGGGGGGTTTGGGGCTTGGGGGGGGGGGAGGTAATAGGCCAGGGTGTTGGACTCCCGGCGTGGCAGTATGCCTTGATCCTTATCTGCTACTTACCGACTAATATCTCCATACACTGCACTATGTCGCTATGGAACAGCAACGCCAACAAGAACTGGACCAGGATTCAGGAGCACTTCTTCTTCGGCGCCTTCCACCCCACGAGAGACTACAGCGTCGAGGTGGGGCAGCTGGTTCTAGTTGTCGCTGGTGCATGTGTACTCCCTGAGGTTGTGTCGGTGATGTCCACTAAAATCGTTTAATTCTGCTTCCTGTCCTACAGACCATACTGTACACTTTCCCCAGCCTGTCGGAGCTGTCGGACGACGAGTGGATCCCAGTGTGGAAGTGTGAGAAGATGGCGGTGTTCTTCCCTAGCCCGGCCCTGCCTCTGAGGAACCCCTCCCCGGACCTCCGCCTGCTCCAGCCCGGGGACTGGATCCAGCAGGACAAAGGTGCACCCACCCTCCACCAGCCACCCTCCCTCCACCACCTGTCCCCACCACTAGGGCGGCTCCACTATGGAAAGAATCATAGTCACGAATACTTTGGTCAATATTGAAATCTCGATTATTCAAACGATTATTTTTGAGTTTGAAAACATGATGTGTTTGTTCAGCACGTCTCTCCCGAAAAACAGTTTTTGTAACTGAGCCCTTAGAAATTTCGCCTTAGAAAAATACACAAAGTGGTCAAAAAGAAAATGATCAAATCTAAAATAATGTACAGATATGTATCCAGCTGTTCTGCATTTTTTATAAAACAAGAAAAAAGGAAAACTTGTAGAAAAGCCATACAACAAACTGTACTGAGGGGGTTATACTACCTCTATGTGGAATAACCCCCAGCAAAAGTATTCAGGGCCATCTAATCCAGGTCATCTTTATAATGTGAATTGGATGGTGGAGTGCAAATGTACCTATTTGAGAGCTTCCTATGAACTAGTCAATCTTACGTCTGCTAAACAATGTTTTCACATGCTGCAGAGATTTAAACCAGAAAATATATCTGCAAATATGAAATGGGCCCATCGGAGTCCTTAAAGCCCCTCTATGTGTACGCACGTTTCCTAGAGAGGCGCGTATAAACACGTACCCCACGACACTTAGGTTTAAGTCTCCCAATGCACTGTTTGTTGCCGCATTGGTGTGATGTTTGCTGTCGGCCCCCTCCTACAGAAAGAACGCTGCCCCCAGCTTTTTTTCACGTGGCTGCTTCCAGCTCTTCTAGTTTCAAATATACGAACCTTTCAGAAAGGCGCTGGTGTCGTCACTGCCGTTCATTTTCTGGCAACCAATCACATCCAATTACAAAGACACGAACATGGAAGAGAAACTTGTTGTTGTTGTGTCTGTCTATCCAGAGTTAGTATATGCTACACGTGAACCTCCTATAATGGCGCAATTTGATTGGTTCGCTATCTCGGGAAATTGGGCATATCCCATGATTGAGATCTCAAACTCGGGATATTGCGTGACGGTCGTCTCGTCACGCTAATAAAACAAACAAACCACTAATAAAACAAATAAACCCCGGCAAAAAATGGTTATCTTGTTGATTTTTGGAGTGCTCACGTGTAGTATATACTAAAACAATTATTCACCTCAGGCTCCGTGAATGGTGGAGCCTGAGGACTATTCAAATCGCCTTCGGCGAACAATTGTTAATTATCAGACAGAAACACACAGAAATCATCACAGATGGTTGGGGCTCATGGTTCAACGGTCCCCCCCCCCCCCCCCCCCCCCCCAACCTCAGGCGAGCAGGACAAGGAGGAGCGCTGGGCCGAGGTGCAGAAGAAGATCACCCCGTGGCGGCTGGGCATCCAGGAGCAGGAGCCAGAGCTGCAGCTGGCTCCCCAGCAGAGGGCAGCACGGCTGGGGAAGGCCCACGGCGCGCTGGTGGTGGTGGCCTCGCTCATCGACAAGCCCACCAACCTCGGAGGTCAGAGATCTGTTAGGATACGTGACCCCCCAAATTCAAATATATTTTGTGAAATCTACTATTCTGAACCTACTTGAACGTGTAAATTAATATGCCCGCGTAAATGTGTTACGGCTTTGGGGATTGAGTGCTTCCCCTCTTCGTGCCGTTTTCTGATAAGCACTTGGAGAACGTGGATTGCGGTCGTTTGTCAGGCGGCACAATACATCTGTTGCCAGACCTTGGCTGTTCTTCTCCTTATCAGGCCTCATTCACGGACCTATCTCGTGTTCTCAGCCCCCGAGGCCATTGTGCTCCCAAGTGCCGATTCATAAATGGCTGAATCCATTTACATGTGTTTGTTGTGGAGATAGCCTGTTTGAAGAAAAAAAAAAAAAGAGCCAATATTTGCGTTGAGTAATACGGCGGGGTCTGTCAATGTTCATTATTATGTCACCCAGTAAAATCCCCGGATAAGTGTTACCTGTTCATATTTGTACACATGTACAGCTACAGCCTATCCTAGGCTAATCCACCCTGCCATGGCTGACGTTCAATTGTTGGTATATTTAACTGATGCGATGCCAAAGACGTTGAACTCCCTGAACCCAACACCATCTCCAACCCTCCACGAAACGACAGACACCTCTGAACCATGGTTAACGTCCGTTGTACGTCTCAGGTTTGTGTCGGACCTGTGAGATCTTCGGCGCCAGCGCCCTGGTCCTGGACAGCCTTCGTCACGTCGAAGACAAGCACTTCCAATCGCTCAGCGTCTCCTCCGAGCTCTGGCTGCCTCTGCTGGAGGTGAGCGACGCAACGCTAGCTACGCACACGGCTCACCTGTCGTTGATGAAGTGAAAGCACTCCCAAGACCAGCTTTAAGTGCTACTTTCGTAATGTGGGGCACTTGCATAACCTTCAGAGCAATGTGTTTTGAGATGTCATCGCGCCGAAATGACATGGTAGCCAGTTCTGCATGCTGTTTATCACGGGGGAGGAATAATTATAGTATTGGCTGAGAAGCTAAGATGGCCTCTGTCCTACAAGTTGGTTCTTTAATCTTTGGCACATCGTGTGTTGTCACACAATACTTTGATGTTTGCTACACTGTTCTTTGATGTTTGATACATGGTACTTGGTTGTATGGTACACAGTACTTTGCTTGGTACATGGTACTTAGATGTTAGCGACATACTATTTTATGTACTTTCATGTTTGCTACATGGTTACTTGGATATCTATAACATGGTTACCTGGGTCCCTCTTCCCCAGGTGAAACCTGTCGAGCTCACTGACTTCCTGCAGCTGAAGAAGAGTGAAGGCTATTGCATTGTGGGAGTGGAACAGACTGCTAATAGCCAGAGTCTTCAAGACTACCAGTTCCCTGAGAAGACCCTGCTGCTACTCGGGTATGTGTTTACCAAAAACCACTGTTGGCCTCAAAAACACAGGGGTGCTCCGGAATTCTCTCCATGAGTTAAAGGCTGCTAAAATAAATCAATATCAAATTCGTCTTTCGTTTGACATAACATTAAGAAATACCAAACGCTCTGTCCAACCAAAAGAAAAAAGCAGATCTTTGATTCTTGGCAGCCACTTGTCGCATAAACTCGCCACTTTCACTCAGAACTAATAATCACTTGCACATTAATTCTTCTATGATGTTGTGAACGTCATTAAATCGGGGCACATATAAAGGCAAATGACAAACACTCAAGGCGACGCAACGCTACGTTTTCAGAGGAGCCCTAGCGTAAGAGGCAGAGCATCAAAGTCCCACACGGCACAGCGAGACGGCCAGGGGTGTGGGGCGCTAAACAGTGCCGTTGACCTCGTCGCGCCTGGCAGGTGGAGGTGTGAGCTCTGCCAGGGCTGTTTAGCGCCATCTCAACAGTTTAGCGGTTGTTTTCCTGGGGGGGGATCCAGCGTGATTCTTTTCTCTATTCTCTACCCTGCTCCCTTGCCGCCATGCCGAGGCCTGTCGGGGCACGCCGGCCTGTAATTGGCTGTCCCTCGGGAGCCCGGCGCAGGAAACATATTGCACAATGAAATCCATACGAGATACGCAGAGAGCGATGCGAGCTGATTTACCGCCCAACGTCGGGCTTATCGTCATAGCACTGAAGGGATTACAGATCTTTTCCTAAATGTGCAGGTCAAGGAGGGGGGGGAGGTGTCTCGTTCAAGGATGAATACACAGGTAACAAGAAGACATCATCGAACCCTACTTCGACTTTCTTGGCGGAAATTAGAGTTGACGTTGCTGCCCGCAGTATTTCGAACAGGGTATGAGGCAGTACTCTCTTGAATTACCGAAATAGCCAAGCTTGACTGTTCCTCTGGATGTAAGACGAAATGAGAAGCGACCCTTCCCCTTCACACTACACCAGGCTAGTGTCAGCGGGGCTTGAGACCGGCTCCGGCAGCCTTTGTGGGACAGTAGTGGCTGTCGTGTCAGAGCAGGCCTCCCTACTCCCCAGCACAGCGGGTCCTGTTTGTAATCTCTCATCAGAGGGCTGTGATTGCTTTAGATAAATGTAGCTGAACAAATTGGGCTTTCTCACCCTGCTGGACTCCCCCCCCCCCGTCCGTCTTGTAATTAGCGAGAAATCCTCATTATTTGTTTATGATTGCCATCAATGACCAAGTATATTGGGGACTGCGCTGTGCTCAATGAGTCACTGAGCTCATTTGCATGTGTGTTAAGTTTAGTTTAATTTATTTGGGCGTTTGTGCCCCCCCACCCCCGTTATCTCTGACACTACGAAACAGACATTTGGAGTTATGATCATTAGGACAGACCAGACATGTTGGTTTCTCTGTAAGCTTCCATATTGTTTTCCCCCATCAATCTCATGATATTTAGTCTGTCTATCTGTCTGTCTGTCTGCCTTTGTATTTATCTTCTCTATCTCCCCCCTCTTTCTTTTCTCTCTCTCTCTCTCTTTCTTTTCTCACTCTCTTTTCTCTCTCTTTTCTCTCTCTCTCTCTCTTTTCTCTCTCTCTCTCTCTCTCTCTCTCTCTCTCTCTCTCTCTCTCTCTCTCTCTCTCTCTCTCTCTCTCTCTCTCTCTCTCTCTCTCTCCCCCCCCCCCTCCCCTCCCTCCTACAGCAATGAGCGGGAGGGTATCCCAGCCAACCTGCTGCAGCTGCTGGACGTGTGCGTGGAGATCCCCCAGCAGGGGGTCATCCGCTCGCTCAACGTGCACGTGAGCGCCGCCCTGCTGGTCTGGGAGTACACGCGGCAGCATCTCCAGCCCCGCTGACGGCGACCGCGACGCCCAGAAACCACCAGCCTCCGACCGTAGCAGAACTCAGAAACACGGGCTTTTAAGTGGTGGTAAACACTATATCTCCCACCAATCGCTAACTGATGCCTTGCCTTTTGAATGACTACAACGTTTTGAAGTATTACAAACTCACTAGTATTTCCTGCTGTAAAGTAGGGTTTTAATTATGGTTTTCATTTGACCGTTTTTACCCAGACATTGTGTATGCCTTCATAAAGATAATGTATTCAAATAATCGGTTCTGCTGTGACTTTCCTTAAAAGCAAAGGCTCTTTTTTTTTGTGAGGGAAACATTTCCATGCACAGTCTATAACTGTGCATGGAATATATATGTCTATAATTTATCCATCTGCTTTTTTGAAAATGCTTGTATTTAATTGGGAGACATGTTATGCAGTGACTTTTCAATAAACGTATATATAACATGCATATCTTGAGTGTGGTGTGTGATTCTAGTAAGTAGGTAAACATAGAGCAGTCGCCCCTCCCGCGCCGCGCCACACGCATCCCTCCCTCCTGTTAAAAAAGAGGTCCGAAAATACCCGACGATTTCAATTGGATTGATGAGAGGGAGCTGGGAACGGTGAAATACTAAGAAACCATTTTATTTTTTATACAAGATGTTGAATAAGGTTGGATTATCTTGAGGCTGGGGTTGAATATGGACTTTGGGCACTGGTTTAACCCCGGGGTGCGTGTCCTGGGAGCGGGGCTGAAGGCGGCGTTCGACAACGAGACGATCGAGGAGGTGCTCGCCGGGAAGCCTTCCCGCACCACGCTGGTCCTGGAGGTCATCATAGTCCTCATGACTCTGGGAGCGGTGACCGGTACGTCTTGGATGTAGAGTGAGTCGCTACCGTCTGGTTCAGACCTGACTTGACCCAAAACTAAAAGAGATGGAGGTTGTGTAGTGGCAAAATAATAAAGCCATAAGTTAACGTGACTGACTCGTCCCGTGTGAATTCACGCACTTTCGAAACGGTTCACACCTTCCAATTTGTAGTTTTTGTAGTTCAAAGTTTTGTTTTTTAAATGTTTAAATCGTAGACCAGTATATATGCGGTCGACATTAGCTTGTTGGTTTTGGTTGTCCTAATTAGCATAATAGTTGGCTAATTTGTCGGTGTGTGTGTGCGTGTGTGCGTGCGTGCGTGCGTGCGCGCGTCCTCCAGGTAACATCCTCGTCATCGTGATCGTGGCAGCGACCAAAACGTTCCACTCGGTGGCCTCGGTGCTCATCATCAACCTGGCCATCAGCGACCTCATGGTCGGCATCGGGGTCATGCCTTTCGTGGCGGTGTCCATCATCAACAGCAGCTGGGTCGCCTCGAATGTACGTCATGCGCTATGCCTACAGTGGTAATGTTTGTAATTATTTTAGAAGGGTTTTGTTTTGTATCTTACATATCTTGATTAGACATCGATTACGATAATTATATACGATAAAAATATTTTCCGTCAAAGTTGCTCAGCTCAAGATTACAGAACAAACATTTAACTAAAACCCCCAAAATCAAATGTTATAGGCCGAGAACTTGACGAGAACTAACTATTAGATCCAGTACCCTCCCGCTCCTTACTCTGTGATCCATTAAAGGTCCCATGACATGCCACCAGGTGTGAGTGTGATAAGCCAAGCTGTTCTGAAAATCTGCCACTTATGACATCATAAGTGGGCGTGTCCACCTAGATGTGCGCTGGATAGATCAGTCGACCAGCCTAACCAGTGGACTGTAGCAAACGTTGCTCATCCATCCGTCACACATCTAGGTGGACACGCCCCCTTGTGATGTCATAAGGGGCAGATTTTTCTAAACGGCTTGTCACGGCTAATCACGCTCTTTAATATCCTCCACCCTGCCTGATTCCCCCACCCCTCCCAGGAGCTGTGCCTCTACGTGGGCTACACCTCGTCCGTCTACTGCACCGCGTCGGTGCTCACCCTGGCCGCCATCGCCCTGGACCGCTACTACTCCATCGTGGACTGCCTGCGCTACACGGCCCGCTGCACGCTGTGCCGCATCGGCGCGGTGGTGCTGTGGATCTGGCTGCAGGCGCTGGCCACCAGCTCGCCGCCGCTGCTGGGCTGGAGCGCCGTGCGCTACGTCAAGCCCGTGTACAGCTGCGCCGTGGACTGGGCCAACAGCCCCAGCTACACGGCCGTCATGGTGGCCCTGTCCTTCCTGCTGCCGGCCGCCGTCATCCTCTTCTGCTACGTCAACATCGTGCGGGTGGCGCGCTCCCACGCCCGCCGCATCCACACGCTGGAGGACCACCTGCAGCGCGGTCGCGCCGCCGCCGCCGCCGCCGCCGCCGCCGCCGCCGCCGCCACCGCCGCCAAGTCGTCTTCGTCTTCGTCGTCGTCGTCGTCGTCGTCGTCGTCGTCGTCCGGCACCACCCAACAGCACCACCACCACCACACCCACTCCAGCCTGGTGTACCACCTGAGCGGGCGTTTCGTGACGGAGGTTCGACGCGGGGACACCGCGGCGACCTGGGAACCGGGAGCCTCTCCCGTGGGTTCTCCGTCTCCTCCTCCTCCTCCTCCTCCTCCTCCTCCCCCTCCCAGACGCCTGTTCTCCTGCCTGGCCCAGACCCCCGTCCCCCGGCAGCCCCCCCTCCCCCAGCCGACCCCCCTCCCCCAGCAGAACCAGCACCAGCACGGACTGGTCCGCCTCTTCCTGGTGATCTCCGCCTTCTTCCTGTGCTGGACCCCTTATATGGGCGTGGCGCTGATCCAGGCGGCCGAGAGCGCCCTATTGGGCGAGAAAAACCTGGTCCCGTCCAGCGCCGTCACCTTCTCCTATTGGCTGGTGCTGCTCAACTCGGACATCAACCCGCTGCTCTACGCTCTGCTCAGCAAGCGTTTCCAGGGCGCCATGCAGAACCTCAAGCAGAAGATACGCGCCCGGCTGGGGGGCGCGGCGGTCGGGAGGGCGGGGGAGGCCCGGGCGGAGGGCGAGGACAGGTGCTTAGGTCCGTGCAGCACCACGACCACCAACATACGCACGCTCTGCTCCTCCTCGGGTGAAAGCCCGTCTTCGAGACGAGACGAGGCGTCCAGATACTGCTCCTCCGTCTTCACGGTCAACGCAGACTTCAAACATCAGCGCCAGCCGAAGCAGCAGTGCGAGGTGTTTCTCCCGGGCAGCCCCTCGACCTCAAGCTCTTCCCCGTGGCAGCAGGAGTCGGGCAGCGGGGAGAATAGGGTGGAGTGTCTGCACGTCCCGACTCGAACACAAGAGGGCAGCAAACTGCCGTTCTCCGCCGTAACCACGGAGACGCGGGCCACTTACTTCTATGGGCAGATCACGGTGACGGTGGAGCATGATGTCTGCTAGTAGAGACTGAGCAGCCCTCATTTGAACCACACAAATAGCACTTATCTGGACTTAACTATCTCTAAACTAAACTGAACATTGCCAACTTGAATGCCTTAATGTAAATAACTCAAACAGTAACTTTTCAAATCTTTTGAAATTGTAAAGCCTACCTAAAAGGATGGTTTTGTCCTAGTAGCCAATACATTTCAAAATGTATAGCCTACCTATAGGCTCCTTTTACTTATTTTTATCCCTGATGTAACCACTCTTACTGTCATGCCTAAACTTCAGTTTCAATCTTTTTTTATTTCACTCAACTTAATGTAAAAAATGGTGATGTAAATGATTTTAAGGCCTAATCTTTGATGTAAAGGGCATTTGCATGGAATCTATTATAGATTCTATAAGACTATAATATTTAAATCACCTGAGCTAGTTGTCGAAAAATGATTTAGTATTAATGTTCTATTCATATTCTATTATTCCTCCATGGTATTTTCTCTCAAAATAGGCTTACTATATAATGACTATATTTGACAAATTATGATCCGTTTATTGCAGTGTATGCACACATAATGGTGACTGCACAGTGCAGAGCAAAAGAAAATGAGCATACAAAGCAAAATGTATTGAAAAGAAATATTTTTATACAGCACATGTCATTACACTCAAAGAGAAATAACAGTAGACCCAATAAACTTTGCCATCTTTATCACACTCTTAAATATTTCTTTCTGAAACATGATAATCGTCCCCTGCTTTTTGGTGTAGAAAAAAACATTCCTTACAAAGGTTTACATTTATCTTTAGCAATAATTCCAGAGGAATACAATATAATTATTTATTGTCATACAAAATGACAATGGGTACAGTGCTTACTTTTTATATTGCACAATAAACATGAGAAAAAGGCAGTGAAGCGAACTTGTAATGTACGTTTGCGTTGCGATGTATCTGCCTATGTCTGCATGCCTGTCTTCCCACCCAGCCCCTAACACACACACATACACACACACACACACACACACACACACACACATCAGTGTTCCCCCAAATTAGCCGGCAAAAATACCAAGTATTTCTCTCTTTAGAAAGTTCCTTCTCAGATGCGTGTCAGAAGCGTAGTATTAAAAAGTCTGTTTGCAGCATTTGTATGGCGCCGGTATAAAAACTAAAATAGCATGTAGTGAGGAAAGTCAAGAGCAGTTCATACATTCACATAGAGCAAGGCAAAATGTTCTCCTAACCCAGTAAACAACCTTCCTGTATGCTTTACAGTGCCTCCGTTACTCTCGTACAGTGTGTTTCGAAATGATTTACCCTGCCCCAGAAATATGAATAATAATAAAAATGTGTCTTTTCTATTCGTGTCCCGCAAAGCCTGACAATTAACCGCCATTTGCATACAATCGTCCACGCCTCTCTGCAAAACGCAATGAATAATCTTCTACTAATTATAATTTCTTTGCTGCAGTTCTGTTTTAGGTTTCAACAAAAATACTTATTTATATTCTAGTGATAGTATACTTGTATATTCTGTATACTAGGGAAGTATAGAAGTGACTAAGCTGAATTCTGATGGGCAATTTCAAATCGTTTTGAATTTGGATGCACACACTGTATTCTGCCTTTTTGTTTCCAAACTCTAACAAATCATTTTTTGGCGTTGAGGGTAAAAATCTTAAATTTACATACATTTACATAGTGTGTAACATCTTGAACTATAGTGTTTCTTAAAAAATGTAAATACTTTCAGGCCTTAGTCCACCATTGGAATAGAGTCTAATGTCCCATTCATAGTGTAAGTATTAAGTAATGTAAGTTACTGAATGGTCATTTGTTTATGGGTTAGCTCAAATTATCAAAGTGGGGCCTTTCAATGATCTGCAAACAAAGATACCAGATGTTAGTTATGCCATGCATTACCTGCAACGTGTACCAAGCAACAGACCATGTCATTCACCCTATTTAGACCCTGGTAAAGTTGAACGGGACATTTCTTACACATTGGTGTGTACAGGTAAACACAGGTGCATCGGAGCTTACAATAGTATTGTTTCAGTCGTATTCATGCCTTTTCTAGTCACCAACATGTACACTGTTTAGGTTACGTTTGTCCATAGTAACTCTGAGAAACTCTGAAATGAAACCTTGGTTCATGTGATAGCTAAGTTTCCCTCGCTGGGACACCTTTGGTTATAAAGGGTCCACTGCTTTGGGGTCACCTCCAATCACTGGCGACCGATCAGCGAGGTGGATACTCGAGATGTCCGGATGTTGGCCTTGTTCACCAAGAATATCCAAAGCGTGTGAATTCATTGACGTATCGACCAATGAGTGCAGCCGTTCACCATTGAGTTGACCCCTGAGAGATGCAAACTCAAAGTCTCTGTTTGTTACGTGGGCATTTTGTTTATCGAGGCTTTTCTTCTTCTTCTTCTTCTTCTTTGGATCTTCAGGGTCACAGCTATGCGTTATTTTAAAAAAATCGATGTCAGCATTATTTGTGCCGGCCTTGAATTCTGATATAGATGTTAATAAATTATGTGTTGATGGAAAAGCGAAATTAATGATTTATGCAGGTATCTAGTTGAATGGAATGATTGAGAAGTATTGAAAAATAAAAGTAAATTATCAAATCAGATATGTATTTCATATCTGAGTCAATGCTTTCATTTTGAACAGCTCTGAAAACGGATACTTAGGTTTTACAAAAACAAAGTGATAAATCTTCTGTGCTCCTTACTTCATTTCCAGGCAAGTACCTCCTCAATATTACTGACGAAGGTGCGCTCTAGACCAAATAGTTTAGGCTGTTTGTTATTCCATCAAGGTTAGCGGTTTCAAAGGTGAGGGCTGGGCACCATGCCCATAAAAACCACAACCGTGCAGTGTGGTCGCGGCAATCACCAGTACAGAGGCTGAACCTCTGAACCTCTGGGACAGAGGCTCCTCCAGGAGGGAGGGAGGCCGGCTGCTCTGAACATCCCATCCTGTGTATGCGTGTGCGCGCGTGTGTGTGCGTGCGTGTGTGTGCGTGTGCGTGTGTGCGTGACGTGTGCGTGCGTGTGTGTCCGTGTGCGTGCGTGTTTCACCGCGGGTGGACACCCTCAGAGCATCCTTCAAATCGAGTCAATGTGCAAACGTGGACATGGAGGTCCTTCCTCTGCGGTTCCAGTTGAGGCCGGTGGCGGCGCCCGGCTCTCCGCTGCCCTCCGCTGGCTCGTCGCGTTTGCGCAGCCTGGTGCTGAGCTGGATGATGCACTTGTCCCAGTCCTCGGGGAGCAGCAGCATGAGGAAGCCCAGGCAGATGATGAAGACGGCGATGAGGCGCACCGTGTTGAAGTGGATCTCGCACGTGTACAGGTCCACCACTGCGGCACACGACAGGGGGCAGGGTGACGCTGTGTGAAGGACGGTCATGCCCCGATGGAAAGCACGACTCGCAATTTGCATGCAGGTAGGATTGGGTCACTTTAGCGATCGAACACAGTTTCTTTTGGCTGGGGGTAGAGCATTAGTTTGCCACTATGTCCTGCTTCTAGAAAATAAATACCTGTCTCAGATGTCAACAAAGATTTATCTAGAGTCGAGACATCATTAGCAATAAAAGTAGGTTGTAGTTTGATTGTTGTTATAAAATGGGGACTAGGCGTTAAGAATAAGGCATTAAACACTTACAGGCGTTCACTGGGACACTGAGCACGATTCCCAGTGAGATTAGTGTTGGATATGTGACCGCGATGCCAAAGTTCACCAGGATGTTGAACGCTGTAGAGAGGAGCAAAATCAAATCAGTTATGAAAATTCAGTTAGAAAACACAAAAGTTTGGTTGGCAAACCAACATATTACAAAAAACGATGAATGCCATCCCTTGCAGAATTGCCAAAATTGCACAAATGTATTATTCATAAAACTGAAGGAAGTGATCGATATAACAGTTGAACATTGACACGCGTCCATACCGAACAGCAGGCCTGCGACGCCACACAGGTAGGCCCAGGGGATGTCGCCCAGCGAGGCAAAGTACTCCACGTGCGTGAAGTACAGGATGACCGGCACGAAGCTGATGAACACGAAGTTGGCCCCGCCCACCACCGTCAGGAACAGCGCCGCCTCTCCGAACTTGGCGCTGCCCAGGACCATTTTAAACAGCACCTGAGGGGTGAGAGGGGAGGGGAGGATGGTGTTAGGGAGCTCTCACACTGGGCAAAGTTGCACTGTACCGTCCTCAAGTACGATCTAGGCAATCTCAACTGGGCCTGAGTACGGTTGCCTCTTGTACGTACGCGTGCGTGTGCGCGTGTCGGCTCATTAGCATCTGTACCGTGGCCTGAGCACACCTCTACGGAGTGTACTGAGGCCACGGAATAGAACTGTACCCGAGTACGGATGGCGTGCACTGCTCACACTAGCCAAACTGGGGGCAAACGTACTCGGGCACGGCGCAGATGGCCTGGTGTTGGTGCGCCCTAACTCTGTAGACTGTGAACTGTGTTTGGCCCCCACTACAGAGGAGATCAGGAGGGGGGGGGTGGCAGCCATGTTCCTGGCACAACGTCCCTCGCAACGGATTAGCACTCCAGCCATCTCGGACAGCGGGACAGAGGGGGGCGGGGCCGGCATGTCGTGAGTCGAGCAGTCACACACACGCACACACACACACACACACACACACGCACACGCACACGCACACGCACACGCACACGCACACGCACACACACACACGCAATAACATGCAGGCAGGCACGCACACACTCGCATACATTTATAGACACACCGGCACACACACAAACGAACAAACCCGTAGGCATGCACACACTTGCATACGCAGGTACACACACATACACAGACACAGTCGCACACAAAAACACACATTCATTCAGACGTGCAAAGTAAATGTTTGTCTCTCGGGCTCTCTGACATTAACACACACACACACACACATACATAGTCTCACACGCACACCGTAGAACAAAAACTCACATTCACCAAGACATGCAAGTCTTACAAGTAAATCTCTCTTTTTCTCTCTCTCTCTCTCTCTCTCCGTGTGTGTGCACACACACCGTACACACACACACACACACACACACACACACACACACACACACACACACACACACGCGCGCATCCCGGACAGTTCCGCCCTGCGTTCCATAACGGCCTTCTGTCTTCTGTCACCTGCTTACATAAGCTGGTTGGAGCCTTTCCAGTGTGGAGAGAACAGAGTTCTCATGTACAACTTGGGGCAGAAGGCAAAAGGACTCCACAAAGCTTGCATAAAACCCCTACATCTGTGGTGTTTATTGAGTTGCATGAACAAAGGGAGACGGTACCGCCCTGGGGTACCTCGGTGGTCTTGATTATTCACACCCAATCACACAGCAGAACACACCACCTGTGGTTCACCGCAGTTCACAAGGCAGAGTGAGGCAACTGATGGATGGATTCACTCTGACTAAATTGTGTGTGTGTGTGTGTGTGTGTGTGTGTGTGTGTGTGTGTGTGTGTGTGTGTGTGTGTGTGTGTGTGTGTGTGTGTGTGTGTGTGTGTGTGTGTGTGTGTGTGTGCGTGATTCACACGCCTAGTCGTGTGTTTATGTGATCTCATGGTACCAGCAGTGCTCTGGTACTGCATTGTAGCGCTTGGTGCTGTTGCTTCAGTTGAAAGATGGCTTTTAGAAATAATTGGTATTTTATTATTTTCTGTGCATTACGTGCGAGCTAAGGTTGTTAACTGTGTATAAGCCTTTGATCAAGAGCGATTTACGATGTATACAGTGGATTAAGAAGGAGGGAGGGTTGTAGAATCTCACTCGTCAGTCATCTGATAAGAGTCTAACAACATAGCTATCCACTTCAGGGGTTTGACTCCGTGTCAAAAGGTTGTGGGTTCCAACCCCAGTGTCCACACAGTCTACCTGTGAGCATCTTTGAGCAAACCCCTTCCTGCTTGTACATTAACTGTATTTTTTCGTTCTTTGATGAAAGCCTCTGCTAAACTAATAAACACTAAATAGTTCAATAAATACTGGCTTATATGAATCAAATGGTGGAAGAGTTGGACCATGGATGGTCATTGGTCCAATTTGGAGAACGCAAATCCTGCACCAATGACATCAAGGGACCGGCCCTCCTTGATTCCGTTGTCAGAAACGTTGATGTTGCAGAACGCCGTTTCTGAGGCGGTACTTTCTTATATTAGAAAGCAGCCGAGTCTGACGGCCTCCCATCAGCCCACATCGCTGTTCCGTGTGCTCCCTCCGCCGTACCTTGTAGAGTGCTGACATGGAGGCTGAGGTCACCACCAACGTGATGCCGATGACTGAGTGGCTGTGGAAGCCGTCCGCGTACGTCATCATCACGATGCCCGCGATCGCCAAGATGGCTGCCACGATCTGCGGGGAGAGAGAGAGACATTGGGAAAGAGAGAGAGACATTGAGAGAGAGAGAGAGATGGAGAGAGAGAGAGAGAGAGAGAGAGAGAGAGAGAGAGAGAGAGAGAGAGAGAGAGAGAGAGAGAGATGGAGAGAGAGAGAGAGGTAGAGAGAGAAAGACAATGACAGAGAGAGAGAGAGAGAGAGAGAGAGAGAGAGAGAGAGAGAGAGAGAGAGAGAGAGAGAGAGAGAGAGAAAGAGAGGGTGAGGAAGGGGCAAAGAGAGGGAGAGGGGGGGAGAGAGAGCATGGTAAGGAGGGAGTAAGCGAGAAGGAGGGTGGGAGAGATAAGGAGGAAGGGAGAGAATGAGAGAGAGGGTGAGGAAGGGGGGAGAAGAGGGGTGAAGGGAGGGAGAGAAGATATACATGCGTGAAGGGTGGAAGGATAATATATGGATAATCGTCCACTGGCCACAAGGCCAAGTGCATACAGGGATGTATGGGAATGAGTTGCGGGCAATAAAAAGGCCCAGAAGAGATGAGCACCGCGGCTCGCTTCACCACATCCATGATTGATAGCACCGTGCAAGATCAAGGGTCAGTCATGATTCATATCCGGATCATTTATTTAATATACATTTGCTTGGGTAGTCATTATCAAAGCCTTCCGAAACTGCATTTGCATTCCATTATGTATTTTAGTAGACACCTTTGTCCAATATAAGCACACTTTACAAGTCCAACCCACGGTACATTGCAGCAAGGCGGTCTATATACATCAAAGTCTTCGATATTTAACGTTATTTATATGAATTGAATTAATAGACGAATGCAGACACAAGCAAAAATGAACCAACAGAGCAATATTCCCTCTTATGTACGGACCAAATCACTTCCCAATCAGTCAGGAACGCCTCTGTGGTGTAAGGTGGAATGGCTAACATTGATTTCCGCTGCGCTGTCGTTGTGTTTACATCCAGGTCCCCAGCCTGTGAGACACCCAGCCACCCCCCCCCCCCCCCCCCTCCCCCCACCCTCCTCCCCACACACACCCCCCTGGCCTCAGCCATCCAGATAGTAAACACACACGTATCAATCCCCCCAGCCGTCCCTCTCCCAGAGTAGAGCCTGCCATCGGCCCTGACACCGGCCGGCCCTGAACTGGGTCTCCCAGCGTTCCACCGGGTCATCTGGGACTCCTGCACGCTGCCACATTTATGCAATGAATGCAGTATCTAAAATACTGTGCGTGTGTGTGTGTGTGTGTGTGTCTGTGTCTGTGTCTGTGTCTGTGTCTGTGTCTGTGTGTGTGTGTGTGTGTGAGTGAGTGAGTGAGTGAGTGAGTGAGTGAGTGAGTGTGTGTGTGAACATATGTTGGTGCACGTGTGCGTTCGGGTCGGTATTGTACTGTATATATGCGCCAGTGGCCAACAGTGTGTGACGGGCACTACGTGTGCATGCAAGCGCGGAGTGTGTATGCCTCGTTCCAGGGTTTGACTTTGGCTCTGTAAGGTACAGCAGAGCTTGTGTTAGACCTATGCAGCATGTTCTCATGCAAGCCAGTTACGGTGCCTGTGTGTGTGTGTGTGTTTGTGTGTGTGCGGTTTATGCCTTGGAGTGTGACAGTGCCTATGTGGTGTGTGTGCTTGCAAGCTGGTTGGGATGGGCTGTGTGTATGTGTTTGGTCAGTGTGTGTGTATGTGTATGTGTTTGGTCAGTGTGTGTGTGTGTGTGTGTGTATGTGTTTGGTCAGTGTGTGTGTATGTGTGTTTGGGTCTGTATAGTTCTGCAGAGCTTGCGATAGTGTGGGTGTGTGTGGGTGCCTGTGTGTGTGAGACTAGGCATTGGAGGACAATGCCTAGTCTCAATGAGTGGATTATCAATGCATTAAGGAGGTGACAGGAAGACAAATGAGCAGGGTGTTACTGCCCGCAGAGCCAGTGGGGCGGCCCTCCCCTTACACAAAAAAAATGCATCTCCCTGCAATGCTGCCTTTAAACTGTCAGCCACAACTTACCGCGTTTCCTCTGTGCATCACGTCGTTACCCTCCACCAGTTCAGCCAAGGCGCACTGCGTTTAGCGCAGGTCCTGTGCGTCTTTTGTTTCTATGAAAAGGGGTCAGCGTCTTCAATGGGGTCAGGGCTAGCGGTGACTATAAGGCCCAATCCCATTTCTACCCCTTACCCCTTCCCCCTTCAAAACAAGGGGGAGGGGTAAGGGGAAGGGGTAAGGTGTAGAAATGGGATTGGGCCTAAGTAGTCACCAGACATCTTAGGATAAAAATCATTAGCCTGCAAAGTTCAATATTCAATGTTATTCTTCTACATGCGTATGTGTTTTTTCAAAGTATTTTGATTTCATTGATTTCAGTCAAAAATTTAGAAATTCCCTGCCCCAACGTGAATCTGATTCCATGCCTTACCCTAGTCATTTAGTAAAAAGTTGAAAAAACAATAGAATTGCAGTATCAAATATCGCGAGAGTAGTAGGCAATGTGCCATTCGCCATACGCAACTCCAAATAAAAATATGAATCAATTATCATTTGAAATTTTCTTCATTAATCCTCTTTAATCCTCGTTCTCATCCAGAGCTCCTCATTACCAATCACAGTGCATTCCTTTTCATTAGCTTTTATTTAGGCTGCACACCTGTTGCACATCGAGTAATCAGTGTGCACAGGTTCAATCAGCCATCACACACACTCTCCTGCATGAGGTCCCATGACATGCCACCAGGTGTGGGCAGATTTTCAAAATGGCGTAACAATAAAACAAGTTTCAACGCCACTACCCTGGCTGCTTGTGTTTGGACGCACAAGACTGTTGCCCTTCTTACACTAAACTTGGCTGTAAATAAATGCAACCATCTCTAATCTAATGACTAAACTTGACTACTTCTAACCTGATAACTAACCTTGACCATTAACCTTATAACTAAACTGAACCATCTCTAACCTCAACCTAGACTTAAGCATCTCTTAACCAATACACAAACATGCCCTTATAACCTAATAACTAAACGTACCCATCTCTAACCTAATAGATAAACATAAACATCTCCAACTGAATACATTAACGTAACCATCTCAGCGGTTTCCTTTGAGTCTCTCCTGGTTGGGTGCGGTGTAGCTGATCGAGTTTGTGATCATCAATGGGCCGTGTTGTTCTTTTGGGTGGGAATACGGCTACAACAGCACTCGTTGTTTTTGTGTGCTTTTGTCTCGACCCCGGACAAATGTGGCCAACTACGGTGGAGCCTCGAGAAGGATTACTGCAGTGAGTAACACGGCTGTTATTGCATCATGAGCCTGTTGGGATTTATATGGCTGTGTGATTTATGTGAGCCCTGTTGTGGTGGATTGGAGCAGCCATTACTCTCCTTGGCTCCTTGCACACAGACACCTGCTATATGTGTCCCTGTTCTTTCCCCTCACACCTTGTCATGCATTTTACTACTGCTATAGTAACACGGGATACTATAACATAGTTTCGCCGATTGTCGGTTGTGTTTTGAGTGTGTTTTGTATTATCTCTAGTGGTCAAGCTGACTGACTTGACTCTCCTTAACCCTGCGACCCATCACCTCACAGGCAACCTCCTTCTGTACTCTGCATACCTGGGTTTGAGCAACTGTGGCGACGAAACAGGATATCTGTAGCAACTATGGTGGCAACTGGGTCAGAAATTTGCTAAGGGAAACGTAAACTACAGGGAATATCTGTGTAACGATATCCAATGTCTCCAATAACACCATATTGGAGTGAAGTCCTACTACGCAGATCAATTGCTTTTCTGCAAACATCGCTTTTCTTCTTTGCAAGAGACCCTTCTATCACATAGGGAATCCCTCAGGATTAAACAAGAAATGCGTTTTTAGGACTGCAATGTTGCAGAATGTGCTCTCAAGTGATGTGTAGGAATGAAGTGCCAACATCTCTAGGATTGAAGCCTGGCAGATTGAGTAAAGTAAAAGACATCCTTGAACTTATGGACATGTGTTATTTTCTTGATCCATCCATTGTTTGTACTTAAAGTCTAAACAAAAACACACACACACACACACACACACACACACACACACACACACACACACACACACACACACACACACACACACACACACACACACACACACACACACACACACAATGTTAAGGAAAACAACTATGAAACCCTAGTAAGCAGATAATGTATAGAGGAAGAACATGGAGGAAAGTCAATGTGATTTCATTACGATAAGAGCGCAAGAGAGCACTCTGAATCCCACACACGCTGCCTCTTAACTCTGTAGAGCCCACCTGAGAGAGATGAGTACGATAGAGGTGGAGACTGGATCAGACTCATTCAATTAGGAGATGGGATCACTGTACCGCGTCTTCCAATAAGCAACCATCTTAATTGTGTGTTTTGGGACTGCGCATTGACAAAATACAGTCAATGATGCCTGAATGTTTGCTTTTTTCCTATTTAAATGTGTTATTCTGGGGCAAATTTATTGTAGAGATGTTTAGTCAAAAGTACATCAGCTACAGCGATCGGCAACGTCGTTGCTTTGTTGACTAATGAGCTGTGACTTATGATGGGCTCATCTGTGACGTTGTGTTTTTTTTCATGATGCAGCAAAAGCTGTGATTGGATTTAATTTCACGCATAAGAGCCAAACAATAAATAAACAGAGGAAAAAAATGCAGCGTCAGATATGGGGAGGTAGACATAATGGAGAGAGAGACTGAGACAGCAAAGAGGGACTGAAACGGAAAGAGAATGGAAAACGAGAGTAAAAGAGAGATGAGAGAAAAGATGGAGAGATGAGAAGGACAGAAATAGAGCCATGGGGAAAGAAGGAACGAGAGGGAGACTGACATAGAGATGGAGAGAAAAGTTTCAGGGGGAAAGTGGGAAAGAAGAAGAGAAGGAACAAGAGTGTAATACCAGGACCAGACAACACCAAATCAGCCCCATTCCAGCACCATACTTGCAGTTGCAGAAAATATCAGACTCAAGCAATATGACAAATTTGAAATTTGGCCCAAATTTGGGCAAGCCCAAAAACGTTGTATAATCTCATCCCGGCATTCGAGATGGAGAGAGAGACGATAAGGAGAGAGAGACGATAAGAAGAGAAAGACGGAGAGAGAAGTTAAGAGGAGAGAGGTTGAGAGAGAGAAGGTGAGAAGAGAGGTGGAGAGAGAGCGATGGAGAGAGAGAAGGTGAGAAGAGAGAGGTGGAGAGAGAGAGCGATGGAGAGAGAGAAGGTGAGAAGAGAGAGGTGGAGAGAGAGAGCGATGGAGAGAGAGAAGGTGAGAAGAGAGAGGTGGAGAGAGAGAGCGATGGAGTGAGAGAAGGTGAGAAGAGAGAGGTGTGAGCAGCCCACCCTGACTCCCATGAAGCGGTCCCGCAGGACGATCCAGGACAGCAGGAAGACGAAGGCCTTGTTGCAGCAGAAGAGTGCCGAGGCGTCGGTGGTGTTGATCTTCCTCAGGGCCTGCAGGTACAGGTAGTTGGTGAGGATCCACAGCAGACCGAACGGCGCCACCTTGGTGAAGAACACCTTGGGCGTCAGCCCGTCGTCCCCGAAGAACCGGCAGCACTCCCTGCACATAAGGACGTGAAAGCATGGGTGCCGGACCTTTAACTTCAGACTGGCTGCTTGATTTTTGCCGAGGCCTTTTGCGGACCACCTGATATATTTCTCTTTTTTTTACCGTTCCCCACGGAAACACCTGCAGTACCTGTTAGGTACTGCAGGCGGACCACAGGTTGGGAACAATCGATGTACACATCGCACACAGAGAGAGAGGAAGACGAGGTAGGCATATCCATAGGGCATATCTACGCTGAATCTCTTAAGCCAAGGGTCATCTTTATGGCTCAAGCCCGCTAGCGTGCTAACCATGTAATCAACACATCTTGTTGTTTAATTCGGACCTGCAGATTTAAGTCATCAGCAATGAAGAAATAAGCTAAGTACTCCACTAAGTACTCCAGCTAAGTACTCCACTCGCTCAGAGATGCCACAATCGAGGTTGAGTCCCTGTTTGTTTCAATGAAGGAATCTACTGATGAAGATCTTCCCGTTCCTTAATTGTTGTCCTTTGTGGGCAGTTGGGAATCAAGTGAGGATTGAGATATTCGGTTAAACCGAGTGCAAGACTTTAATGCATTTTCTCAGTCTACATTTTTTTTAGTACCCCAACTAACCATACAGCGCTTTGGCCTGGTGACAGAGTATCCTGGTGGAGACAGTTCAGTCTCCGTTCAAACATACCGGGTCTTTCATTCCTCCGATTAGACGGGATACAAATTCAATGCACACCGGCTTGTTCATTTAATAATGGAAACCCAATACACTTTGTGGTTAACCTCTGCAACGGCCAATAGCTCACACACACCAGGGACGTGTGTGTGTGGGTGTGTGTGCCCCTGTGTTCATCAGCCGTAATTGAGACCTGCTGTCTTTGAATGGCTACGGCAGTCATGGATTGTTTTGCCTCTGTTTCTCCCGGGGTCTTGGCACTACTGTATTTCAACCACATTGCATCACTTCACTACCTTTATCTCCCCCTCTGGCTATAAACCACCGGTTCCATTACATGAACCGTCTGGATCCATCAACACAACGCGATCATGTGAACACCGAGACACTGCTGAACTAGTAAAATGTCACGACTTCAATTTAGCTTTTTAATATACCCCTCTTCCTCTCTCCGTCGGTAGAGATGTTCTGCCGCAGGTGCGAATTGAATGGGAACAAAAGTAGACGCGTGCGTTTTGCACGCGGAGCACGTCGCGATACAGAGAGAGTTGGCAGCCCGCGGCTCCTTACGTAACCGCTGGCCGGAGAACAGCTCATGCGGCGTGAGGTGCATCCCAAACAAGGGGACTCCTAGACGGCGGCCAGCATTTTAAGGTACTCTGCTACAGTGGGCACAGCTGCTCAACACCAGCTGAATGACTAAGAGGTATCCTCATCATCTTCTTCCGTCCATTCATCATCTTCATCACCACCTTCACTATCTAAATTACCATCATCAATCATATATGACCACAGACTGCTCCCCTGTATGGAATGGAAGTTACCTTAAGGGATGAGTTTTGATTGGCTGTGAGGGAATGGCTTACACTTCGACCAAGATGTTAATCCGACATTATCAATAACAGCTCTGATGGACAGCGTGCGGAAATGCAAGGAGGTTCATTAGAACACAACTGTGATGGCTATGAGACCTTTTCCCATGCTAGGATCAGGCGGGGAAATGCCATTTCATCAATATCTGAATATACTCGATTCAGCCAATACATTGAGTAGGTCAACTGCACTGTTTGTATTGCATAGTCAGTATTGGACACTGTCAATCAGAGAATCAAATCACCACTTGACCTCTTTAATTTAACTCGATTGAAGTACCTTGCAATCACTCTCCTTTCATTTTTGCACCTGTATATCCATAACAGCTTACCTTAAACTGAAATAGTTTTAGACACACTGCAATCTTACTCAATCCCCGACACGCACACTGGCACGAGACCTTGGGGTCCACTTGGTCCGTCCCGCCTTACCTGAACCTCTGCCGGGGCGTCTGCCTCTCGGGGCTCTTGACCACGTGTCCGATGTAGTACAGCGGGAAGAAGAGGCAGTTCCAGCTGGTGGCGAACCAGGTGAGGGTGAAGGGCGCGTCGAAGTGCCTGAAGGTCAGCTTGGCCAGCTGGGTGGAGCCCGCCCATGACGAGCACACGCACATCACCATGACCACGCCCCACAGGGCCTTCTGCAGCTGAGCGGCGGTGACGCGCACGCAGCATCGCGGCAGCCGCCGCCGCCGGCTGCTGGCGCTCGGCTCCGCCCCCGCCGCCACGGCAACGGCCGCCTGTCCGTCGACGGGGGCGCCCACCACGGTGTCCCTGGGGCGGTCTTCACCTAGGGGGGGGGGGGGGGAGACACAGAGGATGTTCAACATCTCAACTCGCAACAACAACAACAACAACAAACAAGACAAAATGGAGGCACGCACTTCAGACGAACTTGAGGCGCTCGGGGGCGTTGTGTTTTGATTCGAATGGTAAACAGTTGGGCGTGCGTTGGCTCCGCGTTCCTTTGAAGTCGAGAGGGACCCAAAGGCGCATCTATTTGAGTGGATATCGGGTGCACACATCTACACTTAACCCAGCAAGCCGGGTCGAGATGAAACGACGTCACGGTGAGTCGCCGGGTTGGTTTCAGCACCCTCTGAAGAGGCTCTTGTGACCCAGCGGGTCGCAACACCCTCGCTGTGCTGTCGTCCTTCGCTCCTGTCCGACGCGTAAAAATAGCCGGTCGGACGGGCGGGTCGGGCTGAAGTGTAATCAATCGGACATGTGAGGAAGAAGGAGCCGCAATCGAAAGTGACAGCGCCCCTTTGGTACAGAGGGCAGAAGGAGGGCGGGCGTGATATCGAATCTGCCCCGACCTCTGCTTTGTCTACGTCTGATGGCCCACAATGACAACACCCCTGTCTAGGGGTCTCTGTGCGTGCGTGTGCGTGTGTGTGTGTGTGTGTGTGTGTGTGTGTGTGTGTGTGTGTGTGTGTGTGTGTGGTGTGTGTGTGTGTGCGTGTGTGTCTGTGTGTGTGCCCACAATGACAACACCCCTGTCTGGGTGTGTGTTAATATCTGTCTGTGTGTGTGTGTGTTTGTGTGTGTGTGTGTGTGTGTGTGTGTGTGTGTGTGTGTGTGTGTGTGTGTGTGTGTGTGTGTGTGTGTGTGTGTGTGTGTGTGTGGACACATACACAAACAATCTAAAACATCAGTCACACACTCAATTTTCCATCCAATCATGTGGATATCCTGGAGGCCCGCCTTGGCTTAGCGCGGTTCATCTCTGAGCATAATACCTTCCATATGAACCAGGATGTCCTGCGCGATGCAATGTCATTCGGTCCGTTCCCCAGTGTGTCCATCACACAGCTCA